>NC_081559.1:163400760-163739121 GCF_022355385.1 Mustela nigripes
TTTTTTTTTTTTTTTTTTTTTTTTTTTTTTTTTTTTTTTGTAGTGTAGGGTTTTGATTCCTTTCTTATTTCCTGGTCCATCTTTTTATGTTTTATTAGTTTTTAGTCGTATTCTCAGTAGTTAGTCTAAAGATCACAATTCAACTCTTAACCTAAACACAGCAATCAGTTTTGAATTCATACCACTTTAGCTTCCGTAGTATACAAAAACTCTGCTTCTGTGCAGTGCCAGTCCTCTTGGATGTTGTTATTGTGACAAGTTACATCTTTATGCATTGTGTGCCCGTGAATGTAGATCTGTAATTATTGTTTATGTATTTGCATTTTAAACCATATAGAAGATAAAAATATGATACTGGTTTTGTATTTACCTTAGTAGTTCTAGTTACCGGCGCTCTTTATTCCTTTATATGGCTTCGCATTAGGTCTAGTATCCTTCTACTTCTACGTGAACGTTGCTTCCGGGGAAGGTCTTCAAGTTGCATGTGTGGGACGTGAAGGTGTGAACCAACCAGGGAGTGTCTGGGGAGGGCACCTGGCAGTCTTTTCCCCAGAAGCCTAGATCAGAGCTAAACTCTACCAGAGGACCCTGTTTGGAGCTGGATTCAAAGAACTGCCATTTTCTCCGCCTCATACAGGCTTTGAACTGGGAGTCAAGGCATCTGAGTTATAATCCTGGTTCTGTCCCTAACCAGCCATGAGACCTTGGACCAAATCCCTTATCTTACTGAGGCTTTTCCCCCCTTTATTTGTAAAGTTAGGTGTTCTAAATCAGGTGGTCAAAACTTTTCTGTAGAAGGTCAGATAGTATTTTAGACCTCACAGGCCATAAAGTCTCCATAACAAGTACTCAACTCGACTCTGCCCTTGTAGCATAAAAGCAGCCATAGATGATTGGTAAATGAATGGCTGTGTTCCCATAAAACTTTATTTATGAAAACAGAAAGCAGGCAAATGTGGCCTGTGGGCCAGGGTTTGCCAACCCCTAAGAGTTCTTCTAGCTTTAAAATATTAAATATCTGATGATCTGTACTCTCATTATGGGTATTCTTTTACTCCCTCACACCATTCTAGAACATTATCTCTACCAACAAACACACCATGGCAAAAATTCATGGACCCTATTATGTACCTATAGACCAGGAATTTTTTTTGTACTTATTTATTCCTCTTAGGTGGATATTAATATAATCACCATTTTAATAAGAAGGAATGAAGATAAGTGAGGTTACCTGCCACTTTTCAGGCCATAGTGTTGGCAATAGCAGAAAGCAGCCCAATGGGCCTACAAAACCTTTGCTATGTTTTCTCCATCTCAGGTCTCCTAGAGGAAAGGTTTTTAGCACAGTAGAGAAGCCAATTTTCTTGACAGGAAAAAATATTTCTTTAAAATTTGCTAAAGATTAAGCCACAGACATCCCACACAGACTGCCTACACAACTAAAATGATTAGTTCCTGACTTGAAATGCTATCTCTCAAGATGCAAAGCCAGTAAAAGAATATCTTGATGCCCTCAAAAATCTCCCTATCTTGAACCTTCTTATACTGTTGGTGGGAACGCAAGCTGGTGCAGCCACTCTGGAAAACAGCATGGAGGTTCCTCAGGAAGATAAATATAGAGCAGCCTATGACCCTGCAATTGCACCACTGGGTATTTACCCTGAAGATACAGATATAGTGGAAAGAAGTGGCACCTGTGCCCCAATACTCATTGAAACATTGTCCACAATGGCCAACCTGTGGAAGAAGCTGAGACATCCTTCAACAGATAAATGGATAAAGAGAATATGGTTCATATATATGATGGAACTGGAGGGGATTATGTTAAGTGAAATAAATCATCCAGAGAAAGAGAGTTATCGTACTGCTTCATATGTGCAATATAAGAAATAGTATAGAGGATCATAGGGGATAGGAGGAAAAACTGAATGGGAAAAAAGTAGAGAGGGAGATAAACCATGAGAGACTCTGGATTCTGGGAAACGAACTGAGGGTTGTGGAAAGGGAGGGGGATGGGGGGATGGGGCAACTGGGGGATGGGCATTAAGGAGAGCATGAGATGTGACGAGCACTGGGTGTTATGCACAACTCATGAATCACTGAGCACTACACCAAAGACTAACGATGTACGTACTACATGTTGTCTAAATAAAAATTTAAAAATTAAAAAAAAAAATCTCCCCATCCTTCTGGCAAGACATATGAAAGAATTAGTGAACAAAATACAGTGCCAAATGAATTACAGTAGAAGAGCTTTTGATTACTCTTCACTGACTGCACTGGCCAGATGGATGAACACTTTCCCTCAGCACCACCCTGCCCACAGCACTCTGAGTACCTCTCCAGAGCGGGACCCTTGGGTCTGTGTTAGTACCAATGGAAGCGACAGCAAATTACCACAGACCTAATGGCTTAAAACAACAATCTTCTGTTATCTTACAGCTCTGGAGGTCAGAAGTCCAAAATCAGACTCATTGGGCTCAAGGCAAGGTGTTTGGCCAGGCTGCTTCCCTTCCCTTCTGTAGGGCAAATCTATTCTCTTCCCTTTTTCAGCTTCTAGAAAGCTTCTCTATTCTGGTTCATGGCCCCTTCCTCATGTCACTCCGACCTCTTGCTTTTATAGTTACACAATATACCACCAACTCTGACCCTTCTGCCTCTCTCTTATAAGGACCCTTCTAAGAGATTATGTTGGCTTCATCCAGATAATCCAGGATCATCTCTCCATCTCAAAATCCTTCTCTTAATCACAGCTGCAAAATCCTATTTGCCATGTTGACATGGACAGTAAAACAGCCAGTTATTTTACCAACAAAATGGGCTTATTTGAGAATAGCAAAGGACTTGCAATTCAGAACAAGCAAGCTATAGCAAAAGCCATAGGCAAATCCAGAGAACAAAGGAGAGGAGTGCTCTTTTACAGAGGAACGTTGTTGGGGGAGGGGGGTTGTAAGGGGGGGAAGTTGGGAAGGCTTTTATAAACAAAAAGTCCATCAGAATAAACTGGGAGTTCAAACTGTACTGGCTTTCCATAGGCTGAGTTGTGACCGTCTATCATTGTCTGGGCTGTTGCCATGCAAAGAGAAAAATCTTCCTTTCTCTTGCTGGAGTAGTAAAGTAGTATCAACTACCAACATGCCTCTCTTCCTGTTGATGTCCTTAACTGTGGATTCCTCCCGTTGGGGTCTGTCATTGATACCAAGTGGTAGTGCCTGAGGGCTCCCCCTTCTGGCCTCCGGAGTCCATGTTCAGTGAGGTTTCCCTTTATGAATTTTCATAGCCATATAAGGTAACATTCGTAGGTTCCTGGGATTAGGAGAGGGGCAATGTTGGCAGGTCTCCCCCACCCCCAACTTCCTCTCTCACAGATGAATCATACTCTTAGCAACAGTTGGTTGTGGTTGTTTCCAGCCCTGTTTGGGGACTTGTTCTTGTAACTACCTAATTTAACTTAAATATTAGGAAGCCAAGTGAAATCTGGGGGCAAAAAGAATGAATTGCAGTGTCTATGGAACAAATTAAATAAATGAAGGCAAGTCCTTTTAAAAATGTGGTCAAATTAGGTGTGGCCAGAAGTCTGTGCAAATATGAGAAAAAAATATCAGACCCAGAAGAATTAAACCATGTGTGACTGGGATGGCTGAGTAAGAAAGCTGAAGCAGAGCACTTCTCAGTGGAGAACGACTTGAACAGGCCTCACGTAATGAAACAAAACAAAACAAAAAATTGATCAACACTTGTATTTAGATGTTTTTATTAAAAGTTTAAAGCGGAGATATTTAAATTATATTCCCACTTTAACTAAGTGTTTAGGTTAACTATCTGATCTCTCTCCAGTCTTATTAAATTTGATTCAAGGCTTTAGAGATGATATTAATTATTTAGGGCTACACAAATTGGGGAAAAAGCTTTTATCAAGAGCGGGGCTTAAACTACTCCTTGAAAGTTATATAGGACCCGAGTCGGTGAATGGGGGGTCAGGGAAGGCACATGGGGTAAAGCAACATATTCACAACTATTGGGTAGAAATAAGTAAGAATGATCTTTTTTAAAAAACAGTAATCTCTACACCAAGTGTAGGGCTCAAACTCACAACCTTGAGATCAAGAGTCGCATGCTCTGATATGGTATTGATCAAATCTCTGACCTGAAATGAAATGGAAAAAAAAAAAAAAGGGAAAGAAGGGGTGGGGGAAGAGTCGCACACTCTTCAGACTGAGCGCCAGCCAGTTGCTCTAGGAATGATTATAACTCCTGAGGCAGAACCTTGATAGTTCCAGGGGATTTCTTCCCCACAGCATCAGCAACACCAGGAAGCTGGCTAGAAATTTGGACTGTCAGGCTTCACCCCAGACCCACTGCCTCAGAATCTACAATTCAACAAAATCCCCAGGTATTTTATTTGCACTTAACCTGGGACAAGGGCTACTTTAGAGAGAGCAGGAATCTTCTTACACTGAACCCAAGAGTCAATATGGTACACCAAGACAGAATGGCAGCTGAGTTTATTAAGTACCTACTATGAGCCGGGCAAACGACCAAATGCTTTGCAAAGCCTGTCTTACTTAATTCTCAACTGTCCCAGTCTAGTGAAATAGAGGTGATCTTTATTCTCAATAACAAAACAATCTTCTCTGCTCTCTGCTATCCCTTTGGTTGAACTTGGTAGAGAGATTACTTTAGCGTCTTGGGGCACCTGAGTGGCTCGATCGATTGAGCATCTGCCTTCAGTTCAGGTTGTGATCCCAGGGTCCTGGGATCAAGTCCCATGTCCAGGTCCCTGCTCAGCGGGGAACCTGCTTCTCCCTCTCCTCCTTGCTCATGCTCTCTCTCACTCTCTCTCTCAAATGAATAAATAAAATCTTTAAAAAAAAAGAATACATTAGTGTCTCAAAACCCCAAATGACTGCTTTTTAAAATTCAATATGTAAAATATTTTGACATAGTATTTTTTGCTCCCTTTGTTCCTTGGGTTGCAAACTCTTGTGGTTGGGATGATCTCAGATACCTTGATAATTTCAACCTATTAGAAATGAGAAGCAACTCAAATGCATTCTGGTTAGAACAGGGTTTAAAAAAGAACAGTATGTAGTAAGAAATACATACTGTTAAGTGGCCTTTAGGAATGATAAATTAGGTTGAGCCAGATCTTAGAGAGTGGTAACCGATTCTGGGTACTCTTGTCCATACTAGGGAAAGATAAAATTGTTTTTCCTTCTTCTTGCTTCTCCCTGAGCACAGGGCTCAGCCCCACTGAACAGGATAGAAGAAGTACAGTCAGGGGGTGGCAGAAAGAGGTTCCCTACGACCACTCCAAGTGCTGAGTGGCAGGCTCACTGCTACTGGGCTTAACCCCGGAACTAAACCTCATTGTGATGGGGGTGTGGAGGCACTGAGGGGCTGGCAGGGTTGGGGAGTGAGGGGCATCCCTCTGCCTCAGACTTCCAGGGAGCACACACTGTATTCCAGAATCAGAAATCTGAGTGTGGGAAGAAGAGGCTTGGCCCTGGAGAAAGGGAAATGGGGATCCTGGGTCTGGAAGTTAAAAAGATCAGGCTGTGCTTACTTACAGACCCTAATTCAATGGGCTCTTTCTTTGACAGCTCCCAATAGAGCCACACACAATTTCTGAATCGAAGAAAAATTCCTGTAAAGCAAGGGATCCTCCCTGCCTTTATACTCTACCACCTGAAGCCTTCCAGGGAGTATACTGTGTATCTAATTAGTCTATTTAAAAATACTTAAAAAGCTTGGGGCACCTGGCTGGCTCAGTTGGAAGAGCATGGGAGTCTTGATCTTGGGGTTGTGAGTTCTAAGCCCCCACACTGGATGTTGAGATTAGTAAAAAATAAATAAGTAAACAAACTTAAAAGAAATAGAAATACTTTAAAAGTTCTATATATGTATTATTTAGTATTGTTTTTATATTATTTTAAAAATTTACTTAAATGATATAATACATTCTGAAATTTTTCATTCAGTGACTCAATATTATGTTCAGAGATTTATATTGAGATTGATGTATTTTATAAATTATGTATTGTATTTCATCTTTTTAAACTAACTATATGGTGTTGTAATTTATGAATATATCACATTTTATTTATCTATTCCTCTACTGAGGGGCATTTAGTTTGCTTCCACCTTTCACTATTTTTTTAAAGAATTTTTATTTACTTATTGGACACAGAGAGAGAGATCACAAGTAGGCAGAGCAGCAGACAGAGGTGGCGGGGGAGCAGACTCGCTGCTGAGCAGAGAGCCTGATGCGAGCCTAGATCCCAGGACCCTGAGATCATGACCTGAGCCAAAGGCAGAGGCTTAACCCACTGAGCCACCCAGGCACCCCATATTTCACTATTTCAATTGTTCAGTTATATGAATAACCTTGTATTTTCTTCTTGAGCACAAGAGCGGAATTTTCTCTGGGATTTATACCCAGACATTCTGCAGTTTTTCTTAATTTTTTTTTTCTTAAAAGAGAGACTATAAGTATCTGCTTAGTGCGCAGAATGGCTGTTTGGAACGAGTAACCCTGTAAATATAAAAATGCTTTGTATATTGTGACATATCATATAAATAAACAGCATTATCACTCACAACTTAGTATAGTGATCTCTGCAATCTGGCTTACTGGAGATCCTTATATTTGGGGGACTGGGAGCTTTCTTCCAATGACAATATCTTCACCATCACAGAATAAACTTTTTAAAAAACATTACATTACTTCTAAAATAAAGTTGAAATCTGAAAATTACTTTACCCCTCTCCCCGAGCGGGGCTGTACCTCTGTCCTTCCTTGAAAGGAGGTCCTGGGCCATGGATCTCCACGTCGTCCATCTCCTTTTGCTGCTTGGATCCATTCTCCATGTGTATTGAGAAAGCAGGTTTTTCAGGATTCCAGTGGCCTCTCTTCTTAAGGTACACTTTTGGAGAAACAAATTTTGTCCCCATCACGACAGTTGGTCTTGGGCCACAATTGATCTGAATCATTTTCCTCCTTCACTATTCTAGATCCCCCTCACCCTTGGTTACCTCCTCTTCTGGCCTTGGAGACTTACCTGGGGGCTTGAACTAGCTGTCATCAGTGAGGGGCCTGAGCCCTGGTCCCCATTTCCTTCTCAGGTCAGGTTTCTGTACCTGTCCATTTACAGTCATGATTGGGCACGTATTTCACCCTGTCCCATTGTTCAAGAATAGCCTTACCCAATCCTGATGATCAGGGTCAGTTATCCCTGCCAAAACGGTGACTTCTCTTCTTGCCTGCTGGTCCCTGGACACAAGAAGTGCAAAGTGTTTGGGCAACAGCTGTATTTTATTATTCCATGCACTTATTCTGGGTTCCCTGAGTCCTCTTTGGGGCCAAGGACCTCGAATCCTGCAAAGCCCAGCAATGTGGAGATAAGAAACACAAAGTCCCTCGAAAGTCAGTCAATGAGAATGATGGTAAATAGGGCCAACTGGGCTTATTGATTCTTCCTGTTGGGGACACAAATCTACCTGAAGATGTTGGTTCAATGCACATGCTGCACTCTCCAGGATGCGTCCTCCCAGAGTAAAGTCTCTAGCTGGGACTTCAGCTCTGTCTTTTGCAGGGTGTTCCAACCCCACTGGGCTGGCAGTGTCTTGGGGGATAGGATCAGTGGATCCCATAGTCATGGCCTGTTTCCACCACTCCTCTCTGGTTAAGTTGGTTCCCTTGTCTGACACAATGTGGGATCTGGTTCGTGTGAGTCAAACACTGTGTAAGTCCTCAGATAGTGGTGCTGGATGAGGCTGTACAGGTAGAAGAGGAAAGCTCATCCCAGAATATGGTCCTATGGGAACAAACTGTTGGCCCTTCCAAAATGGAAGGGACCTAATGTGTCCAACTTGCCATCAAGTGGCCAGTTGGCCTCATTGAGGAATGAGGGCCTCAGTACTGATCTCTGCTGAAGATCAATTGGCCATTGGACAGTAGCCTCGCTATATCAGTCTTGGCAAGTGTTGGAAGTACAGTGAGTCCTTGCTTTGCAAGGTTCCAAATTATGCACAAACTTCAGCTGAATGACACCAGTCCCCAACAACTGTGGTTCAAATTTCAGTTTTAACAGTATGTTAACTGTGCATAGAGTACAAGCCCAACATTAGCTCTTTAGTCCACAAATCACTATGTAAATAGAAGATGCGTGTCATGATTAGTACTGATCACATCACTTCTTTTAAAGTCATTTGGCAATTGTTCACTGCCATTCTTTGCTCAGTTCACACACAGGCAGCCAAGCATCTAGTTGTGTTGCCTGTTTTCCCAGGAGAAACCCATGGTACAGTTGACAATAATGGATGCCCGAAAGAGGGAATTGGCCAACTGTCGTGGCCGGTGTGACAAAACGACCAGGAACGTGAGGGTAAGAGGATGAAGAAAAGAACTCGAGAAGCAGAGAGATGGGGGCAGGAGGAGCACTGAGGAGGATGTCCAATAGTGCTAAGTTTATTCAAAGCATTAAGGCCATATATATAGTGATAATAGGAGAAGCAATACATCTGTATCTAGTTAAACAACCACAAGTTCCCAATAATAAGTTTCACATTTGACTATAAGCAGACCTCATGATGCCAAATGTACAATTGTTCTGTATTGATACAGCAAACCTGAAAGTAATTTATGGGCTGTACTAGGGCAGCAAGGACCAGCCACGAACTTATGACCCCAACCAAATTGTTTAGCAAGCGTGTGGGAAGTCACGTAGGCGAGAGCACAACACATAGCACAGACCCTTTCTCAGTGCTACTCAAATTTTCCTGTCCTAAACCTTTGTTAGGTTATTTGGACTTTAAAGGAGGCACAAGTCAGGGCCTGGTTTGGTCCTCAAGACTTATTGCAGCCTCCCACAGCCAACAAAGATGAAAGCGCAGCAGGAAATTCCAAAAGGGATAATGCTGGAAGTGCAATTTGAGTCAAAGGAACTACAGAAGAAAGAACTGACTGTGGGAGCACGTGCCCAGCTGCTTCTAGGTAGACGAACAGCAGAGGAACTTAGTGAAGGCCAAAGGTAGCAACAGGACTGAGAAAGTGGGAGGAGCTGGGGCACCTGGGTGGCTCAGTGGGTTAAAGCCTCTGCCTTCAGCTCAGGTCATGACCCCAGGGTCCTGAGATTGAGCCCCACATCAGGAAGCCTGCTTTCCCCTCTCTCTCTCTGCCTGCTCTCCGCCTACTCGTGATCTCTGTCTGATAAATAAATACATAAATAAATGGAAAGGGGGAGGAGAGAGAGGATGGAGATGTCCCAGAGGAAGTGGACCTGGCAAACACTTTGCTGAAACAACTCTTCGAAATTTTTCATGCAATTCAATTTCAATTTCACTAGAATCGCAAAGTGTTAACTGTGGAAAGCTAATCCAGACCTAGAAAAGAATATAACAGTTCTCCACAGAGGCAGAAAAAGATGCTCTCTCCATCTCGAAAAGTATGCAAGAACATAAACACTGTCCAAACTATTCCTGCTAACTTTACTGACGCAGGAATAAACTGCTAATTTCCAGGCTTTCTCATGTTTCAAGTTACAGTTTACTAAATATATATTAGCTGTACTATTGTTTTTCAGTTCCCTATACATTTATAACCAATAGTAACACAGTTTTTAATATTTTGACAAAACCTTATTTTTAAATCTGATTTTTATTATTTTTTTTAATTCATTTTTTTGGGACAGAAGTTTTTTTGTTTTTTTTTTTAAGATTTTATTTATTTATTTGACAAAGAGAGATCACAAGTAGGCATAGAAGCAGGCAGAGAGAGAGAGAGAGGAGGAAGCAGGCTCCCTGCTGAGCAGAGAGCCCGATGCGGGACTCGATCTGAGGACCCTGAGGTCATGACCTGAGCCGAAGGCCGTGGCTTAACCCACTGAGCCACCCAGGCGCCCTGGGACAGAAGTTTTAAAAGTTGGAGTACAATCATAATTTTTCCCGTTGATTGTTAACTTTGCTTTGCATGGTTTTGGGGTGTATGGGTTTTTTTTTTTTTTTAAGATTAACTTATTTATTTGAGAGAGAGAGAGAGATTGCGTGCACAGGCTGGGGGCAGGGGAAGAGGGAAAGAGAGTCTCAAACAGACTTTGAGCTGAGCACAGAGCATGATGCGGGGCTTGATCTCATGACCCAAGATCACGACCTTAGCCGAATTCAAGAGCTGGACACTTAACCGACTGCATCATTGAGATGCCCCTGGGTGCATGGTCATTTTTACCACCCCGCATTTACTGTACAAGGCGAAAACCACCTTTATGTGTTCTTGGAAATATTCTACGCCTCCGTCTCTGTCACCGTGGCCTCTCCACTCATGAGCCCATCATGCCAGTCCTACGGTGGCCAATGGCTTAGGAAGACCAGACTCTGAGAAGTCAAAAATCTTTGGAGACGTTCACCAAAACGTCTCATTCCATCTGTTCAGATTAAAGGATTTTCTAACCTAGGCCTTGATCTTGACACAGACCTGCCTTCATTTTTTTTTTTTTAAGATTTTATTTATTTATTTGACAGACAGAGATCACAAGTAGGGAGAGAGGTAGGCAGAGAGAGGAGGAAGCAGGCTCCCCACTGAGCAGAGAGCCCGATGTGGGGCTCGATCCCAGGACCCTGGAATCATGACCTGAGCCGAAGGCAGAGGCTTCAACCCACTGAGCCACCCAGGCGCCCCTGCCTTCATTTTTTTATGAAGTCCAATCTCTGAGCTGAAGAAGTCCAACACTTCTCTTGTCCCAACGCTGCCGGACTGAAGGAGCATCTTCGAATATCCACGAGCCTTCTGGCTTTCGCACCTCCATCTCAAACTTGGTTTTCACTTCAGCGGCTCCTCAACATTGTGTAGCTGTCAGTGAGACTTGGCAATAGCCACCCAATCCCGTTACCTTTGTCTCTACCTTTTCCTTCCAAGTCTCAAATAACTTATCTGTTGCACCCACAAGTGTATTTGCTCCTCCTGGTACCCGTGCCCAAATCATCCCCCACCCCGCCCACTGTGGGAGATATAACAGCTGAATGGCCACTGGTATTAGCAGCCACCAGTGATGGGTGGGGTCCTCACGGCCAGCCCGGTGGTGTGGGATCCACTTCTGAACCCTCACTTTATTGCCTGCTTTTGGGGATCACCCTCAGCACCAACTGTTACAGCTTAGAGTCTTTGAGAGTTTGGGGTGCAAGATGTTTAACAGAGACTAGCACCTGTAAAAGGATGTGAGAGGAAGCAGGACAGCTTTGAGGAAGAAGTTAGCTGCTACACCCACCCAACAAAGCCTTTAGCAATATAACAGAAAAATCTGGAGCATGCACTTAATGTCATCCTCTCCCTAGTTAGGCCAAAACTGTTACGTTTTAATATCCCCACTTTTCTCAGTCACCAGACTCAGGATCTCCCGGGCAGGCATGACCTTGGATGAAGCAGTTTAAGCAGCTAAGGCCCCACCTAGAAGGAGCTGACCCCGCTGGGTAGCGCATCCCTCCTTGAAGGGGGACCTGGGCCACACCTCTGTGTCTGCCCCTCAAGGGAGAGACCTTCCTCCCTCCACACTCTGCCTTACCTGACAGCATCAACGATGTTCATTCCAGTTGTAAACCTATCGTAGAATACCCCAGAACTGGAGTCAAGTCTAAGAGCATAAATCTCATCCTGAGAATGGAAACCAGAAGTCATTTATTCATACATTTTGGAGAAAAAGCCACTTTTTATTATTTCTTTATCACAACATGGATACTAGCAAAGAAAATAGGCATTTATATTTTCCTCTTTTAAGTCTCCAAGAACAAAAATCTTGAATGATTTTTCCTTGGAAGAGCAGAGTCATCTAGTAAACGCTGTTGCTAATATGCAATTAAACTGTACAAAATTAAACACATCTCATATGACTGTCACGGGGCCCTCTGAAGAGCTGAATCACATACACAAAAGAAAACTCCTCTAGAAGAATAACAGAAACATGGAAACCGAGAGGAAGTCTCCCTGTTAAAGACCCAGCAGGAAGGGAGCTTGGAGGTTAGCCACGACCTAAATTCCTACAGTGCTGAAATAACACAATTTTAGTCAACCAACCAATGTTTACTTGGCATTGTTGCCTCTGAGGTTGTGCGGGGTCCTGAGGGGAAGCTGAGGGCCACCGAGACTGACCGGCTCCTCCAGGGTCCCCCCAGGGTCATGCTGCTGCCCAAACCAGGGCTGAAGCCCAGGCCTCCCAACTGCGAGAACAATGCACCTTACCCTCTTCAGGTTGCTTTTGCTTCTTCAGGGAGTGATGAGTTTGGTATCCATGTGGAAATAAAACAGCAAAATCAGAGCTATCTCTTCTTTTCTTCCATAACGCTGCTCCTTTTTTGAGATCCCCTTCCGCGGATGCCAGCAGAGGGCACTGACTCTGGGTGTGCTTTCCACCGCCAGCCACACCTTCTCGGCCACAGCCAGCCTTACCTGCGCTGCAGGGAACCGGATTTCCCTGGTGATCCTGCCCGCATCGCCCCCCTCCCCCCACCAACCACGGCAGCCCTTAATCTATGACTGGCAGGAATGGGTTATACCTGTTCCCATCCCTGTCCTCTGATAGGACAACCCTTGAGGTGTGACTTACCCCTCCCCAAGTCACCTCTGTTTCACGTCACTCCCTTACATGGTCCTTTTTCCTGGGAACACTCCCTGATACATCATTTTCTTATGAATTTTCCTGGTCCCAGAATCTGTTTCCAGTAGAATACAACTGTAAAACCACCAACTCTGAAATAATATTATTGTATCAAGACTTGTTATTAAGATAATATAATCCATTTATTATTATTATTCTCGATTTAAGACATGTTATTGAGCCTCTCATATCTAAATTCCCTCCTGTGTAAACGTGGAAACTTCTCTCTTCCTCCCTCCCTCCCCATCCCCCATCCCAACTGCCTGTTTGTATGTGGGCGTAAATTGGGGGCTTGGCACTCAATTAGAGAAGCTGGCCAGGTCAGTGCTCTGGTGTGCAGTGAGACTACAGCCAGATAACTTGCTGACGTGTCTGTTACTAATGCTGATGACTAAAGGGTGAAAAAAATGTTTTTCAAATCTGGTGCATCAGTGGGCCAAGAGAAATGATATTTTTTCACACCCCTCATGGGACTAGACCACTGAAGGGTTTTATAAGCACTTGTTGGCAGACTGGAAAACACAGCCAGGTAACTCTCAGAGGGGACAGGAGCTATGCAGGGGACAGGGTGGAAAGTAGTAGCTGAAGGGGAGGAAGTGGAAGAGGCAGAGGCTGAAGCGTGGAGTTGGGACCTGGCGCAAGGACTGGGGGCCTGGTCCAGTGAGGTCCTAGGAGCTTAGAGAGAGTGGGATGCGATGGCCGATGGCTGTAGGAAGGCCTGGGGGCATCACTAGAAAAGGTGAAACTGCAAGGGGACACAAGACAAATAAACATCCAGGGAAGAGAAACTTCCAAAACATTTGTGATCCCTTACTAACTGCCAGGCAATATGGTGGGTAACTGTCAGAGACTTTCGGCTAAAAAACTCTAACCCATCCCATTTGTGTAAGAAGAGCCTGTACTGGCCAACCATGGTGATTGGAATTTCCACAATTAATCAAGCCATTTGATTACGGCAATATTTCCCAACCTGTACCCAAGGCACAAGGACCTTGAATTCATGACCATGAACTTGCACGAAGAAAACATTTTTATCTTTATATTCATTCTCATCAAACAGAAAGCTTAATTATGAATGTAGTCAACAAAGCTTAACACTGCCTAAGACTTTGTCATCAATAGAAATTGTAGATATTTTCAAGTTGCTATGAATATTTCAAAATATTGCTTATACTCCCTATACTTTAAAATGAAGAAAACAACTAAACATGCCTCTAGACTTTGTTTTCTAGTATATTAATAAAGAAGAACACGTGACTCTTGCACCTTTTAGAACATATTTGAGAGCAGTATTTCAATACAATTGGTTTCCTTTTTATTTTATGAATTTAAAACCATTATTCTGAAAAGGAATCCATGGAAGGGGAAAAAAAAAAGTAATGAAGGCATTGAAAGTCACAGATAAAGGCTCACATGAGTAATTGCTACCGGTTTCCTCTTACAGTCACTGGAAGAGCTTCATCCCCTCCCCCACCCCACCAAGAAAAGATACAACAGAAAAAGTGACTATTGATGAAGGGAAAAAGAGGAGAAAGACCTGCTTCAGAGGACAGAGCTGGATGTTAGCCCCACACCTGGGGAATCTTCAGCACGCTGGGAGAACATGCTTCACAAAACAGAAAGCCTGAATATCTGTTACCACAACAAACAAACAAACTTCTTTGCAGAGTGATGTGGGTTGAAGGATGGGTCAGCCAAAACGTGGGTGTTTGTTAAAAATATAGATTTTCAGGCCTCGAGTTGAGCCTTAGGAATCCGTATTTTTAACCAGCACCCCAGGAGATTTGGGGATAAAAACCTAATCCAGGAGTCTTGACTATATAAGAATGTTGGGATAGAAGAGAATGCTGTAGCTTTCCAGGGAACAACTCAGATGTCCTTGACCGGCTAATTTATACCTGACATCCCAAGAGATGGAGATTGCATCCCTGTGTGTTATAATTCAGGCCCCTACTGGGGCAAGGGGACCTTCCCCCTCCAGGATTTTTGAATCCTCTGTCATTCATTAATGTATGGTGCCAAATTTTTCAAAGCACCAGGTTGATAGGGCTTTTCTTGGACTAAATGAATCTTTTTAAGTTGCTCTAAATTCTAACTCTGCTTCCTATCTCAGTTTTATAAAGGGTGAAATATTTACTTATTATCAAATCCTTATTATGTAAATCATAACGTCCTAACCTTGGTGTGACTGAATGCAGTTTGGGATTTGGGGGGAAGTTCTGAGGAGTAAATCCACAGTATGTTTTGGAGTGAGATTTAAATTGCTAATTTCTTTCCTAGAGTTGGAATGTGAGTAAGCCTTGTCCCAGACTTAGCATGCAAACCACGTAGTTAACATTCCTATGTAGTAATGGGTCTCTTAAGTTGTGTTTTGGTTTGAGAAACAGCAAGAGTAAATACAGCACTAGGGGAAAACTGTCGTTGATTTTAAAAGGGATAAAAACTTATGAGGAGCTCTTGCCCACCAGAAAAGAGCTTTCTCTTTAGTCTGCCATATGATTTTATTCCTCTAATCATCTTGGAAAGAACTTTTTCCCTAATGCTATTTGACTTCTGCATTTTGGTGCCTAGAACAAGGAAGTGAAGAGCGCTCTCTCTCTCTCTCTCTCTCTCTCTCTCTCTCTCACACACACACACACACACAAAACATAAAGAACAAGCATATCACTGCATATATGTGATTTGGAACAATGACACAATTATTTGCCTAAGACTCAGAAAGTTGCGCTGCGGACGCTGTGAGGAACCAGAACTGGGTCTCTCCTTTCCCAAGCCCAACGGTAATCTTAGGCACTCCCCCCACATTCATTCTGTTTTGAGCAGACAAGACATGACATTTTGACCGGAAGCAAAATCTCATTGAGACATTTCAATGGTGTAATTAGTGACAATTCAGCTGATTTGTATTGGGCACCTTCCACACATATACCAGGGTCTGGGCCCAGCCCTGCTCGTGGACTCCTCATAGGAACTCCATTAGGTAGATTTTACCATCCACATTTTATAAGTGGCTGACACAGAGTAAGCATCCATTGAAGAGTACTTACTGTTTTATTTATTTTTATTTATTTTAAAGATTTTATTTATCCATTTGACAGAAAGAGACACAGCGAGAGGTCACACAAGCAGGGGGGGATGGGAGAGGGAGAAGCAGGCCTCCTGCTGAGCAGAGAGCCTGGGAGGGGGAGTGCTTGATCCCAGGACCCCGGGGATCAAGACCTGAGCTGAAGGCAGACGCTTAACAACTGAGTCACCCAGGAGCCCCTGAAGAGTACTTACTGTTTTAAATCATTATTATCGCTTTCATGAATAACTTCCATATGAGGTAACCAGAACACTTCCAGACTCTTACTTGGGCCTTGGTAAATTTAGGCCCAGTTTTGCTAGCGGGAGACAGGGAGAAGCCAAAGGGGAGTCTAGTGTATACCCAAGGCTGAAGGGAGGAAAATGTACGTACATTTTCCACGTACAAGGAGTACATGGAAAATGAGGAGCACATTTGCATGTCTGGATTGAAGAGTTTGGAGAGAGGCATGTTTGGAGCCATGCCTGGAAAGATAACTTGGGTCTCCTTTTGAAACCTTCCTAGGCCTGGGGGTTTGGACATGAATTTAAAGGCAGTGGGAACTCACTGAAGATATCTGACTTGGGAAGCTGTTTTGGAGTATGTGGGAAGGACTGGGGACCAGGCAGGGGGAAGGCACAGAGAGGAGTATATTTTAGAAATACTGCAGTATTCCAGGTCTGAAGAGATAAAGTCAGAGCCTGAACCAGGATAGTGGCTGTAAGAACAGAAGGAAGGGGTATGTGTAAGAGACATTATGCAAGAGGGCTTGTTAGGACTCGAAGCCAGATGAAGATTGTGGGGAAGATGGAGAGATCAAAGAGGATCGTAATCAAGATCTTAATCTCGAAAGAGCTACAGTATCATTTCCAGATAAAGGAGATGGTGTTCAGATATAAATTGGTAGGTCTGACTTTGAACACACTGATTTTGATTAGAGTGCAATATCCAGGAGAAATTGTCTGCTAAGCAGCCACAAACTCTAGTAAGATGGGAGAAATGGAGAATGGAGAGTCCATTCTTTATTTTTTAAAACATTTTATTTATTTATTTGACAGAGAGAGATCACAAGCAGGCAGCGAGGCAGGCAGAGAGAGAGGGAAGCAGGCTCCCTGCTGAGCAGAGAGCCCGATGCGGGGCTCAATCCCAGAACACTGGGATCATGACCTGAATCGAAGGCAGAGGCTTAACCCACTTAGCCACCCAGGCACCCCGAGTCCATTTTTTAGAAAGACTCATCTTTCTTCTTTTTAAAGATTTTATTTATTTATTTATTTGAGAGAGAGAGAGCGAGCAGTGAACAGGCACGAGCAGTGGGGAGAGGCAGAGGGGGAAACAGGCTCCCCGCTGAACAGAGACCCTGATGTGGGGCTCAATCTCACAACCCTGAGATCACGACCTGAGCTGAAGGCTGCTGCCTAACCGACTGAGCCACCCAGGCATCTCTGGAAAGATTCATCTTTCGTGGGTAGAGGAGGAAGGGAGCCGTTGAAGGAGAGGGAGAACAGTTTGGATATGTAAGGAAGAAAAGTGATATAGTCAACAAGTGTCAGGTAAGCCAAGCGAGGAGACAGATTCAGCTGGGGGTGGTGGTGGCCAAAGAGGACAGTGGTGGCCACTAGACATTTGTGGGAGCCACTCACCTTCTTCTGACCTTCCTGCATCTGAAAGGCATACGTGGAGGTTATAGGGGCTTAGGAGAGAGAGGGTAGCTCTGTGGAGTAAAGACTGTAAGTCTTACATTGATGTTTTTATTCCCAGCCCCACAAATAAACATCACTTGTGGTCAGTAGCACCATCTGTGAATATGGCAAGTCTATCGTTTTATTTTTCCCAGTCATTGTCAACAACATCTTGAACCATCCGGATGCAGTGGCTGCAAATACAGAAACACAGACTCAAACTGGTGTTGACAATGAATCAGAAGTGCTGAGGTAGAGTAGATGTTGCCTTTGGTTGATTAGAGGCTCAACAAAGTAACTAAGGACCCAAGTATTTCCCATTTCTCCTCTCTGCTGTCCCCAGTGGAAACTTCTTCCTTAGAAAAGTAGCAAGATGTTTGCTACGGTTCCAGATATCACAGAATCATAACTACTTGGAGGAAGGAGACCACCTTTGCCTGGACCACCCTTGGAGGAGGCAAGAAACTTGCCAAAGCATCGCAGCAGACTTCCCCTCATGCCTCATTGGCCAGAAATAGGTCATCATACCTGACACAATCTTGGTAAGGGTAATGGCATTACCTTCAGAGGAATCAGATCTATTCCTGATAATTTCCTCTGAAATACTTGACTCTACTGATGGGTCTCTGGACAAAACTAGGATTCTGTTACAAAGGAAGGAGGAGTGAACGGATCCCGAGTGGGCAACTCTTAAGTGCAGGTCACATTATCAGTCTTTAGGAGTACAAAGAAATATTTGCTTAGGGTCCCCATCTGAAAGGGCCGTTTAATGTAGTTGGTGGTAGACATTCCAAAAAACGACAGCAGATTTTTTAGTACAGTTTTGACACACAGCAGGCATTTATGAATATTTGTTGGGTGCACAAATACTGCACTCTAAATGCTATATGAATAATAAAACCATGCACATAGATTCACATCTGTTATTGGACCAGTTCTAGTGCAAAGATTTAACAAATTTAATGAAGTTCTATTAAAATACGCATACACAAAGGGCACCTGGGTGGCTTAGTCAGTGAAGTATCTGACTCTTGGCTTCGTCTCAGGTCATGATCTCAGGGTCTCTGTGTCTGGTGTGGAATCTGCTTGAGATTCTCTCTCTACCTCTGCCTCGACCCCTCTCCATGCTCATGCTCACTCACTCTCTCAAAAAAAAATCAATAAAATCTTAAAACATAAAATAAAGTGCAGACAACCAAGCCACAATTCCCCAGAATTCGAAGTCCGTTTTTTTTTTTTTTTTCATGGCTCCACAAACAGGTCTTTTTAACAAGAAGCCTAAGGGTTTCTAGTACAAGTTCTGTGGGTGATACGGAGGGTAGACTGACGGGTGCGGTTGGGGTAGGTAGGCACAATTTCTTAAAAAAGCATTGAATGAATCATCAAATTAAACAGCTAGTGATTAACTTTCTGATATTTGTAAAGTGGTTGCAAGGATTTACAAAATAGTATTTTACACTTCTTATCAAAGAACCATAGGTATCAAGGGGACTTATTGTGTGACTCCTCCTTTCTGGGCCCAAACTTATTGGCTGCTGAGGAAAAGGTGAATTAAACAGTGTCTCTAAATTCCAAATTTGGAGGTATTTGTTTTATTTTAGAATACAATCACATATAATTATCAGGCTGCTTTTTAATAATGGACTGAAGATATTTGCTCATATTTATCCTTTCCCAATACCAGTCAACCAATCCCAACCCCCCACTCAACGATTTCTTTATAATTTATCAGACCCAGAGACTTACAGGTGGAGGGAGAGACTATTCTTTTCGTCTGGAATGCAAAATTTACATTTATTGGAAGAAAATCTTAGCTTGTCACCGCTCTTATTTAACGGTCTAAAGTGAAGAAATAGAGCCTAAATTCCAACCAGCAGGTTCACTCCTGCTTGCTTTCCTGTTGCTGATGTCATTTTCACTTATATCTGGTTAGTGTTTACCTCGTTTTCTTAATTCACCCTTTTATTTCTGCATTGTACTCATTCCCTTTTCTGATGTGTGTGTGTGTGTGTGTGTGTGTGTATAGCCTGGTTAGAGAATGCATATAATAACCCTAACTATAATGCAAATTATATAGCAAGTATGATTTCAAAGCACTTTCACTTCCATTATCTCAAACTTCCAAACTTATGAGGTGCTAATATTCATATCATGTAACAGGTTAGGAATTTAAAATTGGTCCAGGATCATACAGCTAGTAAGCAATGCAGCCAGGAAAAAAAATTATATGCTATAGTGGATTTGGTAGTGTCATGGATTTAATTTTATAGGATTTAATTTTGTAGGATTACTTTTTAAACCCAAAAGATCATCTAATGTGGTTTTACACAGCAATAGCTATATTTGGATGCTCTTGCAGAGGTTATAAATGAGAAAACTGAGATTCAGACACAGTAGCAAGTGGCAGAGCGAGCACTACCTTTCCTGCTGCATTGAGTCCCTGCCTAACACACAGTCTATCTGAGATTGTGCTTATAGCCCCCCTCCCCCTTATCTAGCCCATGCTTATTCTTGATAAATCACAAAACTTTCATGTTCTCCAGTTACCAAGAGTATTTTGTCAGATGTTAATTTGTGTTTGACATACTATTTCCCTCCTCCACACAGTGCTATTAACTGTACTTTTCAAAGTCCATCCTCACTCTGTTTGAGGATCCCTACTTTGGAATCCAGGTCCCACGTCATGGGTGCCTTTTCTGCTATAAAGTTCAGGACCAGAGTCCTGTTGCTGAACTTCAGGGGTGATGTGGGAAGACCCAGGTGGGTGTCTGGACACACAGTGGGTTGCACACAGAAGAGGACACTGAGTTTAGGACACCCAAGTCTTTCATACTGGATGGCATAAAAGCTTACTTAGACAAATGTACCATACTAATATAGAATGATAACAGTGCAAACTGAGTGTTCCTGGAAACTCTGCTGTCTTCACAACATTTCTATAAATCTGAAACTATTCTAAAATAAATATTTGGGTTTTTAAAAAGATTTTTTAATTAACTTTTTTGACACAGAGAGAGAGAGACAGCAGGAAAGGGAATACAAGTAGGGGGAGTGGGAGAGGGAGAAGCAGGCTTCCCACTGAGTAGGGAGCCTAATGCAGGGCTCTGCCCCAGGACCCCAGGATCATGACCTGAGTCAAAAGCAGATGCTTAACAACTGAGTTATCCAGGCACCCCAAATATGTATTTTTAAAGTTGGTTACCAAGGGGCTTCTGGGTGGCTCAGTTGGTTAAGTGCCCAAATCTTGGTTTCAGCTCAGGTCATGATCTCAGGGTTAGGAGATCAAGCCCTGTGCAGGGCTCTGCACTCAGCATGGAATCTGCTTGAGATTCTCTCTCCCTCTTCCTCCTCCTCTGCCCCTCCCCTTGCTCGCATGTGCTCTTTCTCTCTCAAATTAACAAATAAATAAAATCTTTTAAAAATGCTTTAAATATCTTCCTCTCTTCCATAGTTTGTATTTTGCTTTCTTTTTTTTTTTAAGATTTTATTTATTTATTTGACAGAGAGCATGACAGATCACAAGTAGGCAGACAGGCAGGCAGAGAGATTGGGAGAAGCAGGCCACCTGCCAAGCAGAGAGCCCAACTTGGGGCTTGATCCCATGACCCTGAGATCATGACCTGAGCCGAAGGCAGAGGCTTAACTCACTAAGTCACCCAGGGGCCCCTGTAGTTTTTTTTTCTTGAGAGTGTCTTTTGAAAGAGTAAAGGTTTTAATTTTGAAAAAAAAAAAAAAAAAAAAAGCTTACCAGAACTTTGCTCTAGAGGGAGATGATATCTCTATTTTCCAATACTGTTTGTTACACAAACATCCTTAATAAGAGAGTCCAAGCAGGATGGTTGCCATGGGGGTCAGAATCTGCTAAAAAGTGTGTAACAGCTTACCTGCTGAATCAACTGGACCTGAAAATGGAGGGACAAAAAAAAGGAGAGTCCAGAACTACAGTAGAAATGCAAGAAACCCATGAAAAACACTATCTCCCAGTGATATCTACCCCTCCTTTCTACACCGTCTTGATTTCTTGTAACTGTTTTTCATAAATATGTCTGCCATTCCCTTGGCCACTCTGATCACCTAACTGACAGGGGCTGGGGTCAAATATGTTCAATATGTCTCATATAGCATCTTATTAAAGCCACTATGAACAGCAATCCCAATGAGAGGAGACAGCCATCCTACAGCAATGGCCTCAGTCATTATCCCAGGATCTTAGAATCAACCCATCGAAAGATCACATAAACACCAGGGTCTAACTTAAGAGAAGTCCAAAGACTCTCCCAAGTTTCTCCACTGGTCTTTTCCCTTTACCCAAGGCATTATTGTAGGTACAATAAGCTGTATTAACAACCGTATAGACTCTGCCTTGGTCCATGAGGAAGAAGTTTCAAGCAATTCCCCCATCAATAATATCCCTGGCCAGTTAGTTGAGGCTAAGGTCTGGGGTATTACCTGCTCAGGAGCTGGGTTTTTCTCCTTCCTGCATCACAAAATCAGTGTGTCCCATTCCAGCTGCTACCCCTTCAACTTTTCCCCAGTCATTCCCTCTCTCACCCAGACCTTTCATCTGCAAGAACCACGCAAGAAGGACAAGACATTTTTATAAACTTATAGTGATTTATTATGCCCCCACTCTAGGGAGACTTGGTAAGTGGTGTACTCAACCTAGCGGTCATTATCCTTATGATCTCTGTAACTGTTCTTTTATTGGTGGTGGTGGGGGTGAACTTCTGCTCACCCAGGACAAGTATGAGGACTAGCCATTATAAAAGGCTAGTCGTTTTATTATAAAAGGACCTGAGGTTGAGTGCCAGAATGGTGAGGAAGGGCCTCTGCCTGGAGAAGAGCTAGCAGCATAGCAACCATAGCCCTATCTGGAGTTTTTGAGGAATTAGATTTAACAATAGGGGGCAACTAAAGAAAACATGTTTATAATTATTATCAGTTGTATTTTGCGTGTTTTTTCCTTCTTTTCTTTGACAGATTGGATCCTTAGAACTACTGAATGCTAACTTCTTGTGCTATTACTTTTAGACTATTGGTGTAAGTAAGATGAAAATTGAACAGATTTAGTCTGTAGCTAGCCACTTCTTTTTTTTTCTTTCTTAGATTTTACTTATTTATTTGACAGACAGAGATCACGAGTAGGCAGAGAGCGGTCAGAGAGAGAGAGAGGGGGAAGCAGGCTCCCCGCCAAGCAGAGAGCCTGATGTGGGGCTTGATCCCAGGACCCTGGGATCATGACCCAAGCCGAAGACAGAGGCTTTAACCCACTGAGCCACCCAGGCACCTCTGTAGCCAGCCACTTCTTAGTACAGAACAGTAGTTGTTCAAAACTTTCCTTATATGTTATTTAAAGCCAAAATGAGCAAATTAGAAATTAATAATAAAGTGAACAAAATCTTGAAATATAGGTGAAAGGGCAGAACTCCTTTTAAGAAAAAACACATTTTTATCTTTCGACTTCTATGAATATAATTTGCTGCTCCCAAGAAGGTTTCATAACATTTCCAAGGAGATAATGACAAAGATGATAATTTCTATTAGTTCAGGGACCAGTAACACAGGGAACAGAAGAAAGGAACTGACAGATTTAATTACTCAGTGACCTCTTCCCTGCCCCTCTGTTATTAAATGTTTGAAAATCCAACCTTTCCTTTAATTGTAGAATCTATTTAATCATCTATTGGATGCTTACTGTGTACACTGCACATTCAAGACTGAGTAAAAGGTGGTCTTGGTAAAACTGAAAATTGTAATGCAAGTGAAATAACTAAATTCCATAAGAATGCCATGAGAATTCAGAGTGTAAAAGATATACAACTAAGAGACAATGCAAGAAGCTTTATGTTGCAGAGGTTAACAGCATGGACTCATAGGCCAGACAGCTTAGGTTCAGAACTCAGATCTGCTCCTTACTAATTAGTAAAATTACATTATCACCTCATGCCTCAGTTTCCTCATATGTAAAAAGGGGTTAATAATAATATTTGCATCAAAGGGTTGTTTTGAGGTTTAAATGAATTAATCTATGCAAAGCACACAGAACAGTGCTGGGCACAAAACTAAGCACTTTAGAAGTCCAGCTCTAATTGCTGTTGTTATAGGTATGATTATGGGACTCAGAAAAAACTTTATGAATGAGGAAGTATTACAGGTGATCCTGGTTAACAGCAGGGAAGGAATGGAGATAATGTCAGACATCCTTCAGCTGACAGCCCAGCTGAGGCACCAGGAGAATGGATGTCCTAGACTCTTGCTCTGGGGATGATCAGACACAGACACTCCCCACTTGCTATTCTGAATCTACGCCAAAGGTTGCGTATGTGCACGCATCTGAATTGAAATATTCTTGAAGGATGTACCAAATTGATTTTCCCTGCTTTGTGGAATGATGGGTGATGTTCATCTTCTTTTTGATTATCTATACTTCCTAATTATGAAAAATAATTAAGATCTACTAATTGTTATAATAGGAATAAATGTAATCTATTTTTAGAAAGCCATTATTCATTAAATAGTTGGCATTTGTTGATTAAAAAAAACCTTTCTGTTTCTATTCTTCTCAAGCACAGGGCATGGTATATAGAAATTTGTCGCTGTGACGAGTCCAGAATTCACTATGAGGCTGGCATATGGGAACCAATTTCTTAGCGGGTGAGTGAGCCTGGTTGATAACCCAAAGTGGCAATGTGACTATAATTTATTAGATGATTCCATTTGATTCTCTTTTTTTATTTTTATTTTTATTTTATTATTATTTTTTTAAAGATTTTATTTATTTGTCAGAGAGAGAGAGGGAACGAGAGTGAGCACAGCAGACAGAATGGCAGGCAGAGGCAGAGGGAGAAGCATGAGCAAGCAAGGCTCCTTGCTGTGGGACGCTGGGATCATGACCTGAGCCAAAGGCAGCTGCTTAACCAACTGAGCCACCCAGGCGTCCCTGATTCTCTTTTTTTTAAAGATTTTATTTATTTATTTGACAGACAGAGATCACAAGTACGCAGAGAGGCAGGCAGAGAGAGAGATGGGGAAGCAGGCTCCCCGCTGAGCAGAGAGCCTGAGAACCTGAGATCATGACCCGAGCTGAAGGCAGAGGCCTTAACCCACTGAGCCACCCAGGCACCCCAGATTCTTATGACAAAAGCAGAGGTAGATATTAAAGTCGTAAAAAACTGAGAGTATTATGTATCAAAAAGACAAAAACAAAAAGACAAAAAACCGAGAGTATTATGTATCATGTTGGTAATCAAGAATTTGGGAATCTCATGGGATGCCTGGCTGGCTTAGTCAGTAGAACATGTGACTCTCAATCTCAGGGTCATGTGTATGAGCCCTCCATTGGGCATAGAGATTACTTAAAAAAATAAAAGTTAAAAAAAACTTTGGGGGTGCTTGGGCCGTGCATTCGGTTAAGCGTCCAACTCTTGGTTTTGGCTCAGATTGTGATCTCAGGGTCATGGGATTGAGTATGGTGTGAGCCTTGGCACTCAGCACGGAGTCTGCTAAAATTTCTCTCTCCCTCTCTCTTTGCCCCTCCCCCCATGCCCTCTATCTTTCTCTCTCTAACATCAGTCAATCAATCAATCAATCTTTAAGAAAAAAAGCCTTTGGAATCTGAGAATATCATGGGTCTAGTACCAGTGTTCTCACTCCTTAGCACTATTGACACTTTGGATTAGATAATTCTTTGCTGTGGGACTTGTTCTGTACACTGTAGGATGTTTAGCAACATTCCTAGTTTCTAAATACCTGTAATATCCCTTTCCTCACAGGTTGTGACAAGCAAAAATGTCTCCAGATATGGCCAAATATCCTCTGATTGAGAACCACTGGTTTAGTGTCTTCTATTCATTAATTATGAATATTAAACTTCAAACATTCAAGATGTAAACCTCAAACCATGTTCAACACTTCACCTTCATAGGGGACTTAGGTCTTCGACTAAGTCTTCAATTGATGTTGTTGTTGGTGAAAATAAGACTTTATGATATAATGTACATATTTTGCATAAATATTTTACTATCTTGTGAACTACTTCCAACCTAATGTAGAGCAAATAAATGAACATTTTTAAACTTTCACCTTCAAATTAGGTCAAATTACTGACTGTAAAAGTTGTACCAGTTTACATTTCGGCTAGCAGTATGAGTCTATCTCACGGCGTTTTCAGCAGCATTGGCTATTATGTATATATTTCTATCTTTGCTAATAAAGGTTCTCCTTTATAAATATTTTTGTAGATACTTATATTGTCATATATATATATTAAAGACATTTATTGAGAGAGAAAGTGCACAAGCACATGAGTGCGTAGAAGGGAAGGGCATAAGGAGAGGGAGAGAGAAACTCTAAGTAGACTCCATGCTGAGCTCAGAGCTCCACATAGGGCTCAATCTCAGGACATGGAGATCATGACCTGAGCTGAAACTAGGAGTTGGGCGCTCAACCAACTGCACCCAGGCACCCTTGTCTTATATATATATTTGAACCCTAGTAAGGGTGAATATTTTCCTATATGTTTTAGCCAGTGGTTTCTTCTTTCCCTAATTGTTTGTGTCTTTCTTCATTTGTGTGTTGGGATCTTACTGATTGTTGTTTTTCATTTGTCTGAGCTCTTTATGTAATGTAACTTGATGGCAGAAATTTCGACAAAGTAAAAGCTTATATGAAGCATTTGAACTTAGACTTTATCAAAAATTGGGGCAGATGGCAGAAGATTTACATGCCAGCAATCTCAAATGGAGTTCTCAGCAATCCTGTTTTTGGAAGCCCTTTACCATGTTGCTTTCTTTCTCTTCTCTCTTCCCTTCACTTCCCTATGCTTTCCTCCCACCTCTTCACTCCAATTCTGTTTCTTTCCAATCCGGAAACTAGTTTAGTTATGTCTTGGTTTGTCTCCATTTACCCAAGCTCTGTTTATCTTCCATTTTGCTAGTTTATCAAAGTGTTTTCCTAAGCAAGAACATCTCCTTTCCCAGGAGAATACCAGTACCAACTTTCAAGATATTTTTAATATTATAGGAGGACGAAGTGATTTTGATTTCTATTGTGCTGTTAGTTTCAAATACTTTTCCCACTTTGTTTAATAAAAACACTTATCTTTTTCCCTTGAAGAAATTGTGAGGGAAAATAGATGTTCTCTATGTAGTTTTTTGGTGACTTTAAGCTTAAAAGGTACTTCCTGGTGGGGAGTATATGGATAGTTGGAAATGGAGTGAAAAGTATGGCATGTCTGCTATACACACGACAAACTTAGCATGCTCCTATGTACCATATAGAAAAGTGAGCTTCTTCTCTTTCTGTAAAACACATTATCTTGCTATTAGAAGCCGTTAGAAAGCAATCATACCCTGTTTATATTAAATATGCTTGCTAATTTTGGAATGGGATATGCTAGATCTAGTAACAGTTAGAGCTGACTACATTACACTGTCTCTTAAGCATAGCATGGTATTTAAAACATTGGAAAGTGTCAGGAGGTCAGAAGTGGATGCACTTGAATTTAAAATTTAAAAAACCGAGATGCGAATTCTGTTTCAGGGCCACAAACAAACAAAAAACCCCAAAAGATTTCAAATGCAGACCCTAAAATTGCACTATCTAAAGCAGTTACTACTAACTTTCCGTGTGTAATTAAATTTCATTAAAGTGAAATAAAATTTAAAATTCAGTTTTGGTCACACTAACCACATTTCAAGGGCTCAGTAGCCACGTAAGGATACCACCATATCCATAGCACAGAATAACACTTCTATCATGGACGAAAATTTTATTGGACAGTACAGTACCAACAAAATACTGCCTTTAGGCCCATTTTTGTGATCACAGATAAAGCTTTTGGAATTCCTGACCAGTTTCCAAAGCTGTGTTATAGAAATGGTTGTCAGAATTGCCTGAACTTCATCCAGAATTGGTTAAAAAAAAAAAATGCAAGCAAAAAAAAAATCAGGTTGTGGATAGCCTTGTTTGCTGTTACTTTGTCCAATTTAATACTGAGGTTTTAAGAAATTTTGGGGTGAATTTCTACAGGGACACAGGAGCAGGAAAGGTATGAGATAGCTCAGAAAACCTGGGTCCCGTAATGTACAGTAATCCTGGTGATCATTTACTGGGTGTTTTCTGTGTGCCAGCTACGGTGGTAAATGCATACTTCGTCAATCCTCAGAATACCTCTAAAAGGTGTGTATCATTACCACCATTTCACAGGGGAAGAAACTGAACTTTAGAGGCCTGAGGTCACACAGATAGTAGTAGAACGAGGATTAACAAGGAGGCATGTTTATGCTTTTGTGC
The DNA here is from genome assembly GCF_022355385.1 of Mustela nigripes. NCBI lineage: Eukaryota > Metazoa > Chordata > Mammalia > Carnivora > Mustelidae > Mustela > Mustela nigripes. The sequence goes on from NC_081559.1 coordinate 163,428,444, forward strand.
TAAACAGCTCTGTGACCTCTGGTTCTTCACTTTCCTCATCTGTAAATCTAAAAGGACTAAATTAGAAAATTCCAAAGTTTTCCACCATTTCTAAAACTGTGTTCTAAATTAGAATAATACCCCCTTATTTTCCCAAGCCAATGAAATATGCAGGGTTCAGAAGAGCGGCTTGCTACCTCCTTCTCCCAAAGAACATGCTTTTCCCCCGTCCATACCCTTGTTCTGAAACCTTTTTTGGCTTCTCATTATGTAATATGGTTTCAACTATTATGATGTTCATCACGCGCCACACACACTCCTGAAGTAGATAACGTGCCCTCTCATGGCAAGGAGTGATTCGCTCTGGTAGATAAATCCTAAAAAAATTTAGCGGAATGCCTAGTGCACAGTATGTTCCACGAACATTTACGGAATTAACTGGAATGGACTGGAAGGAAAATGTGAATCAGCTAAAGTAAACTGTGAAGGGTACTACTCAGAAAACAGGACTGCCCGGAGAAAACCCCGAGTGGAGCAGCCTGTGTAGGGGGCTGGAGACAAAGTCTGACCCACAGAAACCCGAAAAAGTGGGATAACGTTAGGGATGGTGGCGATGACGTCCACAAGAGGCGGACCTGACGGCGTCAGGACACTAGCAGAGGCGGCAAAACCCACCCACCCCGGAATCACCTCCGCCAACTTTCCCGGGTCTCCCGGGCTCCCGGGAGGACCTCCCGGCCCCGCCCCTCCGGGGAGGTCGCCGCTGCGACGGCAGCTGCGGCTGCGCAGTGGCGCGCGCGTAGGCGAAGCGGCGCGCGCCGCGGTCAGCTGACTGCTCCGGCTGGCACGTGACTTGCTCTGTAGGCGCTGGGGTCGGGAAAGCCGGGAGGCCGGAGCTTAGGTCCGGCAGGGATGGAGCGCTGAGCCGTTAACGTCTGCAAGGCTGACCGCCTCCGTACCTGTTAGTGCAGCCACTTCGTCGTTTGACACCTTCCTGGGTCAGTGAGCGATGGTTACCCCGGATGGCCAGGCCGAACCTTGCGCTGCGGTCGCCGTCTGGGAGGGATGGGGGTGGGTGCAGGGGCAGAGGCTGTGGCGTTGCAGCTGGCTGCATCGTTGTGTGGGGTTTCTCGGCGTTGGTTCGTTGAAACCTTGGGCGTGGGTTCTGTTTCTAAGGAAGAGGAAGAAGGGAAAAAGAAATGGCCCTAGGGGGTACTGAATAGCCGAGACAGGAAGGAGAAACACTGCGGGTCTGGGACATTTCTCCTTGGAAGGGGTGAGGGGAGCGAATCCACGCCCCTTGATTTAGAGGGATGAAAAGCGACAGAGTGGCCCAGATGAGGATCTGGGGTTGTGTGTGTGAGGTCACAGCGAGCTCAAGAGTCTTCACTGGGCATACGCGCTTCTGAGTAGGGAGATGGCAGTTTAAAGGGCCTAGCAACCCTTCACTACAGGCAGGGGACTCTCCCAGAGGATGCAGGGCCTTTGTAGGCAGGGGAAAGAACAAGAATCCAGAGAACTCAAACTTTTTATTAGATGGGGGAAAGATAGGCAAGAAACCCCTGGAAAGGAACTTGAGGGGGGAATCACGTAAGGCATATTGAATCACCCAAGAAACGGGTAAAGAGAAGCAGATACTCTTTTCAGAGGAAAATTCTGGTATGATAGGGAAAAATCAAATGTTTCAGCGAGAACTCAGTACTTAGCACTACTCTGGGAGTGCAGGAACGGGGCTGTAAACAGTCCAGCCTTAGGAGTTCGAACCGATGTTGGGGAGATAAGTCACACACACATGACACATTGAAGTACAATGAAGCTGTATGTAATTATCAAAAAAATTGCTAAGTGCTTTGGAATTATGGAGCAGGGACAGAAGGATGAACTGACACTATCAGGAAATATCCTGGAGGAAAGGCAACAGGGGTTGGATCTCTGCAAGCCAGTGGGATTTGAACAGGTGGAGAGAAATGAGAACTCTCTAGGCAGGGAAAGCCGTCTAGGCAGGGTTTGAACGCCTGAAGATGCAATGAAAGAGTGGTTCTAGGGGAGTCCAGGTTTGTGGTGATTTTGAATTTCAGAGAAGTGAGAAATAAAGTGGGGTCAGATACTGAAGACTTTTTAATATTTACTCATTCATTCTACTGATATATATTGAGCTATATACCAAGTACTATGCTGGTAGGAAGGTTTAGAAGGTTTAGAAAACACTCATAGAGTTTCCAGTCCAGTGGAGAAGATGGGTCTTAATAATTATGCAAGTGTGAAATGTGTTTGGGAGGAATAACAGTGGTGTGAAAGAGTTTGTAAGGGACATGGCCTTTAGGGGAAGTTCATAGGAGGCTTTTTGGAGCATATGACTTTCAAACTGATATCTGAAAAGAGGCTAAAAAGGGTGTGAAAGTGTGAGTAAAAAACGTTCAAAACAGAAGGAACAGCATATGTCAGTACCCTGAGATGTGAAGAAGAATAAAGCTTTTGAAAAGTAAGAGGACTAGCAGGGTCGAATCCGGAGAGAAATGCGTGAGAGAGGCAGGTTGGGGAAGGCTGGGATCGGGCCCAGCAGGACTTTTTATCCTAAAAGCAAAGGAAAGCCAGTGAAGATGATAGGCAGTAGAGTGAGTTAGATGTGGTTTTTAAAAATAACATTTAGTGAGAATGTGGAGGGCGCAAAACTGAATGAGGGAAAACCACTTCAGGAGGACATTGTTGTAATTCCAAGAGATGGTAAGGCAAGTTAGTAGTTTCCTCCCATAGGAAATGGAGAGCCACGGAAGGATTTGAAGGTGGAATTTCTCTTTCCACCAAGGAATTAAGGAGAAGGTTTAACCATATTCACTTTTAGAGGAGCTAAGGAGTTGGGAAGGGAAAGAATGATTAGATTCTATTTTGATCCTTCACTGAAGGTAGTTATAACTACCCCCTAAGCAGTCCTGAGGACAGGGGAAGCTGGATCATTTGGGGGTTGACTGAAGGTTCCTTTGCCAAAATCTGTTTTGGCCTTCCAGACTTACCCTTTGGTAATGTTACTCCTCCAGAATACCTGTTATTGAATAGTAGTAACAGGGTAGAGTCTGTTACCTTTCATGTTTATTTTGTCCTGACAGGTCTTTGAGAGTAGATGAAAATGCATTTCATTTTATAGATAGGAACCTTTCCAGACCCTTGGAACTAGAAACAGATTTGTCTCAGTCTGGCAGAACTTTCACAGGGTGCTGACTGCTGGTGTACTTTTCCTGCTGATTACCTACATAATACTTAACCACAGCCGTATCTAGAGAGTATGAATTTCCTGATACAGCACATTAGCACTTTTGGTGAACTTTTTCTTGTAGGACACCTTCAAGGGATTTGGCATTGGTGGTCATTGCTTTCAAAACTGCTTTTCTGTAAGCTTGGGTCAAGCTAGTCAATTTACAGTTGCACTGGAAGAGATAAAGAGCTGCAGAGTGGAGCTCACTGTGCTCAGGTTGTCAATCACAGTTCTTTGGCAACAAGCAAGTCTTGAGTGGTGACGAAGACCGAGCCTTGGGGTTGTGTCTCTGAACTCCCGGATCTTTTTCTCTTTTGGTGTATCTTGCAGGGACTAGATAAAATCTAGTACTCGGGATCTGACAGAAGCAAATGCTGAGAGGTAGTGTAATTCTGCTTTTAGAACTGGGCAGGAGATGCTTGTTTTTAATTTTTGGCATATCAGTTTTAGGGAACCTCATTGACATTGGCTTTTACAACCAAAAAAAATTTAGGGCTTCAAAAATACTATTCTGTGATTATTTGCATAACTTGTGAAATAATTCCATTGGCCAAAGAGCAAAACTGGAATGCCAAAATAAACCTTTGCAGAGGGATCTCCTTGTAGTCCACCAGTTCCAAAGCATCTTCCTATTGAACTTGAGTTGGTTTAGGGGTAGCTACAGTTTTGACTTAGTATCTCCTAGTTAAATTTTGTTCTTGTGTATATTTTGATCTGTCTGCAGAAGTAAATCTTTTTCACCCTCTGGATGTGGAATTATATGCTATTTCAGATGTAAACTAATTCATGTTAGAGTCCCATTTCAACAACTCTTTGAAGACGTAGTAGAAATAGAAACTATTAATACAGTGACCTTGGAAAGAGCTTGGGTCAGGACCCATGACATTCTAAAATTTCTTATTGACACGAGTGACTCTTGGAACAAGAAATTTCAAACTATGTTCTTGATAATGAAGCACAATTATTTTCTAGTGGTAATCTACTTCTAATGTTATATCACAGTGTAAATCTGCTGTACACTTATTGAGTTCCAAAAGGAGCCAAGTGAGCTGTGGAAGAGAAGTGCTTTGGTTACATCAGTGGGTAAAAGAGCATTAGCTCTTTGTCTAAAATGGGGTGTGTGTATATTTGAAAATAAAATGCCCGGTAGGTGCAAAAAATGGTGTTTTATAAAAAGAAGCTGGTGTAGTTTTAAAGATATTGGAAGCAAGCTATCAGTGAATAGGAAGTTATTTGTAAATTAAGCTGATTAGCAGGTGGATTAACTTTACCATGAAGGTTTTCTTTATGAACCAGGTTATAGCTTAATATTTCTATACGGGTGTTACTGGCATTTTGGACAGGATGGTCTGTTGTTTGGTCCCCATCCACTAAATGCAGTTAGTAGCTTCCACGTTGGGACAACCTAAAATGTTCCCATACATTTCTCCTGGAGGAGAGATGTACCATTTGGTTATGAAACACATTTGTTCGTCGGACAGAAATTTGAGTGCTTGTTAAGGGACAGATACTCTGTTAGATGTTGAGGGTATAGAAGTTAAGAATAGTATTTTAATAAACTAGCTGTAAAATATGTATAGTCTCTAGTCATGTGATCTTGGACAGATGATTTCATTAACTGTTCTTCCATCTACAGCTGGGGGTGATAATAACATCTTTGAAGAATTTAAATGCAAAATTGCATAGCATATTGACGTGCTTATCACATAGTAAGTGATTTAGTAAGTGGTTGTCGCTATCAAACAGAATCTCAAGCTTACTGGAGTGATGAATTGGGAAAAACTAACTTGAAAGTCTGTAACTTGGTGAGTTTCAGGCTACATTGTGTTAGAGATAAAAGCACCTTCTGGTGGAATGTGGTATTGTGGTCCAATCAGTGTTACAAAATACCAGCCCAAAATGAAAGGGAAGTAACACTTTGGGAGCCATGAGTGTAGATTCAGGGATTCCCCTCACATGGAAGGAATTGTTTGTTCCTTGGGTCATTGCTGAGTTGCCTCTGGCAGAGAGGAAGTCTCTGGGAGCTCAGAAGGTCCTGATGATTGCTTTCAGTAATAGGTATACAGTGTCCTCCTGCCATGTCTACCAATTCACCTACCTTTACCAGAAATTGCAAGAAATTTTCCCTAAAATGCCCGAGCACAATCCACACCCCACCCCCCAACATTTCAGTTTTTATAAGTGATATTTATGTAAAAGTTAAGGCTTGGCTTTTACAAATTTATTTTTAGCCAACTGTGATATAAGAACACGGTAGTTTAGGGGCACCTGGGTGGCTTAGTCAGTTAAGCTTCCAACTCTTGATTTCAGCTCAGGTCGTGATCTGGTAGGTTTTGGGATTGAGTCCTGCTTTGGGTTCTGCTTTCAGCTGGGAGTCTGCTTGAGATTCTCTCCCTCTGCCTGGCTTGCCCCCAACCCCATCCCCACTGCTCCCCTGCTCATGTGCTCCCTTGCTCTTGCTCATGGTTATTTGCTCATACCAAAAAAGATGGTAGTTTATAAAATATGTCTGTTAAAGATAAAATTGTCTTCCATCTTTAGATGTATTTTTGGCATGAAATTCAGGTAATCTGTAATGGGATTATAGAGCAATTTTAAATATTGCAGTTGGAAACAAAAAGAGATTAAGATTTATTTGAAGAAAGTGTATGTTCTGACAATTTCTAAGTTTTTTTCTGTATGAATCATGAGATTACTCCTTGAAAGGTAAAATTCCCCTTTTAGTTATTGGAAACTTTTAAACAAGTTTTATTACCAGTAAACCCTTCCCACAATCTCAATTACAATGCTTCTGTTTTGAAGGGTAGAATTTCAACATTTGAAGAGGAAACAGTTGTTCTTACTTTTTATTTTTATGGTGTTAACAGTTTCTGGGGTAGGATGTGGCACTTTTTAAAAAAATGAATGGATGGTGGTAAATCTTTTGCACTGGTGAATTCTCTTAAAGGTTGATGTGTCACAGTTGGAAGGCTGTGTGATATTTCGCTGACATCTGAGGTGTATCTTCTTGCACTTGTTGTAAACAATAGCCACTTAGTAAACTTGGTATTTTCAAGAACTGAAAAGGAGGTTGTTTTGCATGTAAACCGCCTTCAGTCTTAAGTTGTTGAGAAATTTTATTTACTGTGGAAAGTGGTTGCATTTCAGAGACTATTGGTTTGTTGAAAGCATTGAAATCAGTTAAGTATTGGAACACTTCTGAGGTGCTGTACTGTTTTCTGTGGTTGCCCCTGTGTTGGGTCAGGGTCACACCTTCAAGAAGACATGACAGCAGGTCTCTCTTTGAACTTATTATCCTAATCCTTTATGTTGTTATGATAGTTACTGCTTTACTGTTTTTTTATATTGACATCAGTTATGGTAGGAAAATAATCTACAGCCTTCAAATTCCCAATAGTGGGTTGGCACAGTAAATAAACTATCTCAGAGCTTTGTACCCAGGTTTTCCTTTTTCTTTTTCTTTTGTGTTTCTCTTTTGCTCCAATGTATTTTTCTTTTTTTAAGATTTTATTTATTATTAGAGAAAAAGTGTGGATGTACACAAGCAGCAGGGCGGGGTTGGGGGAGAGGGAGAGAATTGCAATCAGGCTTTGCCCTGAGCGTGGAGCCTGACTCGGGGCTTGATCTACGTGCCCGAGCTCATGACCTGAGTTGAGATCAAGAGTTAGATACTTAATAGACTGAGCCACTCAGGCACCCTTCCAATGTATCCTGCCTGATTTTTCTTTTTTGTCTTGTCACTTGAGTTTTCCTCCTACCTCTAATGGCTCACACAGACATACCTGCTCATATAGACCTGTGTGTACATGATTGTAAGTTCCTTCAAGAAAGGCAGTGCATTTCATTTGTTTTGCTTCTTAGATCCTATCACAGTTCTGAAAACTTAAGCACCCACAACATTTGGTGACATGAATGATATGACCCTGAAAACAGTTACACTCAACAAGAGATGTGAGACAAAACACCAAATAGGTGTCTGCTTTATTTAATGTGGTTAATTACATGGGTTTAAATGGGTTGGAGGGACCATACTGAGGGGAATATACTAGTTTGGGATTATAATAGTGGATTTAGTACATGGTTAGGCTTAGTTGGGAAAATCTTTTTGTTAAGGGAAGTTTGAGTTGGTTTAGACAAGAAGAGAAGTTTTGTGCAAAATGGACTGTCTGAGCAGAGGCAAGGAGGAAGAGAACTAAAGGCAGGCAGGCCTGAGGTCAAGGTTGTTAGAGGTCAGGAAGATTGTGAAGGTAAGGCAGAAAAACTGACAAATACACTAGTCGTGATGACAGTGAGGACAGGCAGATTTGAGTCTTACTTCCAAGAAAAACAAACTAGGAGTGTACATTTATGTGAGTTGTTAAGCCTATTACCAATATTTTTAGAGCTGCAAAAAGTTTTCAAGGGGGTGTTTTGGCAATGAATCAGAACTCTGTACACTGTGGTCACAAAGCCACCTGCTATGTTTATGTAGGGTATTTAAAATCCTCTGTGTTCTGTCCTTCAAAAATTAAATAAGAATTTGCGTTTCTTGAGCACAGCAAGAGTTCACTCAGATTTTGTTTTGTTCTGTACCTCATTCCATATTTCATACTGCTTTTCACATTTTAAGTTTATAACCTGCCATAGAAAGCATTCGAAAAAGTGGGTTAATGTATGTTTCTCAGTGCCACAGAGCAAAAATCATTTCTGTACTATAGAACTAGCATTAATATTGGCAAATTATGTCTTTTTAATGCTTTAAAATGAATTTATATTTTATCCGTCATGTAACCATGCTATATATTTCTAAATTAATAACACGTATGAATGTGTGGGGCATTTATTCAAGCTCTATCTGTTCTTTTTTTTTTTAATAAAAGTGAACAATTGTCCCCTTATTACCAAAGAAATACATTTTTGTTGTGCTCACAGTATTACTACAGTCAAGCCCTGCTTTGAAGCCTACTTTACAAGAAAAAATGGAACTTAAAAAGCTGAAAAATACACCTAAAGTGAAAAATTCACTTTGTGAGACAAATAGCAGAATACTGTAAAGAAGAATTCAGCAATCTAGAGGAGGGAGCCAGAAGTACCCAAACTGAAGCCTAGAAAAGCAACTCAAAAAAAGGATAGAAGTTTTTTGACCTGTGCGACAGTATTGGGTAGTTTTACATGTGAATTTTGTCTCAAAAGAAGGGAAAGGGAAGCTGAAAAATAACCTGAAAATGATGATGAAATTTTTTCAGATTTGATGAAAACTAAACATAGATTCAAGAAACTCAGTGTGGTCCAAGCTGTAGAGTAGGCAAATTTTTCTTAAACCACAGCATTTTTATAAAAGAAGAAATTGGTAAATTAGCAGAATTGAGCTTCACAGCAGTAAGTGTTGGTGAGCCCGTGTAACAGCTGGAACTTGCATACTTTGTTAACGTATCTACTTTGGAAAACAGTTTGGCAGCTTCTTATGAAGTTAAATATATGCTAATTATTCAACTCAGGAATTCCATTTCTTGATGTTTATCCAAGAAAAGTGAAAGTCCATTTTCAAAGGAAGCTTTGTAGTGCAATGTTCATAGCACCTCTATTGTGAAAGGCCCCAAACCAGAAACAGTCCAAGTGTCCATGACCAGACAAATAAATAAGCAAACTGTAGTACATTCATGTTATGAAGTATAAGCAATGAAACGGTGTACTTCTACTCATCATATAATATGTATTAACGTCAAAGATTTATGAGCAAAAGGAGTCAGATGCAAAGAATATATAATATATTTTCTATTTGCAATGATTTCTAGACAGTCAGAACTGTAGCATGACAGCAGATCACCATCTGTCCAGGCTGGCAGTGCAATAGGAATTGACTGGGACTGGGTGTAAGGAAAGGCTTTGGGATCACAGAAATGTTTTTCATCATGGTTGCAGTGGTGGCTACACAAGCATGTACGTTTGTCAGCTCGTTAAACAGTACCTTTGTAATGAGTGCATTTTATGTATATGAAGTATATTTCAATAAAGTTGATTTTTAAAAATACCAGAGAAGTGAAGGGAGTTAACCAGTGATAAACCAGGTACTTGAACTGTGTTATCTCATTTAATCCACATAGTGATTTATTCATTCAAGAATATTCAGGGGCTCCTACATGGCTTAGTCATTTAAGCATCTGACTTTGGCTCTGGTCATGGTCTCAGGGCTCAAGATCAAGCCCTGTGTAGGTCTCCCTGCTTTTCGGGGTGTCTGCTTGTCCCTCTCTTTCTGCCCCTCCCCCCACTCATGAGTGCATGTGTGCACACTTTCTCTCTCAGAAAAATAAAATCCTTAAAAAAGAGAGTATTCGCCAGATACTTTTTGAGGTTCTACATACTGACCTCTGTGCTAGGTACGAAGGATACTGAGTTGTGAGCAAAAACTACCACCTACCTGAAGGGGCAATTTATTTGGAAGAAAGATATTAATAAAAAGTGTTCCTCAGGGAAATACTAAAAAGAAGGTGCTATGAAAACATAAAATACATTTCATTCTTAGCATTTAATGATATGATACCATCTTAGCAAATCACGATACATATTATATGATTTATCTCCTAATGTATGAGGCACTTTCTGTGCCTTTGTTTCTTCATTTTTAACTACTGATAAGCTTGTTTGAAATGAGTTCATATGTATGGAGGATTTTGACTAGTGCTAGTAAATAGGAAGTGGCCAATAGGTATTGGCTGTTACCTTGATGACATTTGATAATTCTAATTGTCCAGTGTTGCAGGGGTACACCTGACTCACTCAGGGAACACTGGAGTAGGACATGGTTTTGGGGAAAAGATTATGAGTTTTGACTAGAAATGTTGGGTTTTAGGTGCTTTTGAGACATCCAAGTGGAGACATTTTGTATTTAGTTGAGGAGGCTTGTTGGGTATAGCTCTCGAGGCAATGCAGGGCCTGGGCTGGAGATAAAAATTTGGGGAGAATGTTTAGCATCTAGCCTAGAATTCCCTTGAGTATAGATAGCATCTTCAAGAGCAAAACTATACACACATTTAAAAAAAATTTTTTTTTTTAAAGATTAAGAAACATTATTTTTGAGAGAGAACATGCAAGCAGAATTTGGGGCAGAGAAAGAAAAGTGGACTCCCAGCTGAGCATAGAGCCCATTGTAGGGCTTGATCCCACGACACTGAGATCATGACCTGAGCTGAAATTAAGAGTCAGACGCTTAACTGACTGAGCCACCCAGGTATCCTTTTTATACCTACATAGAGCAGAAGGACTTAGACCTAGATCTTAGTCTTGAGGAGCTCAATATTTGATTGGAGAGCTTTTTAATTTTCTCTTTTGTTTAACATACAATTTGTATATATGCCTGACTTCCAGTATATTCAGTGACATAAAGGGAAATTATTAGGATTAAAAACATAAGTCATTTGAAGCATACAGAGGAGGTGGAAGTGTCTAGGTTGTGATGAGAAGATAACCAGTGGACACCCGGTTTTGATTGTTTCCATGCAGCTGAGATAAAAGGGGAAAGGTGTTCAGCAATATGGATTTCATTTGCTGATCTAAAAAGCATGTATGTGTATTTGTCTGCAAAGATAAATTTTATTTGGAACTGAGCCTAAAGTTTCTTAAATTTCAAGTTTGTTTTTTGTTTTTTGTTTTTTTTTAAATTAAGTAAACTACACTCAGCTTGGGACTTGAACTCAGTGACCCCAAGATGTAGTGTCACATCTCTACCAAGTGAACCAGCCAGGTGCCCCTCAAGTAGAAATTCTTTTAAAGATTTTATTTATTTATTTGATATATATAGAGAGATCACAAGTAAGCAGAGAGGCAGGCAGAGAGAGAGAGGGAGAAGCAGGCTCCCTGCTGAGCAGAGAGCCTGATGCAGGGCTCGATCCCAGGACTGTAAGATCATGACCTGAGCCGAAGGCAGAGGCTTAACCCACTGAACCATCCAGGCACGCAAGGAGAAATTTTTTATGTGACTTGTGTCCACAGGATAACAGTAGACATTGATCAGAAACAGAGAAAAGAGGATTTTGCAGGAGACTTACTGATGCTGTTTTCATGGGCATTTCTTACATTCATCATTTTGTTGACTCCTTCCAGCAGCTGTGTGAAGAGATTTGTAGTATTCCACAGATGAGGAAACTAATGAGAATGGATAAAGTTAAGATTGTAACTATTATGGACTTCAAACCCAGGTCTCTTTTTAAATTTAATTTAAATTCTATCTCTAGGTCTTTTGAATATTTTATTTTACTTCCCTTTTCTGTTTGGAGATATTGTTTCTTCGAGCAGCTAGGATAGTTTGGGATGCTAGGTGTTGCTGTTTTTGAAATTGTGATGATCCTGCTGAAACGAAAAGGGAAAGGAAGCTCAAATCAGGTCCCTTTATCTAGCAGAATTCCTTGGGCCTACAGGTTGCTGGGAGCCTGGAAGGAAACAGGACGAAGGGGTTTAAGGTTACAAGTGGATCTCTCCAAATAGGAGAGCTCAGTTGGGTCTGAGTGCAGAACATTTTCTTCTAGCATGACACAATAGAAAGAACATAGACTTTACATTCAAACACAGTGAGATTTGAACCCCATTTGCCACTTGTGTAACCTTGGTAAATTAGTAACCTCTCCCAAGTATTATTGCCTAGCTCGTAGGGCTGTCTTGAAAATTAAACGAGATAGTATAGGAGATGTGTATAACAGTACCAAACAGAGGACACCTCTTCCTCCCCATCGCCAGAAAGACCCCAGAGAGGGCTCTAGTTGAAAAATGGAATTAAAGGGCGCCTGGGTGGCTCAGTGGGTTAAGCCTCTGCCTTCGACTCTGGTCATGATCTCAGGGTCCTGGGATCGAGCCCTGCATCGGGCTCACTGCCTGCTCCCTCCTCTCTCTCTGACTGCCTCTCTGCCTACTTGTGATCTCAATCTTTCTCTCTCTGTCAAATAAATAAATAAAATAAAATAAAAAAAAAGAAAAATGGAATTAGAATACTTTCTGTAAGTTCCCTAGACATTTTGTTAACGTGTTTTTTTTTTCTTTCTTTTTTTCTTTAGTAATCTCAGTTGGGGCTCAAACTCAGGTACCCCTTTCCTAGACAATACTGGACTCTACTTTGGCTTAGAATTATCATGACATTATTTCATTTGATCCTGATAAAAGCTCAGTGAAATAGGGCAGGACAGGTATTTCTAAATAAGAAATGGGTTTTTTTTTTTTTTTTTTAATTTCTTGAAATACTTTGGAAACCTATTGGATGAAAGAGATTTTCTAGAACTCTAAATGGTATGATAGTGACATCTACTGTAATAGCTCATTTTATTACAGTCTTTGAAGAAGCTGCAGTTTGGATAATTTTAAAATCTCAAGAAGAATTTAATCACCTACATTTCGAGGGGAGAGGATGTATAAAATGTCATCAGATATAATTTAACTGAATCATTTGTATAAATAATTACAATAAAACCTCAGATTTCCAAAAACTACTGTTATGGAGAAGATCTGAATTATTAAAAGAGGTTGAAAGATGTTATTGGATTTTCTAATCAACCAAGAATTTTAAAATTCAAGGTAGTCCTGTAATTGGTGTTTGGGCTAAAAAAGCTAGATTTGATCAGTGTGAGAATATTAGATGGAGGAGATAGGGAAAAGCCAATGCTGAAGTGGCCAAAGACAAGTGAAAAGATAGCAAGGTTTGGAGCAGCTTAAGTGAGGTGACCCAGGATTTTAGGCAATAGAAGACAGGATTAGGCAATGACAGGAAAGCAGGAGATTAACCCACAACATTTCATCAAGAATTTAATTTAAAAAGCAACTTAACTGAAATGGGTCCTGTAGTTAATATAGGTGTAGCCCAAGCTCTTACCTTACAATCTTATGTGATTAGAGTTGCTGAATATGTCGACCCTAAAATATTTTTTAAAAATTCCAGAACATCAAAAAGGTTTTTACTCAGTATATTATTATGCCTGGTCATAACATAAACAGGTTAGAAAGCATCTACTAGTATTAAAACAAAATTGTGGTCAGAGGATTAACATAGCAATAAGACTACTTTATTCTTCTGGATATTCCATTTGAAAGTTTAATAAAATTTAATTTTTATAAATTTGCTAGGTATTGTTTTATTTTATCATAAGGTAATTATGTTCTTATAACAGTTAAAATGCTTAATTTTGAAATATTTCAAGTATTTAGAAAAACTCAACTATTTCACATCAACAGACATCCATGTATCCATTACTCAGATTTTTGACAGGTATTAACATTTTGCCATATTTGCCCCAGATATTTTTTTAAAGAAATCTTAAATACATAGCTGATGTACCTTTCTCCTTTACATGTTTCTTTATTTTCCTGAAATATCTATTTATGAACAGTGTATACTCTTGTGTGGGAACTTCAGTTGGTAACTGCTTCAGAGAACAGTTTGACAGTACCCAGCAAAGTTGATGATGGTTTTGTCCATTATCTCATGTTATATAACAAACGACCCCAAACTTCAGTGGCTTAAAACAGTGATTTTTTATTTCCCCTGATTCTTTGGGTTTTCTCAGTGCTTTTTCTGATTATTTCATTTGGGCTTGATAGGGCTGCATTCAGCTGGAACATTCACTACGCTGGAAGTTTCAAGAAACTCAGCTGTTTCACAGCGTTTGCTGGTTCTTTGCCATGAGGCCTCTTATTTTCCCATAGACTAGACTACATGCTTCCTTCCATGGTGATCTGGGGACCTTCCAAGAAACAGAAGTGGAAGTTGCAAGGCCTCTTGAGGCTTGGGTCCTGAACTCACATAGTATGGCTTCCTTGAGTTTTGTTGGTCAGAGCAAGTCACAAGACCAGCCCAGATTGTAGGTGAGGAGAAATAGAATCCACCTTTTGATGGGAGGAGTGGCAGTCACATTGTATTGAAGCATGGAAAGATTTGTCACCTCCATATTTGAAGACGGTCTACCATATTATCATACTCAATTCAGCTGTTTTACTTCTCTCTGTTCTGGAGAAACTCTTTCACAAAAACAGACATGCACAAGGCTGTTCACTGCAAATTGTTTATAATAGCCAAAAAAGTAAAATGTAACTATCCTTCCAGAAGAAAATATATAATAAATTTTAGGTTATTCATAAAATACCTTATAGCTCTTAAAATGAATGAACTACAATGTATGGATCACCATGAATAATCCCAGAAAACAGGTTGAATGAAAAATTCTCTGCTGAGCAGGAAGCCCAGTGTGGGACTTGATCCAAGGACCCTGAGATCATGACCTGAGCTGAAGGCAAAAGCTTAACTGACTAAGCCACCCAAGCACCCGAGGGTTCGTTGTGTCTTAATGGAGTTTTTGGAAGGGGATCCATAGCCTCTCACTCAGATCCAGGGGTGGTGTATCACCCCACCCCTTACCCCCCCCCCCCCACCCTTTTTTTTTTATGTGTGAGGCAATTGCAAGATTTTTTTTTTTTGCAAATTTATAAATGTTTGATGGCTACTAGGTATATGCCAGGGATTTGAAGAGGTTCCTTTAGGTTGAATATGGATTAAATTTAACAACCATTTTGTTAACTTGGTAGGAGTTGCTAAGCCAGATGTGATAAATTTATTTAGTGGGTACTGTTCAAATGCAGTGATTCAATTCCTTCTCAAAGGAGTTACCTACCTTGAGTTACCTTCTCAAAGGTAAAACTTACGCATGTTTTTAAATTTCCTGTTTTGGTTTTACATCTTAAAAGTTTAAGATAAACCTATAAATTTGTGACTTTTCTACCTCTTTAGTGTAATGAAACTGTTGGTAGCTGGTATTTTCAGTTTCACTTCTTTGAGTAATTCCCATTTTAGATGTTCTGTAATTTTAAAAAAATTAGATATTTCATGTGTAAAGTCTGTCATTTTTTTTTCTAGTATCATAAATAAATCTCCCTCTACCATACATGTGGATTTACTTCTAGGTAAGTAAATTTGACTTTGCTTAGGATCATCTGCCAGTGTTGGATTAATTTTGAAACAGGTTAATATTTATCTTATCCTGTGACTCTGAAATACTTTAGAAACAAATGGTATTAAAGGTATTTTTTGTTTTGTCTTTCAGAGTCACTCTTGATTTTGGAAAAAATACTTGGTAACAAATATGACTGAGTTCTGGCTTATATCTGCTCCTGGAGAGAAGACATGTCAGCAAACTTGGGAGAAACTGCACGCTGCAACTACAAAGAACAACAATCTTGCTCTTGCTTCAAAGTTTAACATTCCTGACTTAAAGGTAAAACTGCATGGTGCAGAATAGCATTTGCGTTCATCACAAAGAGCTCTCTGCTTACCTTTGAAAAGAAATGAGATGTCTGGGTTCCTTCAGAAAAAAAAGCTCATTTCTAGCTGTTGGTATAATTGAAAACTTGTCTCTTTGATCTTCAGTTTTTAAATAATGAGGAGATTAAGATTTTAGAAGCAAACTATCAAAATGAGAGGACATTTTTTAAGACTTCTGTGCTTTTCTAAATTGTAATTGTGATGCGAAATCTTATGAAAGTATTTGATACATTTACAAATATGATCTTCAGAAGTGAAAAGTCTCAGTAATATATATTAAATTTCACAGCGAACTCAATGTTTTGTTAATTGAATTCATAAAATATTCAATAATGTGTTTTAACACTGAACCTCTTTAATCATACTTGGCAAATCTCACCTAGTTATTTAACATAGTTAATTTATTTAACATTTCTTGAAGGTCTGTAACCTAACAGCCTCAAAGGGAAGCAGGCTCTCAGTAATTTTACAGAATGGAAAAAATAATATTTTTATTTTGCTGGTTAACTTAGGTTAACTTAGCGCCCCTGCCAGTTTATACATCATATTCATTTAAGAAATACTTAAAACTGCTAATTCTTAATATTTGGGGAGTTATAAGTTCCTTTGGGACACTGATAGTCATGGACCCCTATTTAAGTGCTGCTGTTGTAACCATGACCTCAGGTGAGCCACTTGTCACTGGGCAGTACAGGCAGAGGCATAGGCCTCCCATTATGGAACTGCACATCTTAAATAGTGGTTGTACCCATGAATTAGAGGATTATCTTATACATATAAATAGCTTTGAAACATCTGACAAACATTTCTTAACCACACTTGCACATTATGAAATTAAAATATGGAAAACTTAAGATTTGTAGTCTCTAAATCAAGATGTTGTATCGCCTTGTAAAACAAAAGGTGGGGGAATGAAACCTGGGTAGTAAAATGGTATATTTCCCTTCTAGGTTGGCACACTGGATGTCTTGGTTGGTTTGTCGGATGAACTGGCTAAACTGGATGCCTTTGTAGAAGGGTAATGTACTTGTATGCGTAGACTGGAGCCACATGAGGGTCACTGTTATCAGGCTACCTGGACATTGGGTTTATTATCACATGTAATACTTCGCTTATTGGAATGGTTTTAGAAAATAAGGACTTTTTTTTCTTTGTAAATCTTCTTTATGAAGGTATAGTTGTTTTTTTTTAATGGAGATTCTTTTTAACATTTTTAAAAATTTTTTACTTTTAAAGATCTTATTTATTTGAGAGAAAGAGAGAGAGCATGCACACAGTAGCAGGGGCAGAGGGAGAGGGAGAAGCAGGCCCTCTTGCTGAACAAGGAGCCCAGTGTTAGTCTTGATCCCAGGACCCTGGGATCATGAGCTGAGCTGAAGGCAGAGGCTTAACTGACTGAGCCACCCACGCACCCCATGAAGGTACAATTTATGTACAATAAAATACAGCTGTTTGAAGTATGAAAATGGTGACAGTCTTTTTAATATTAATACTGAGATATAACTTATGTGCCATGCAGTTCACATGTACAGTGTACAGTGCTTTTTTTTAAGATTTTATTTACTTGACAGAGATCATAAGTAGGCTGAGAGGCAGGCAGAAGGAGAAAGCAGGCTCCCCGCTGTGCAGAGATGTGAGGCTTGATCCCAGGACCCTGAGATCATGACCTGAGCTGAAGGCAGAGGCTTTAACCCACTGAGCCACCCAGGCGCCCTGTACAGTGATTTTTAGTTAAAGTCAAAGAGTTGTGCAGCCATTGCCACAGTCAGTACAGTACATTTTCATCACTCTCCCATTGCCACCATCACAAACCTCCTGTTTCTTGTCCCCCTTATTCCCTGTCTGCTATTTTCTTTTCTTTTTTCTTTTTAATATATATATATTTTTAACATTTTATTTATTTATTTGACAGAGAGAGATCACAAGTAGGCAGAGAGGCAGGCAGAGAGAGAGGAGGAAGCAGGCTCTCCACGGAGCAGAGAGCTCGATGCGGGGATCATGACCTGAGCCGAGGGCAGAGGCTTTAACCCACTGAGCCACCCAGGCATCCCTGCTATTTTATTTTCTGAGATATGTATAAGATTTGCTTATTCTGGACATTTCATATAAATGGAATCGTACAATATGTGGTCTCTTATGACTGGCTTCTTTTCCTTGGCATAGTGTTTCAGGGTTTACCCATATTATAGCATGTATCGATAATTCTTTTTACTACCAAAGGATATTCCATTGTACAGACATACCATATTTTATTAATCCATTTATCAGTTGGTGGACATTTAGGTTGTTTATGTCCATTTTTTGGCTAATAAGATTAATGCTGATATGAGTATTTGTGTATAAATTTTTTTTTAAGATTTTATTTATTTACTTGACAGACAGAGATCACAAGTAGGCAGAGAGGCAGGCAGGGAGAGAGGAGGAAGCAGGCTCCCTGCTGAGCAGAGAGCCTGATGTGGGGCTTGAACCCAGGACCCTGGGATCATGACCTGAGCTGAAAGCAGAGGCTTTAACTCACTGAGCCACCCAGGCACCCCTACATTTCTTTCTAATCCTTATTTCTGTCTTTATGCCAGCACCACATTTCTTTATTATTGCAGTTTTGTAGTAAGTTTTGAAATCAGGAAGTATGAATTCTCTGTTTTCCTTAAACTGTTCTTAAACTCCTTTCATTTTCACATGAATTTTACGATCATGTAAAATTATTGGGAAGAAGTCAGATGGAACTTTGATGGAGATTGTGTTGAATCTGTAGGTCAGTTTGGGGAGTATTGGCATCCTAACAGTTTTAAGTCTTTGACCCAATAAAATGTTATGCCATTTATTTTAAAGATAAGAGTGATACTCTTGTGTTGAGACAGGAGTGATACTCTTGTCTTTAAAATTCAGTTATAGTAAAAGAGTTTTTCTAAACTACAGTTTTAGTCACTCCTGATACCTACTTGATCTTTATTTCAACTGAAGATGGAAATAGGATCCTTGATCACTTTTTGCATTTTGATTGATTGGCCTTTGTCTGCAATCCCTTTGACTCTTGGGATATGGAGCATTTAAATACTTAGGGGTTGAGTAAATAAGTACAATTTTGTAAGATACGGAGTTTTGGAGAGTCTTAGAAATGTATATTTGACTGGCGCTCTAAGGGAACTTATTCTTGAGTCTGCTTGGAAGGGTTTCCTATGTTTGCTCTTAGGCTTTTCTGATAGAACCACCATAATGCCAGGTCTCTGGGTAATAGAGGCTGATGTTGCAAAGAGACCTTTGAACATAGCAGTGTGTAGTAAGTAAGCAGACCTAAAGATGTACTGATGGTCTTTAATATCAGAGGCAAAAAAGCTAGTTAGGAGACAGGTATACAGTGGATTAAGCAGGAGATATTATAATTTATTATATATTATTATAAAAGCCTAAAATAAGACAAGGGACTTGGCAAGAAGAATGAGTGAAAGGATGAATGAAAAAGTAACTTTGCAGTTAGTGAGTCCATGCATTCATTGTAGGGCAAATGTGAAAATAATTGATGGTATGAACATTCTTGGTTTCTTGATGCGACATTTTTAGTTGAGAAAAGTTTGGGGAACCCTTTGTAGTTGTCATCTCTGAGCTGATGAGTTTCCCTACATTCCCATCCCCTCATCACACTGAGGAAGGGAGGTCCCAGAGAACGTCATTACTTGGATCCTTATTAATCACCTCAGTGGTGCTGTAGGTCTTTAAGTCACCATTGCAATGTCCTGAATAGAGTGTAAGGTTTGCTCACATTTTTTAGGGAAGGAATCTGGAAAGTTTTTAGGTTAAATGTAGCTCATTTGGTTGTGGAATTAAAAGATACCTATGTAGTTTGTCTGCTTTTCTTTTCTGCACTGTTATGCAATCTTGTCTTTGTCAGTTTTTCTGAAACGTATGAGGAATTTAAAAATCCTGTAGTTGTTAGACCTTGGTAAAATTGACAGATGGTAGCTAAATGACTTAAATGTTCCAGTTTTTAAAGTCTGAACACTGTAATACGTGGAGTAAATTACAGTTTTTACTTATCAAGTAATCTAATCATCAGAGCAGTTTTCAAGGTGACCATGTGTACTTTGACATAGATACTCTTGTAGAGATGCACAGGGAAATTGGGACGTTCTGAATTACACACTCAGTTTATAAATTTGACACAAGGCATTTCTACACTCTGAATTATTTCTGTGGTAAACATATGACCATTTTTGCATGTTCATAGCAAATGGTTCTGTTTAAAAGATGCTTGTGAAATTACATGGGAATAATGGCTTGTCTTCTCTAACGGGATAAATGAATTTTGGAGACACAGCCAAGTGGATGTACAAATCCCAAGTTGAATGTGTTGAAGATTTAGCAGCTTACATAATTTTTTCTGTAGTTGTACTTGATTAGATTTGAGTTCATTTAGCATAAGATTTTTTCTGGCCCTTATTGGTTTATGTTACAGGAGTTTCTTTTTCTTTTCTCTTTTTTCCCCCTAAAGATTTATTTATTTGAGAGGGAGTGAGGGCGCATGTGTGCTAGTTACGGGAGGGGCAGAGGGAGAGACTCTCAAGCAGACTCCCCATTGAGCACGGAGCCAGACACGGTTCTCTTCCCCAGGACCCATGAGACCATGACCTCAACCGAAACCAAGAGTTGGATGCTCAACTGACTGAGCCACAAGGATGCCCTTTCCCTTGCAGGAGTTTAATTTGTCTACCCTCCCTGCCATTGAACTTGTGGTCCTCAGATTAAAGCCCTGTTTTGACCATGTGACACTTTTTTCTAAAGTCTGACATCAGAGGCTAGCTATCTGCAGTCCGGCTCCAGGCTTCCTTGCCAGCCTAACTTCCCTTCTCAGCACAGCACTCGGGGCAGTTCTGGATCCCTTGTCATCCTCTGAATGCCTTTTCTTTTCTTCTCCTCCTGATCTTGACTCAGAGGATGCCCTTCAGCAAAAATATACTTTCTTCCCATCTGATCACCTTTTCAAAACCATTCCTGTCCTTCATTGCCCTGCTCATGAGTCATTATGCTTTTCTTGATTACAGTAGTTGGAAGTGGTCCCTTTTTCCTTTATGCTTCTCTCTCTATAATCTGGTATTCTCAGCTGGCACTTAACCATAGATTGCTTTGTATTTAGTCATTTGTGTCTTTTGGTATCTCTCCATTTTGATTTAAGCAGTATGAAACTAGTGGGGGGTTTTATGTGTGTGTTTGTGTGGTTTTTTTGTTTGTTTTTTTGTCTTGTTTACTTTTTTGTATCCCAACCAGGGCTAGAGGCAGACATGGAACTGGAGAAAGAACACCAAAGTCCAGACAGCATGTTTCTACTCCCAGCTCTGCCATTAGCTTGTTTTGTAACTTTGTGACTTTTTTTGATTGTCATTCGTTTTCTTTATATCTTGGCATCTTTACTTACATAAAATGAAGAGATTGACAAGGAGATATCTAGGTGCCTCAGTAGTAGGGCATTAACATTGTTCCTTGCACATAGTAGATGCTCAATAAATAATGAATAAATAATACAGCAGCTCATCATTACTGTTGCTTGTATTCTGTTGCTTGTCAGATCTCTTTTGTCCTAAGTGAAAATACTTAAGTGGTGAATGCTAGCTCCCAGCCACCGTCCTTTGTTGTTGGTCCTTGCAGTCAGATTCATGGACCCATTTTTGTCATATAATGTATTTTTCTCACTAGTTTGTTATTACTTTCTTTCTAGACTTAATAAACATACTGCATGTAGTCTCTTTAAAATTCTACAGTTGCTCAGTTGATCTTTGTCCCTTTTATCCTTAAAACCTTTTTATAGAAGTTATGACTCATTTGTTCTGTATTATACAGATAGGTATAATGGGAACATACATAGTCAGATTCATGTGTATATGAGGTATGTTCATTGTATAGCATGGAATTTAGGTCTTTTTCCTGAAAATGGTTGTTGATTTTTTTTCTTTCCCTTCCCAAGGGTGGTTAAAAAAGTGGCTCAGTACATGGCTGATGTATTAGAGGATAGTAAAGATAAAGTTCAAGAGAATCTGTTGGCCAATGGAGGTAAGCTAATATTTCAGGATTTGATACTGACTTACATGAGGTGAATGAATGACTTAGCTACAAAAACAGGGAATAGTTGTTGAGGGTTTCTTTGACTCTGCATTTTTTATTTTTTTCATTTGAATGTGGAAGGGTTTGTGTTTTGAAGATTGTTGAAGTTTAGACTCCTAGAAACAATTATCACCTGGTTTTAAAAAATTTAGTTTCATTTGGAGTAAGTTGGCAAAGAAAGAACATACTTTTGTCAAATTCTGCTTATTGAGGAGACAGTTTGCAGTCGTTTCTTATCTTTGTGTCTCTTTCTCCTACATATGAGACATATCATGGGTATACGCATTTTCTGTTTTTTAAGCTATCAGATTAGAAGGAGCATTAATACGCACATACACGTGTATATAAAAATATGGAATTTTGAGTAAGAAGAGATTCAGTCAGATTATAAGGTAAAAATGTTGATTAATCCATGTTAGTTAATATGGTTCCATGTTTTTGAAATCAGGACTCTCCAGCAATGATGACATCTTTACTGATTTTCTCAAAGCAAATTTTAACATTAGAAAGTTACTGCTGTGTTGGAAACTATAAACAGTCTGTTGCTTCTCAGTAATTAATTTATTTCCTTATTTCAGTTGACTTGGTTACTTACATAACAAGGTTTCAGTGGGACATGGCTAAGTATCCAATCAAGCAGTCCCTGAAAAATATTTCTGAAATAATTGCCAAGGTAAGATTAAAAAATGACACGGGTAGGACGCATTGATTTATAATGGCTTTATTTATTTAGCTGGGAAATTCTCTTTAGGCTTTGACAAAGCAGCTAAATTATACATGATTGATGCAAATGGGAGCTACCCTTAGTACAACTTTACCAAAAAAGAAAGATGTTAAAATATAACACTTTTGCTATGTACATTATCCAAGTTGTGGTGTTTACTTACTCAAGTGGTTAACTTAAATACTGTATTCAACGGTGTTTACGTAAGAAAGTAAACTTTAAAATTCAATGTTTATTATTTATAATTTAATTATTGTTTATAATTTAAGGGTAATTGAGATTGTGTAGAACAGGAAATTGGAATCAAAGATTTAGTAGTCATTCAGGTAGATGACAATGATTACTTTAGCATGGTTATGTATAGTCTGAATTAGACATTAAACTTTATGGGTTCTCTGACACCTTTTGACATTCACTATATCAGTCCTCTACCCGCCCCCCAAAATGCATGTATTTGCATACACATGATTTTATGTACAGTTTCAGGGCGTGCACAGATCTGTAAAGCTCATCCATGAACTCACCAAGTTAAGAGTTCCTTTTATATTGTAGTCCTTGAACTTGAGAGAAAACGTAAAAGTCTTACCTGAAGCTATAAACAGGGCAAATAGTGCCCTTTTAATTGTCAACATTGTTATAATCTGGGTGAAAACTGTGGTTTAAATCACTTGGACAGATTTTTTTCCTGGCTCCCAATGACTATTTGAACAGTATGCTCTATAGTTAAATATATAAATGAGTAGGTTATTAAGGATTTTAAAACTGAAGTCATCATTTTAATTTAATGAAAATGAATAGTTAGATTATATAATACGGTGCTCTTAGTATGACTGAGCCTTATTTTCTTTTGATCCTTATCAAGGATCTAATCATCATTATCTGATAGAAGTATATAGAGGAAAGAGGCTCACACAGGTGAATTGACTTACCCCAGTGCCACACAGCTAATAATAGTAGAGCTGAGTTGAAACTAATTCTTCAAATGTTAAATCTGCGATTTGTACTTTCTTCCTAAATTGTTAGTAGCTTTAGAAATGGCCTCTTTTTGAACAATCAGCTTCTGTAACATTTATAAATATATTCGTCCACAATTGTAATTTAATTGCAAAAATAGTTTGTGTAAGAATACTGGTGTTGTGAACAACAAAACTGTGTGGTTTATTACTTTTGGGAAATTCATCCTTCAGCCTTGTGAAGTTAAGCCTTTTAATAATTTGTGTGTACCCAGTGGCCTAGGTTTCATTTGCATGTTTTAAGAGGTAATGTCATAATCGTAATTAAAATATATGTGGACTAAAACTTTATCTTTGGTAGAAGAAATTCATATGGAAATTATCAGGGTTATTAAAAATGAAGTAGGTTCTTTTTAAATGAAAAAAATTTTCTAAAAATGAAGTAGGTTATATTTTAAAATGACCTTTTAAAGTTGTGCTTTTAAAATGATAATTCTTACATCAGCAACCAGTGATGGTGTTTTTTAAAGTAAATATTGAGGTATGGCTAACTTTATTTGTGTTAGTATAGGCAGATTTAGGAAAATTTTGCCTATTTTTCTTTTTCATTTTTAAAGGGAGTGACTCAAATTGACAATGACTTGAAATCTAGAGCATCCGCATATAATAACTTGAAAGGAAATCTTCAGAATTTGGAACGGAAGAATGCGTAAGTATATCAAGTATATGTTAATATTAAGAATTAGGGAAGCACTCTAGCATGCACTGAATGAGCTATTGTTGGGGTTTAGTGAATTCCAGTTTATGCTGTTTCTGTAATCAGAATGGTGTTTGTTTACTTCTGGAGAAAAGTTTATTAACTCCGGCTAGTCAAAACAGATGCGAGGTTGATTTATTGTACTTGTTTAGTTTATCCCTTTATGCATTTGAGTTTTTACTGAAAAACTGTCTGAAATTGTTTTAAATTAAATCATAGTTTAATTGCATAACAATTACCTGCTGCTTAAAAGAATTCTACTGAAGAATCCTTTTACAGTGTAATTTATGTGCTTTTCTGTTTTGCAGATTCAGCTTTTTTACATGTTAGGTTTTTAAAAACTAGAACATGTTTTCATGATCTCATTGTACTATGACTACTGCAAATGTAGCTTTAAGCATTTAACTATTCAAGTTACATGTTCATATTCCAGAGGGAAAATTGGTTGGATACCATCAGTGGTACAAACAGGGCAAGTCATTTTCATTATGAAACGTACTGGGAGACCGAATGAAGACTGATTTGAAAGAGTTGATTATTGGGTTAACTAACCAAAATTGCCTAGTATCAGATGATACCCAGGGAGAGGGAGGAAAATCAGAGGTTGTCCTTAGATGATATAATTTTGTAAGTATCGTGAAATAGACTTTAATTGACATATAATGAATAACACTTGCCCAGTCGAGGTATTATATATGTAATCAAGAGAAGAACTGAGTTATAATAATTAAAGAAAATACAAAGGGAGATACTAGAGGCAAATTTTGATAAATGTTGACATTTCTTTAACAGTGGGGGTGGGAAATAGTTAAATTTTGACTTCTTACAAGGTAAAGACATTAAAAAGATTAATCCATTTCACAAGATGTATGTATAGTATATATATGTGAATGTAATTAGCCTGCTCTTTCTTTACTTGTGTTATGGAGGCATTATCAGCCTGATTATTTTTTTCTTATTCCTCAGAGGAAGTTTGCTAACTAGAAGTTTAGCGGAAATTGTGAAGAAGGATGACTTTGTTCTTGATTCAGAGTATCTCGTCACGTTACTGGTTGTAGTTCCCAAGTATGTTTTTAATTACAAAAGCTTTTTTACTTGTTAAAATATAAGAAAAATGTTAGTATCTGATACTGGAATTTGAATTGTCCGCTAGAACCCAGTGGTAAAGGGACTATTACATTGTCCTTCATTCTGTGAACCAACATGTATTCCTAGGACACACGCAGTAGAATTGAGTTCATAATCTGGTAATGGAGACATCAGTTACAAATTGCGATTCTAATCCAAGTTAGCAGGTTAGTAGAGTGGGCTTACTTAAAAATTAAATAATGCTAAATTATTGGATTTAAAAAAAAATACAGATTTTAGATTTTTCAAAGTAGGAAGCTCTTTGTATTTGTTTTTCTGAAAAATCTTCATGATTGGTCAGGATGAATTAAACCCTTTAAGAAACAAAGGATGCATTAGGCCAGGGGTTAGAAAATTTATTTTTAAAAGGGCCATATAGTCAATATTTTACATTTTGCAAGCCCAAGGGTCTCTTAACAGCTGTTCAACTCTGCCATGTCAACTCTCTGGTTGTAGCTGAAAGCAGCCGTGCACAGTACCTACAGAATGGGATGTGGCTGTGTTTCCAGAAAATTGTCTTTATGAAAACAGGGCATGGTTTGCTAGGTTAGAGAACCCTTTGAAATCTTCAGATTAGTTGGTTGTAGCTGAAAGCAGCCATATACAGTACCTACAGAATGGATGTGGCTGTGTTTCCAGAAAACTGTCTTTATGAAAACAGGCATAGGCTCTGGGCATGGTTTGCTAGGTTAGAGAACCTTTTGAAATCTTGAGATTGATTAGGTCTTCTGTGTTAGTGTTTGATCATAGTTAATCTTGGTAAAATGAAACCTTTGGACACTCATAGGAAGGATTAGAACTCTGTGCACACTGCACGTGTGTGTATGAGAAAGAAACACTGTTAATGGTTTCATTTCTGACTTGGACTAAAGTCTTGCTGTCAGGAAATCTTTGGAGGATCTGAACTGAGGTGAGAGATTTGGGGATTTTTCATAGTGTCATTGCACAAATTCATCCTTTGCTTTGCTCTGCATTTTTTATCTGATTAGGAAACTGGGACTATTGGGAAAAAGCACCTGCATTCAGTTTACCATGTCTGCAATATTATCTGACATCAGCTTTTCTCCTTTTACTGCAGAATACTAGAGCACTGATTATTTATAATAAACTTATGTATATCTGTGTCTTTATACTGTGTAGGAAAATAACGCTTGGGTGAAAGATTTGCTGCAATCTTTATTGAAAGTTTGTGTTTAAGATCAGAAATTTTTAGTTTTCTGTACATTGTAATTGAAACATAGGACCTAGGATACCTTACATGTTGAATTATTCACTCTGTGACCTACAAATACTGAAGTTCATTAAATTGCAAACATAACTGTCTTTTTGCACACACCCAAAACCATTGGTCTCTATGAAGGGTTGTTGCACAATGTTGTGTACAGCATGGTTTGCTGTCACTTAATTTACTCAATTCTTCCTGGTACGCTGTGCTTTTAGTAAATACAGTTTGATGCAGCGAGTGAATAGACATGATAGAGATTTCAATATGGCCTTTAAATTAGTTTATTTTTAATAAGGTAATGCATATTAACTCTGAAGTTTGAAAGTCATTTAAAATCTGTACTTTGCTTACTTCCTTTCCAAACTTAGTTCTAGGATGTGCCTCTTTTGCAATAGTTACTGGATGTAAGAGTGGTGAACTGTAGTTCCTGCTTCACCACTCACTGTGTTTGAAATTCACTCTCAGTATAAAACTCAAAAAAAATTTTTTTTTATTTTTGGTTACATAGATTTGAGGTATACTTAATTGAATTTCCGGTTTGTCCCATATTTTTTTCTCTTTCTGGATGTGGCAGGGATTTTTTCTTCTTTTCCGCTACTTACTGTATCTTTTCTGCAGGTTAAACCACAATGACTGGATTAAGCAGTACGAAACACTAGCTGAAATGGTAGTTCCAAGGTCTAGCAAGTAAGTAGTAGTCTTTGTAAAACCCGTTTCTTTCCTAGAATTCCTTTTTATAATTGGGATGTTGGGTTAGGAAATAGCTTTATCTTTCTTTGTAAATTGTGGTTTCAGGATCATCTTTTTCACCTTATAAAGTTAACTTTAGTTATCACAGTTACAGACCTCTGGAAAGGACCTTGTACAGTCTAATCTGTACTGTCATAAGTTTATAGATGGAGAAGTTTGAGGCCACAGCTGTGAAGGGGTTTGCCCAGAGTCACACATCTCATTAATGGCAGGGCTAGAATTAGAACCCAGGTCACTGTTTCTGCTGTGCCACCTTCTGAAAATTCTTTGTTCAATATTTATTGTATATCTACTCCGTGTCTATAATTCTTCATTTCTCTTGCAAAGGAAGTATATCAAAATGGCTGCTAGAGTATCATGTTGATCTCACTTTCCAGTGAGTGTGGATTCTACCTAATCTTATTTTGCATTAAGAAAAACTTGTACTAAGTGTTTAAATTTATGGCTTGATATACATTGTCTAATTTGATATTTACAATTCTGTGAAGAGTTGGGTCAGTTATTCTTGTGGATAAAGGAGTAAAAATACAGAAGAATTCAATAGTTGCCCAAGGTATTTGATTGCATTGGCTGTGCCAATGTCCAATGACAAATTAGGACTAAAAGTCAGGTTTCTTAATGTTGGATCTTATACTGTGAGGTGTTCTTTGAGAAAGTATTAAATACAGTGTATATGCAGCCCCCCAGGGTTCTTCTGTATGGCTGTGCCTCAAGAGGTGGCAACATGTGGGGAGAAAAAGGTATAGCAGATAGTAAAGAGGTGGTATTAGTAAGGTTAGGCCCATGCAATATTTTCTTTTCCAGTTTCATTGTGTCATATGGGAGGTAGCTTAGTATAATGGAAAGAGTGCTGGATCCAGGGATTTGAGTTCTGTTGCTGGTTCTGCTACCAACTTGCTGTGTGACTTGGGGTAAGTCTTTTACCTTCTCTGGGCCTCATTTTTCTTTGTCTGTAAGATGCACATAGCACCTTCCCAGTACACATGATGAGACTGTTTTAAGGCTTGATAAGTTATATAAAATATAAGGTAATATGATTGTTGTAGTTTCACAAATGTTGATTTTTGTTTGAGAACTAAACCACAAACCTCTGCCCATCACAATTTCCACCCCCCCAGTTTGGGGGATACCTTCAGTTCACACCAGCTGAAGACTAAGGGAAAGCCTTAATCTTCATATTAGTTTCCCACTGAAGCTGTTTATCTTGACAGATGACAACTTCTTATACCTTTGTACTCTGTAGAACATTAAAGCCATAGAGGTCGACTTTATATCTGAGAGGCAGGGAGGGAGGAGACCCAAGGACCCGGTGTTTACAGAAGAATTGTAAACAGAAGGTTGTATATATGCCAGACCCAAAGTCCAGGGGAGTGGTGTGTAGATAAGTTTCAGATTTACTCTGAAAGAAGGGCTTTAAATATATTACTTCAGAGATTTGCATCTCTTGAATATTACTCTAGTAGCTTAAAGGAAAGAAATCCCAACCAGTAAGAGTTCAGTGTAGATAGCACCCATCTTTTAAATGATGGGTAAGTGCTCCCTGACCACTGGTCTCTGAGAACCTCTGTTTTGCTTGCGTCTCCATTCAGAAGACACTTGGAACCACTGACATGGAAGTTCAGCTGTTTAAATTTAGTCCACAAGAACAGCAGCAGCTCCCCTAGCCCTGTGACAGGCTGGGGTGGGTTAATTTGGAATTTTGTCCACTGTTCAGGAAGCATCTCTAAGACTTGATGCTGGATTTTTAGCTTATATAATAACTAACAATTTTGAGTTGCTTCTATATGCTAGTAATTATTTAAAGTGCTTCATTTTTAAGTCACTTGTAAGTAGTAGTACTTTCACTTGTTGCTTTTTGGCACTTGAGTCCTTACTCTTGGGAGCAGTGAAGATGAAAGTGAAATTGCAAGGTAGAAGAATGAATTGAAAAATACGGTCTTCAAATCTGAAGGAGATAATTTCACTTAAAAAATGCTTAGAATCCAGCTATTTGTAAAGTATTCTACTTAAGTCTTAAAATCACTGGACACTTTTGAACTCCCAGCATTGTTGTATGGAGAAGCACGGGGCTGTGTGTCAGTGCTGTGCACAGGTATGGCCAAGAAAGTGGAGGCTGGGCTGCTGTTCTGCTTCTTGTTGGAAAAACTGTTCAGAGACAGATGTTTTTCACTTGTACTCAGGATTGCCACTTTCCTTTTTGTGTTTTTCCTTGTGAAGGTAGTCTGACCAGGTCCGATGACTAGTTAACTTTGGCCTTTTCTGTGTTATTGGATACAGTACCACAGATGCATTGGTGCCCCCCAGAGGTTTCTGGTGAGGGAGCTAGAGGAACCCAGCTACAAAAGCCTACGAAAACCTGTACTTGCCAGTGCAAAGAAAAGTTTTCCCTGTCTTTCAGAGCAGGGATTGCAAAGATAACTTTTTTATTTTTTTAAGATTTTATTTAGTTGACAGAGAGAGATCACAAGTGGACAGAGAGGCAAGCAGAGAGAGAGGAGGAAGCAGGCTCCCCGCGGAGCAGAGAGCCCGATGTGGGTCTCGATCCCAGGACCCTGAGATCATGACCTGACTGAAGGCAGAGGCTTAACCCACTGAGCCACCCAGGTGCCCCCAAAGATAACTTTTATGAAGAAAGGCAGGAGAGATGCCTTGGCAGTGACATAGATTAATTAAGGCGCAGAGAAGATGGCAGTTCTGAGTTTTAGGACCAAGCTAAGAAGTCCAAAGCAGCGGGTAGAGCGCTGAGCTCCAGAAGCAAGGCTACCCACACGGGTGACTGAAAATGCCGTGAAATGTCTGGAAGACATGGCCATTTCCTTAAGGCCTGGTTACGCCTGCGTGAGGTTAGTGCTCCTACTGTGAAACAGCAGAACTAAAGGAAGCAGTGCGTTTGGGTCATTTATTTGAACCTAGTAAGACTGGTGCAGCCTCGGTTAAGCTAAACTAAGCTCCCTTCCAGGCATAGTCCAAGATGAAAAGATGGCACTCTCTTAACTCTTTCCTCTCCTTCTGGCTTTGATTTTGTTTCTGTGCCTTGATTTCATAATGTCACTTAAGGTCATGCTGGTTTTGGCTTGACTTGAAATGCCTCCAGCTTCTGGCTTCTCGTCTCCCCGATCCCTGCAGCTCACAAATCATCACCTCCCCTTGAGTTTTTTGTTGTCGTCGTTTATTTATTTGTTATTTTTTTTAAAAAGATTTGATTTATTTATTTGTCAGAGAGAGCACACAAGCGGGGGAAACAGCAGGCAGAGGGAGAAGCAGGCTTCCCGCTGAGCAGGGAGCCTGACGTGTGGGACTCAGTCCCAGGACCCCGGGATCATGACCTGAGCCCTCTTTCCATCTTTCCTACTGTCCCAGAACCTGCTCTTTGACCTTGTCCACATCTCTAGTCCCTATCCCTTTGCTCTGACATTGTTGATTTCCTCCAGCCATGCTTCCTCTCCCGCTGAGCCTGGACTCTCTAGTGATCACTTTAGCTATTGTTGTCTTGCCTGCACCATCATCTCTGCCCCTGTGACCTCCTGCACATTCCCTCCCTGAATTATTCTGTAATGCAGCCTGCGGGCTTTTACACGTGAATTGCCTGAGTGAGCTCGAGAGAATCTGGTAGCCCTGAGTATTGGCAAGTCTAGACGTGGACTCTTCTGTCTTAGTGGGAGGGCCTGTTCTTCTGTCAGCGCCTTTTCAGCCACACCCAGGGCTCTGACCGCTGCCTGCAGCTTTGGGACTGTGAAGTCTCCATTCGTAGCCTGGCTGACCCCATAGTTTCACTCTCACACCTGGGTGCCTCCTGGACACTATACATATCTGCGCCATGAATAGGCGCGTAACTGTGAATAGGACATTATCCCCCCGAATCTCAGCCTCAGTCGCCCCCCTTCTTGTAGTGTGTGGCAGCAGCATGTGCCTAGTTACCAAACCAGACCATGGTAGTCAGTCATTTTGGACTCGTATCTCTCCCTCCCGACCTGCCCTCCCACGACCCAGTCTAACAGCCGTGTTATTTCTACCTCCAGTCGCATTTGGTTGACTCATACAAAATTGCTGTTTTGTAGGTCAAAAATGGTCAGGTACCAACAACTTCTTACGGTTCAACTGACTTTAACTCCCCCCACCCGCCCCCAGCTGCAGCCGCTGCTTCTCCATCTCTGGCCTGGACTGTTGGAATTGCGGTCAGCTCGTCCCCTCTGTCTCCGCTCTTCTCTTCCCTCTCAGCAGCCTCCTGCCTTGGTGCCGTTCTCCCTTTGTGGTGTACCAGTCTATCACTGGCACACAAGCATGCACACACACCCCTCCCTGTACTCTGTTCAGCTGTGGCTGTTTCTGGCAGAGCCCCAAATGCGCCGGGTTCTTCCACACCCGTGTGCCTTTGCGTGGGGGGCTCTCCGGGCATGTTTTCTCCTTTGCCTTTCCCGCTTCCGGTTGGCATCACTGTGTTTGTGAAACTCTTTGATCTCCCCTGAGATGGTATCAGTTACCTTTTTGCCCTAATATGTCACATATATCTTCTGTTGTAACATTTGCAATTCTGTATTGTATTACTTATTTCTGTTTCCTGGATTAGACCCATGCTTTGAGGTCCGTGAACCAATTTGTCTTAGTTTTATTCCCAATACGTAACAAGAGCCGGTCACATTTATAGAGGCTCAGTACATGTTAAATGATTGAAAGTCCGTTATACCAAGGACTCATGGTTTGTTTTTTATAATGTTTGAAGGAATATCTTTTCTGGGGGTAGAAAGAAAAGCAAATGGTTTCATTTATTTTTTATTTTATTTATTTATTTTTATTTTATTTATTTATTTTTAAAAAAGATTTTATTTATTTATTTGACAGGCAGAGATTACAAGTAGGCAGAGAGGCAGGCAGAGAGAGAGAGGAGGAAGCAGGCTCCCCGCTGAGCAGAGAGCCCAATGCGGGGCTTGATCCCAGGACTCTGGGACCATGACCTGAGCCGAAGGCAGAGGCTTTAACCCACTGAGCCACCCAGGCACCCCCATTTATTTTTTCTTAATAAGGTAGCATAGCAGGATTTAGTCCTAAGACTGAATTTTTAATCTTGGCTTCTTCACCATAAGGATTTTGAATAAGCCAAACAGCTTTGCTGTGACCCAGGTCTCTACATGGTAGACTGTGCTGCTCATTGTCACAGAGCTGTGGCAGACATCAGGTGCTTTTCAAATGGTCTTTAAAACGGCAAAGTACGGTGTGAATTTAGAAGATAACTATGGTAGTGGAGGAATATTGTTAGGGGTCTGCACTCACCTGTCAGATTGGATTTGGATTTTTTTGGATCACAGTGTGCATTTTACGGAGGTAAGCCTGGGAGACCTGAAGATCATGAAAGATTCGTTACTGAGTTTTGTCCGCTTGGTAGCTGCCTTGCCTTGGATTTGATAGGCACCGGGAGCAAGAACTAAGGGTAACAGTTTTGAGAGAGCACCATTTATTTATTTATTTATTAAATTTAAATTTTTGTTTTTTCTTTAGGATTTTATTTGAGAGTGAGTAAAGGAGAGCACTAGCAGGGGAAGCAGCAGGCAGAGGCAGGGGGAGAAGCAGACTCCCTACTGGGCAGGGAGCCTGACGCCTGACTTAATTCCAGGATCCCAGGGTCATGACGTGAGCTGAAGGCAGATGCTTAACTAACTGAGCCACCCAGGCACCCTAATTCTTACATTTTTAAAATAATTTATTTTTAAATGCTCTCCACACCCAATGTGCGGCTTGAACTCACAAGATCCAGGGTCACACACTCTAGCTTTGCTGGCAGAGCCAGCCAGAGAGGACACCTTTCTTTCTTTTTCTTTCTTTCTTTTTTTTTTTTTTAAGAGAGGGAGCGGGGAAGTGGCAGAGGAAGAGAGAGAAGGGACCCAGAGACCCCTAAGCAGGCTCCACTCGCAGCTCAGAGCCCAGTAGGGGGCTTGTTCTTGGCAATCCTGAGATTGTGACCTGAGCCCAAATCAGGAGTTGGACGCTTAACTGACTGAGCCACACAGGAGCCCAAGAGGGCACCTCTTTGAAAAGGAAGTTTTAATGTCCCAGATCCAGAGTAGCTGAGTTTCTCTCTGTTAGCGATGCCAGTGATCAGTCCTCCCAGAGGCACGTGCCGGTCCTGCTGCTGGAGAGGTAGACCAAGAGCCAGGTTGCCTCCGTTCTTACAGCCGTTCTGCCATTAAGTATTGTCACTGCCTCCTGAATTTACCTGAATTGACTGCTAACCAGGCAGTTCTTAGACTTCTTGGAAAAACTAAACTTGCTTTTTTTTTTCCTTCTCCCTCATATTTAGTAAAGTATCTTTGAATTCCACAAGCACTCAGGTTTGTAAAATACTATTTTTGGGGATTTCAGAAGTTCCACATTGTAAATAAAAACTAAACAAACAAAAAAACCTAATACTTGGAAAGTAGAAGGGAAAAGAGACCCCTCCATATAAAATTAAGTGATACTCCTGCCCCAGCCTCATCACTGTTGAACAATTCAGTGTATGGCTTTGTAGACCCTGCCTGTGGGATTCTCTACATTGGTAGCTGTAGGTAACTTGAAAGCCAAGCGGGAGTCCTGGTATGCACGAACAGTATGGTTTGCCTTTCCAAACGGCTTTTCCCCATAGGAATTTATATGACAGTTAAAATTTCCCTACAGTTATGTCTGGGAAAGTATTTCCAGTGATGTCCGTGAGACCCATGACTGGATAGAAGTTCTCACCTCGCTGGGATTCTTCTAGAGCCTAGGAGAAAGCCCTGAGATGCAGAAAAGTGTTTTGTCAAAGGATATTTAGACCGTTGCCTTTGTCTGTTTTTGAGTTAGGATGTTGGGGGCAGCGGGGAAGGAAGGATCTGAGGTAGGAGGTATTGGCAGTGTAGAGAAGGTGAGCCAGGCCTTCATGGGCTGGGCAGGGTTGGGCTGGGCTGGAGAGAGGTAGAGAGAATTTGGTTTCCAGAAGAGAAGAACGTACTTATTAGCAAGGAAGCAGGGAGCCTCTGGAATAAAGTAGTTACTGATTTTGCCACATCTGGCCTGGCACTGATAGATGGGAAAGCATGGTTTTTAGAGTTTGGACATTTAACTTGATTAAATGTTGGAGTTCATTGGGTTAGGAAGAGGCAGATGGCATAGGGCTGTTAAGGCTTTGTAAAGTTACATATCATAAACATGGAGTGCCCAGAGTGTCTAGGGCAGTACAAGTAGTTAGCCTGGAGGTGGTTTGGGAAGGGCTGCCACACCCTACTGTTCCTCCTCCTCCTGTTTGTGAATTCTGCCCTCAGTGTGAAAGAGAGCAATCAATATAAAGCTTTAAATGGACTTTTTTGGGTTTTTTTCCCCATAGTGTTCTCTCCGAGGACCAAGACAGTTATCTCTGTAATGTCACCTTGTTCAGGAAGGCAGTTGATGACTTCAGACACAAAGCCAGGGAGAACAAGTAAGATTATTATTTTTTGTTTTTTAATTTGTTGGATCTCCTATATACACAGTGTGGACAATTTTGTTTCTCCCCCACTCCAAATTCAGATTCATTGTTCGTGACTTCCAGTATAATGAAGAGGAGATGAAAGCAGATAAAGAAGAAATGAACAGGCTTTCTACCGACAAGAAAAAGCAGTTTGTATGTGTTCTTTTTTTTTTTTTTTTAAGAATTTATTTATTTATTTGACAGAGATCACAAGTAGGCAGAAAGGCAGGCAGAGAGAGAGAGGAGGAAAGCAGGCTCCCCGCTGAGCAGAGAGGCCGATGGGGGCTCGACCCCAGGACCCTGGGATCATGACCTGAGCTGAAGGCAGAGGTTTTAACCTACTGAGCCACCCAGGTGCTCCATATGTGTTCTTAATATTTAGTATTATCAGTGTTAAGCAGAAGAAAAGACAGTATTGCTATTTCCTTTTTATTTAAAAGAGAAAACTGATTTTACTTTAAGACATTTGAGTTTAGTTACTTTTTCTCTTAACCAAAATGAATTTTCTCTAAGCAAACTTAGATCTTGAAAATCCATGCCTTAAAGGTAATTACTCCATCCAAATCTGTATCAGGAATTAATTTTAAATGCAATGTAGTGAGGTATTATTTTAACTAAGTAGTAGTTCTTTCAGGAAGAATTTTCATTTCCTTGTGGCAAATTTTTTTTAATGCTGCAATATGATACTGAAGCAATTTCTTTTTAAACCACTGGAGAGTTTCTATGTTTGAGGCAGAATTGGGAAGGGAGGTGGAGAAATGACAAGGGAAGGTGGTGTCAACTCTCTTGTCATCTTTGAGTGCTGGATTACTGTGAAGACTAGAAGCTTGCATGAAAGGGGTGATAAGTGAAAATTTCTTTCTCTTGTAAGGCAAGAGAAAATAAAAACAAATCCCATTTAAAATTATTCCTAAGTACTTATAAACCATAGCATCTCCATTGGAGAAAACTAACCCTAACCAAGTAATGCCCAGTAGAACCAACTTATTAAGAAGGTCCGGAGCCTTTTTAAAGAACAGATACTTGAACCAAAGATTTTCACATTGTCTTGTCCTTTTTGCTTAAATTAATTGGTTGGTACGTCAAATGAAACTAACGATGTTCACTAAATAATTCAGCCAAACTGATCATGTATGTCTTTTATGTACTGAAAGGCAGTATTAAGTTATTTTAAAATCTGTTTAAAGGAGTGTTTTTATTTAGTACTGGAAACTATACCAAATATTTTAAGTTCAAAGAGAAGTTATCCTACATAATAGAATCATTAAAAATTCAGAATGTGAAGAGGTTTAAGGGATCTAGATCAACAGGCCTGATACTGTATGAAAAAATTAAGACCTAGAGATATGTATTAAATAACTTAATAAGTCACTATTTATCCTGTCCCTGAGGAGTTGTTTATAAGTTGAATCCTATTTTAAATGTCTGGCATGTATTGCACTAAGTTTTTTATATTTTGGTTTTCAAGTCTAGGACATACCTATATTGTATATCAGTTTAAACTGCTTTCATTAAAATTTATGCCTTTTTCTGTGTACTGAAATAGATTCCATGAATTTTGGTGTCTGCTAAGGTTATAGTGTAGTGGCTAACCTTTTAATCTTATTTAAGGTGAAGTGTTTGAAACATTTTTAAAGTGAATTATTATGTGATTTAATTCTCCTCTAAATTCTTACTGGATAGTCACTCCTTTAAAAATACTTGATTTATTTATTTCTAATTGCCATTTTCAAGACCAAATTTGTGGTGATTTTCTTTTTCCTTTTTATAGGGACCACTTGTACGGTGGCTGAAAGTAAATTTCAGTGAGGCGTTTATTGCGTGGATTCATGTGAAAGCATTGAGGGTTTTTGTTGAGTCTGTTTTAAGGTAAAGAAAGTTGATCAAGAAACTTGGAAATGAAGGGTTTATGGATCCCTTTACATTAGACCTCTTTGTTACAACAGTCGTAATAGGAAATTGATGGAGAGAAACCAAAAGGACAACCATGAGAGAGAGATTGTCAGTATCCTACCTTCATATTAGTCTTGTCCTTGATGCCAGGTTTGGAAAAAGGGATCCATACTACTATACTCCCTGGTTCGTTGCTGGTGTAAAGTTAAAAGTAGATTATAAAGTATTTAGCTAATATTTGTTTAAAAGATCTTTCACATACTTTACATGTAGTTTGGTACTTGGTATACTAATGGTTTATTTGAAATCACTGTTTCATATTAACCTAGAGTCATTTATCATTTTGAGATACTTAAAAATGTCAATCATCTTATGATCCTCTATATATTTTGCTCATATTAAAAGTAGTTCAAAATAGTTAATCTGTAGCTGTATTTGCCATTTGTAAATTTCATTGACTTTTCAAGATGTAATTGTATTATTTCCTTATCATGAAGGTGTCTCCTAAGCGTACATATTATTGCCGAGGGTATTCATAGATTAAAAATCGAAGAGTAATTAAAAGTAAATTCTAATAGGCAGTGGGCTCTCATTTTAAGGTAAGATTTCTAGTGGACAGTGAGGACCAGAGAAGATTGAGTTTCTCTGTATATTAGTTGAGCTTGTCCTTAAAATGAGGTACCTTCTCTCTATTAACTGATTAAAGAAGACTACGAGAATATACGAGAATATTTACTTTGAAAAGAAAATCTCTTTATATGTTTACTTGTGTTACGTACTGAACATTTGCTTCCTGAAAAGGTATGGCTTGCCAGTGAACTTCCAAGCAATGCTCCTTCAGCCCAATAAGAAAACAGTGAAGAAACTAAGAGAAGTATTACACGAACTGTACAAACATCTAGACAGCAGCGCGGCGGCCATTATTGATGTAAGCACTTATTTAGGTGCCTTGGAGGAGCAACTGGAATGAATTTCAGAAAAAAATTATTGGAAGGAGATAAATGGAAAAGGGATAGTAAATATTGTTTATTAAATCTTTTTTTTTTTTTTTATTACTTTGAGGTCCTCAGTTAATTTGTTAGATAAACACAGCAGGTAATTGACATTGTTTACTGTGTTTTATACTAGTTAGAGCAGTGCTTTTGCTTCTACGCCAGTCATTGTCTTGCTATAGATCAGATGTTTATAGCTGCAGAAGTAAAGAAGCAAGCAGCAATACTATCCTACTTGTTTACCAAAGTTAATAAATTTCAGAGAAGAAGATAATAAGTAGGTAATTCAGTTGTATTTGGGACAAGTAGCAAAGTCAGTATAGGAGTATTTTAAAGGGAGCTACCATTTTTCTAAACCGGTATGTTTCTATCTTACTTCAGACGGTGGGTGTAAGCAAAGTGTGTTTTCAGACAGTATAAGCAAACTCTTGCTGATGTTTAAAACTGTAGTGGGTTTTTATTTCAAATAATCTTGAATTTTTTCCTTTTTAGGATGGTAGTACCTTACATTTACATTAATTAGAACCCATGACACACCAGTTTTTCTTGATAGAAGTAAATGCAGGAAATTACTTTCTACATTTTCATGTAATTGTCAAGAAAATACATGAGGTTCAACTACTGATACCTAATTTCCTACCAGTATATATATATATAT
This sequence comes from Mustela nigripes, assembly GCF_022355385.1. Classification (NCBI taxonomy): domain Eukaryota; kingdom Metazoa; phylum Chordata; class Mammalia; order Carnivora; family Mustelidae; genus Mustela; species Mustela nigripes. The sequence continues at coordinate 163,466,573 of NC_081559.1, forward strand.
TTTTTTTAATCCAGGTCAGTTTTTTATTCTATTTATTTATTTATTTATTTATTTATTTATTTATGTCAGAGAGAGCGAGCACAGGCAGACAGAGTGGCAGGCAGAGGCAGAGGGAGAAGCAGGCTTCCTGCTGAGCAAGGAGCCCGATGTGGGACTCGATCCCAGGATGCTGGGATCATGACCCAAGCCAAAGGCAGCCACTTAAGCAACTGAGCCACCCAGGCATTCCCTTACCAAGTATATTCTTTTTTCGTTTAAGATTTTATTTATTTGAGAGAGGGCGAGAGAGCATGAGTGGAGGGGAGAAGCAGAGGAAAGGGAGAAGCAGACTTCCCACTGATCATGGAACCAACTTGGGGCTCGATCCCAGGACCCTGAGATCACAACCCAAGCCAAAGGCAGACACCCAAGTCTACCAAGTCACCCAGGCACCCCTCCCACCAATATATTCTTAAAACATTCATAGTTAGTAAGTGATATCATTAAAATCGTACTTGGTTTTCTTCTATTCAACATTTTAAGAAGCCACATGCCCCGTAAACTGAAGACCCCAAGCCTGAGATTTAAAAAGTAATTTTATACATTATGCATAAAAAAGGATCATAGGGTCATGGTTAAACACATACAGGGTTTGGAGTCTGTGAGGGCTTAAATCTGGCTTTACTACCCACTGTGTTTCCTCATTGGCAAAATAGGAGTAATAATGCCCAAGTCGGATTAAATTAGCATAAACATCTACACCTAGTGCCAGCGTAGGTGTTCAGTCAGAAGGTAAATGGTAATACTTAATTTTTTCTTCCCTTTGATTTCTGTCAGTACTCATTTGGATAACTTTCCTGTTTTTCTGTAGGCTCCTATGGATATTCCAGGCTTAAACCTGAGTCAACAGGAATACTACCCCTATGTGTACTACAAGATTGATTGCAACTTGCTGGAATTCAAGTAAAAACAAGCTCCTTCCCAGACAATCCTGTCCTTGTGTTGGTGTAATCTAACAGAACTAGGCTGCAGTATGACAGTACTTTTAACTCCCTATTGCCCTTTGCTTGCTCCTGACCACTTTTCCTAGTGAGTTCTTCATAGTGGTCCATCTCTCAATATTTTCTTCTTAAATGTCTTATTTCTTTTTATTGATCAGGTCTGTAAATGTGTACTAAAAAAAAAAATCAGAGTTTATTTATAAACAGAATAGTTTATTTAAAGAGAAGGTCTTTCTTCATTGATATTGTGGTATGCATTAATTCCATTTGTTACTGTTGGGCACAAAAGCCTTGTTTACAAGGGAATGGTAAACGTTTGTACCATTTTGTTCACTGTATTTAGTAGACATAACTGTTCAGTAGTTACTGAATCATGATGTAACAAAATGTGATGATATTCAGGTATGTGCTTTCTGAATGTTTCAAATTCCAATCTGTGAGCACTGTTGACACCCACAGGAGAGAATAAAATTACCTGTGCAAAGGTGTATTGTGGTGTGTGTAACTTCGCAAGATAACGGTCCGGATTGAGAGGTTATAAAAGAGAGCAGAGCGCACTTACTGGGCCACTTCCAAACTTCTTCTCTGTACCGGGGGCCGACTGTTTGTGTCTGCCTTGCGTAGGATGTCAGTGTGCCAGTTCGGGGTCACAGCACAAATGTAAAGATTATTTTTCAATACATGATGGATATTTACGTCTGGACACTAGATTTTGAGTTCCCTTGAATAATTAGGAAGTAGGGCCAACTTCGAATAAAGTGTAGTGAAACCTTGCGGCTTCAGTCATTTGTTTTGTGTAAGTCCTGATTTTACATGTTTCCTTCCTAGGATTTTTTAACCAGACAAGCCTTCGTTTGGACCTGTATATCATTTATGACATCGTCTGAAAGGAGGCATTGTTTGCTGTAAAGATCTCTGAACTGGACGACTGAAGGAGCTTTTCCAGGAGGTTCTGTGACCATGCTCCCTTTCTGTGCACTCCCAGGCCTGCGGATGGGAGAAGGGAGTTAGTGTTTTAAGGGCATTTCTGAACTATTCTATTCCTTCTAGAAATTAGTCTCCCAAATCCTTTTTACTTCCAAATTTATGTTGTTATTTCAAAAGAAATTAACTTCAAACATACTCAGACTTCTAGAAGGTAAAAACTGAGAGATGATTCTGCCTGCCTGCACCCCCCCCCCCGATTTCTTCTCAAGGGAGTTGATGTATTCTTCCAGGCCTTTTTCTATGTATATATCACACACGTGCAAACCTAGTTTATTTTTAAATAAATGTAGGATCAGACTGCATATATTCTGTCACTTGCTGTTTTGCTTGCTAGTATGTCCAGAATCGCTAGATGGCAGTCTATCTAGAGCTTCCTCTTCCCCCGCCACTGGCTGCATGGTTTTCCATCGTGTATTTCCGCTATAAGATAGCTGACTGGCTGGATATTCGCGTTATTTTTTGGTTTTGCTCTTGACAAACACTGCTGCAGTAGATCTCCTTCTTCAGGTATCTTTAGTATGGAAATGTGTTAGTATTTCTGTCAGAGGGACCCTGGAAGCAGGCTTCATAGGCCGTAGGGTATGCATATTTAAAGTTTTGACACATACTGCCAAGTTCCCTATCAGAATTCTAAATTTAAGACATTTTGAGGATGCAGATTTTATTTTCAGTTTTCCTTTGGATAAGAGGTAGCTGAAAATTTTTGGTTTTGGTGTCAGAAAATTGTAGTTTTCTGTCTTTTTTTTGCAAGTATATTTTGTGTCTTCGTCTCTGGATAGTGGGCATAATCTGGGCTGGAGGCTATGTTTTTGGCATTGAAGAGCAAGCTGGTGGGCTGCGTGGTGACTTCTGGGTTTCACCTGGATGGTAACATTGTTCCAGTGCGGGTAGGTAAGGTCACTTCAAGTTTAAAATCCCAGTGTGTGTCAGGACTTTCACTGTAGTATCTCAGAGATGCAGAGTGGCTGAGATGTAGCCGTCCAGCTCTTGTGGAGCCCTGTGATCTCCATGCCCCAGCCCTCCTTCATAAAACGGGGGTAACCAGAGTGCCCGCCCAACAGGGCTGCTGTGCTAAGCGAAAGAGATCCCACTTGCATGTGTAGTGCTTTGAAATGGTGCCCGGTGAGTGCTTGAAGCGTGTACTCAGAATCCTAGATGAGTGCCTCCAGCTTCTTTTCACCATCAAGATTCATGACATTGTGGAGTTTGAAGGTTAGAAGGAAGTGATGTGTGTATAGAGTAGACTTTGTGGATGTAGCATAATGTTAAAGCAGTTTGAGTATCTCTGAGCTTCAGTACATGTTGGATTTTTTATATAAATTGTTAATGGGAGCTACTGTTCCTGAAAGGGGACTCTTCCAACTTTTCTTGCTTTGTTCAGAGTCTACTGGTTCTCCTCTAGGATGGGGCTCAGGTCAGTTTGAGATTCATTAGACATTTATTGGGCATCTGTTCGAGACCATTCTGCCAGTGTTCTCAGTACCTATTGCCTCATCCCTTCCCCATGTTTGTATTGGGGGGACTGGTGGTCCCCACTCTACTAGTGGAGGCTAGGGGCAAAGGACTTTAGTGAGTTTCTTTTCTTAGCTCTCACAGATTTTCGGTTAGAGTAAGTGTTCAAACCCATGGTTTCTGACTGCTGGGCTCTTTTGTCCATATCATGCCTCTTGCCCTCTATGGTGTCCTGTATGAGTGAGCCTCACACTTTTCCTTCAGCTTAATCCAAGAAAGACCGTGATGTAGAAAAGAAAAGTTACTAGATGTGGTTTATGAGATATTAAATTGTGCTGGTATTTGGAGGGAACGTAGGAGCGCAGATGTTCTTGTCGGTGATGGGTGATGATGTACCTGCTGCCTGCTACTCTCAGGAGCCCAAGTTCCTCAACCTGGAGCGTTTTCCTGCCTCCTGAAGTTGCTCTTGGACAGACACTGTGTGGTCTGGGAGGAAGACTCCCATGTAGTTTTTCTTTTCTTTTTTTCTTGTCTTTCCTAAATTCATTTATTTGACAGATCACAAGTAGGCAGAGAGACAGGCAGAGAGAGTGGAGGAAGCAGGCTCCCCGCTGAGCAGAGAGCCCAATTCAGGGCTTGATCCCAGGACTCTGGGATCATGACCTAAGCCAAAGGCAGAGGCTTTAACCCACTGAGCCACCCACGCGCCCCCCATGTAGCTTTGCAAACGAGCATATATCAAGTAATACCTTTCGAATAATACTTTGTGCATCACAGGTACTCTGCAAACATGAACTTTTCTTTGCTGTCACTTCAAATTTAAATACTCCAAATGTTAGAAATAAAATATAAATTGATCTAGATGTTTGTATTTTTATTTTTATTCTCAGCTGCTTCTGCCTTTCCCATCACTCCCCTCCTCTCCCCTCCTCTCTCTCCCCTCCTCTGCCCTCTCCTCTTAGCTCTTCTCTCTTCTTGCCTCTTCCCTCTCTCTCGTTCCTCTTTCCCTTCCTCCTTCCTTTCTTTCTTTCCTTGTTTTTTTTTCCTTAGAGTAACAGGGTGCCTGGGTGGTGCAGTCAGTTGAGTCTCTGACTCTTGGTTTCGATTCAGGTTATGATCCTTGAGGTCGTGAGATCAAGCCCTGTACTGGGCTCCACGCTCAGCGTGAAGTCTGCTTAAGACATTCTCCCCCGTCCTGCCCCTTCCTGCCACCCACCCCTGTTCTTTCTCTTTCTCTCTAAGATAATCTTTAAAAAAATCAGAGTGTCAGATGCACTTGGTTAAAGACCACATATACAAATATAGAATAGCTAATAATGAGAACCTTGCTATTGTCTAGGAAAAAAAGTGTTTCTTTTTTCTGTTAACATCAGTGAAAGATGGTTTATCCTAGGTCTGTAACTGTATTATGTTCTAAAGGAAGTGCATTGAAAACTTCCCTAATTTAGTTGTCTGTAATCTAAAGTTTACCCATTTCAGTAATGTAAACTTATTTAGGGTCTTTATTTTTCTAACCTAGATAGCTTTAGATTAATATATGAATGTGGAACGCCTGGGTAGCTCAGTTGCTTAAGCAGCTGCCTTCAGCTCAGGTCATGATCCAAGCGTCCTGGGATCGAGTCCCACATCGGGCTCCTTGCTCCGCAGGGAGCCTGCTTCTCCCTCTGACTCTGCCTTCCACTCTGTCTGCCTGTGCTCACTCTCTCTGACAGAAAAAAAAAAAAAAAAAGAATAGTTTCTGTCTTTGGGGCGCCTGGGTGGCTCAGTGGGTTAAAGCCTCTGCCTTCGGCTCAGGTCATGATCTCAGGGTCCTGGGATCGAGCCCCGCATCGGGCTCTCTGCTCAGCGGGGAGCCTGCTTTCCCCTTTCTCTCTACCTGCCTCTCTGCCTACTTGTGATCTCTGTCTGTCAAATAAATAAAATTAAAAAAATATATATATATGAATGTAATTCTGGTGGGGTTTTTTTGCCCACCAAGACTTTTATTTACCAGCACATTCACCTTTAAACTAGTTTTGGATCTGGGCCCCATGACTTGTGGGAGAAAAAGGGAACAAGGTTAAACCATGGAAGTAATCAGCAGTAGGAATAGCGATGGTTTAGTTGGAGAAGAGAGTGAAACAGGAGAAGCAGGACAACATCCTCCACACTGGGAATGGTTAAGATAATGCAAGAAGAAAATTTAAAACAAAGAAGTTCATGAGCAAACACAAACAGATTTTCCGACAGTTTAAAATTGAAATTGATTAGATCTACAGTGGTTCTTACTTGGGGAATTTAATAAAAATGCAGATTCGTTGCCCAGCTCCACAGGGATGTGGTTTGTAAGTCCTGTGTAGATCGAAGGAATAACCTACATTTTTAAACAAACACCCAGAAGATTCAGATGCTGGTGATAAGCCAGTTAAATGAGACGCCTTTGAGAGAATCTTCCCCTGAACCCCCAGATATAGGGTCGTTGGCTTAGGATTTGGGAGCATCTTGAGGTCTCGTTCAAATAGTGATTTCTCATTCACACAGGCGGCGTTCAGTAGGATCATTATGAAGAAATCAGCTTCTCCAGCTCTGCCACCTAAAGAAGCATTCTACATTATTAATCAACAGAACCAGAAAGTTCTGCCTCAGCAGAAACTCATCAGCGTAGATGTCCTCTACCCTTGCAAGGCCGTAGAATATCAAATTGTAATTTTTGCAAAAACTAAAGTGACCAAAATCACATTCCTATCCTTTTTTGAAAACCCAGTTTGGGTATGATTTATTTTGCTTATAAAAGTGGAAAAGAACAAGAGCAGATTTTCGAAGAATGGTTTGCATGAGGAAAGAAAGGGGTATTAAGTCAAAAGTGAAAAAGGTTGGGTGCAGCAAAGATTATTGTTGATGTTAGGTCAAAAAAGGAAACACTGTATAGATTTGAACTTGCAAATCATCTTTTCTTAAACCAGAGTATGAACAGAATCTCTCCAGAATATCAAATCCAAAGAGCAGCTTTGATGTATTTCACGGTTTTTCTAGTCATATGTGGATGACCTCTTTGGATAATCCTGTGACAGATCATTTTTAATTATCTTTTTCACCAATACAACTTGTCAGATTTTATATTTAACTAGGTGCATATTTGAGCTGATTCTCAGAGTACAGGTTTTAATGAATTGCTAGAAGCATGAAGTTAACTTGTTTCTTTAAAAAGGAATTGTGTTTTCGTGGGTCTACATTTCACCACAAGAGGGCGCCCTCGTGCCACTTAGAAGCAAACAGGTAGTTTATTCCCCCACGCTCCCTCGTGGTTGGTTATGAAACAGTCAATTTAGAGAAGCCCACAAACACCAAATAGTATTCTGATTCGGGATATTTTGTTATAAATTAATGTTACTAATATAAAGTTCTCAGAAAGTTCTAGGTAACTTCTATTCATTGTGACTTACTCCAGCCTGTGTGTCTGTGTGCATAGAAGCAATATTTAGAACCCAAACACTGGTGCTAGCCAGTGATGTTTTCCCCAAAGACAAAATGAAAAAAGTAAGGCTACATCGACATGTCTGTCCATCTGTGTGCACCTATGTTCATTTATTCAGCAAATTGAGCACGTACTATGAATCAGGCATAGTTTCAGTTACTGGGGGTGTGATGCTGAGCAGTTAAAAGGCACAGTGAGATGTGGGAAATGAGAAAAAAATACTGTAATTAGTGACCTGTGAAATCAGATGTCTGAAAACATCCCTGAGGATATCTTTCCAGAAAGTCAACCTGTAATATCAGTGAGTGAAGAATAGACTTTATTTACACCCTCCCTCCCCAGCCCCGAATACAACCCTACAGTTGGCCTGGTTCAGCACTGTCCAAAACAATTTTCCATGATGATGGACATTCTGTATCTCTGCCACCCACTGTGGTAGCCTCTGCCACATGGGGCCGTAGTCCACTTGAAATGTCTCTGCTGTGATTGAGGAAGTGCGTTCTTAATCTTTAATTAATGCAAATAACTATCTGTGGCCAGTGGCTACTGCACTGGCCAGCACAGGCCTAGCTGGTCATAAGTTTGAGTCGTGAGCTGCCTTGCCTTTGAGTTCCCAATATGCCCCATGTCCTTTGGCTTTATATGTTCCCGTAACTGGAAGAGCCAGCCTGGCTTCTGTTCACCCTGACTGCCAGATTTGATTTCCCTGCCAGCCTGAGACACGAGGACGGGATTGCTTTCTGAATCACTGTTGATGGGGCTCAGATTGCTACACAGACAGCTTTCACTTCAGTCACAAGAGACGACTACATACACTTTATGCCTTTATGTGCATGAGGGTAAACTGGTTGCAATATTGAAAGACCAAAAGCTGTTTCTGATGGGAAATATTGAATCCGCAGAATTGGAAACACAGCTGTGTGGTTCTGAAGGGGATGTAATTTCTCCCATCAGTCAGTGCTCCCTGAGCACTCACTGTGTGCAAGGCATTCGCTCGCCAGGCTCTGTAGGGAGACTTCAAGGAGATGCTCAGCACACGTTCTTGAACGACATCTGTTCCGTCTCTGTTGACTCCCTTAGGAATTTAAGAAGTTCATAGACTAGGGAAGAGGTCCAAGCTAGAAGCTCTTACTAGAAACTTCCCTAGCAAGAAGAGTGACAATTTACAGGGAATCTCGGAAAGGGGAGAGTTGTATGTGAAAGGATAGGACCCATCTGCGGGTTGTTTTCGTCGGTGGTGTGTTGGCCCGGATCTTGCCTCTGGCGGCGCTCTGCAGGACAGCTGGCCCAAGGAGGTGGGGGCGTGGTCAAAAGCCAGCCCCACTCCCAACCCTGGGCTCCGCCTCTGCTGTGTGCTCATTGTCTCTCCCACATTGTCTCATTGCGGCCAGGCACTCAGGCCTTCTGGAGCTCCTCTCCTGTCTGCCCTTCCCAGGCCTTTCTCTCCCCAGCTTGTTTTGAGAGCCTCCTAACTGGCCTTGTTCTCTCTCTACTAACCTTCCTATCACCTCGCACCGCTGCCAGAGGCCTGTCAGGTCACTGCTCACAAAGCCTGAAGAGCTCCTCCTCATTTACCCACAGAAGAAAGTCCCTTTGTTCAAATTGGGCTGTTCCCTTCTTTTTAATTTAGCCTCTCTGTGTGTTTTCTGAAAGGATATTGTTCAATGTTTGTTTTTAATTCTGTCTACAGTTTCTTCAATGGGGGAATTTAGACCATGGGTAATTGTTCTGAGTGCTCTAACGGTCTGCCTTTCTCTTCTGGCCCCTTGGAGCAGACCCTATCTGCTGGGCCGGGTCCGACTGGGATCTAGGCAGCCTCCCACCCTGGGTCTGACTCCATTTCCTCATTTACAGCAGAGGGGTGAGGGTGACGGTGCAGGAATATTGTGAGGGTTCAACCTCATGGTGGGTTCAGATTTTTTGACAAGATATATGCCTCGAAGAGGGGGTTCAACGTGCTAACGGCCACTTTTGTTAGTAGTTATTTTTTATACTGCTTGATTTTTGTTTCTCTTTTGTTTCTTGGTTTCTCTAGCTTATGCGAATTGAAATTAGTTTCCCTTTAACTATATCAATTTAGAAGGCAAATTCCTTCATTAAAAACCCACCAGGATAATAGCTATGATGGGCAGATTCCAAGGGGTGTGTGTGTGTGTGTGTGTGTGTTTCCCCAAAAGAATTGAAAACAGAGATTCACACAAAAGCTTGTACATGGGGGTGCCTGGGTGGCTCAGTGGGTTAAAGCCTCTGTTTTCAGCTCAGGTCATGATCCCAGGGTCCTGGGATCCAGCTCCACATTGTGCTCTCTGCTCAGCAGGGAGCCTGCTTCCCCTTCTCTCTCTGCCTGCCTCTCTGCCTACTTGTGATCTCTGTCTGTCAAATAAATAAATAAAATCTTAAAAAAAAAAAAAATGTGGCCTGAACTCTTGTGAGCCCATTTAAAAAAAAAAAAAAAAGGAAAAAAGCTTGCACATGAAAGTGTGTAGCAGAATTATTTATAATAACTGAAAAGTGGAGACCCAAGTGGCCATCCACCTATGATGAATAAATGGGTAAACAAAAGATGGTATGTCCCTACAAGGGAATATTACTCAGCCATGAAAAGGAATGCAGTCCGGATCCATGCCACAACATGGCTGAACCTTGAGGACATTGTGCTGAGTGAAAGAAGCCAGGGAGAAGGTCACACAGTGTCTGATTCCCATCACATGAGATGGTAGGATTAGGCAAATCCAAAGATACACAAAACAGATGAGTGGTTGGTGGGGAGCAGAGAGGGAAGGAATTTAGAGCAGCTGTTAATGGATGCAGGGTCTCTTTTTGGAGGAATAAACATGTTCTGGGATTAGATAATGGTGATGACTGGACAACCTTGTAGATATACCAAAAGTCACTGAATTATCAAGAATAAATTATGATCTATGTATTATTTTTCAAAAAACCTACAAAGCACAAACTCAAATTTTTAACAAATTTTCTCAATTTTTGGCTCATACGTTTATGTCAATGTAGTTTTTAAAATTAATTTGAATTCCCTTTGCTGTTTTAGGGTTTTACTCCTTTCTATAGCCTCTCTATTCATGGGGAGGTTTTATGGTCTCCTTTCTGTTAATCTCGGTTTATCTTTAGTGCTTTCCTTCGTTCCACTCTTTATCCAGTGAGACGAGGCTGCAGCAGCCGCCAGAGCCCTCCTCTGTTTCCAGGGCGGGTACACAGCTGCTTCAGGGAACTCTGATGTCACCGGACACCGTGTCAGCGCTCAGCCCGCCTTTCCAGTAGTCTCCGAGGAAAAGGTCCATTCACTGGCCTGGTTTAGCGTACATGTGCCCGATGACTTGTCTAGATAAAAGAATCCTTTCTTCCTTCACTCCTTCCTTCAACAGCCAGTTACTGATGCGTTCGGGCGCTGTGAGTTCCTGAGGGTACAGTCCTCATTCCCCCCCGCCCACTCTTGTTGCTCAGTACCAGTTGCCGGAGCAGGAACAGGAGCAGGAGTGAGCAGGAAGGGGAGCTCACCTGCTGGTGGCTGGTGCCAACAGACCCGGCCACCTCTGAATGTGGGAGGTGAGAGTGACCTGGCGGGGAGGGGGTCAGGAGAGCTACAGCAGATGGTGGGGGGGGAGAAGCTGGCCAGAACAGGGGGAGAGTATCTCTGGCTGAAGAAACAGCAGATGCAAAGTGCCCCATGAGAGAACTAGCTCAGAGAGTCGACATGGCTGGTCATCGCGGCGGAAGCTTCCCGAGCCAAGGGGGTGTCAAAAGGGCAACACGTGCAGGCGGAGCAGGGAGTACAAATGTGGTGAGCTGAGACTTTGTTCTACAAGGGAACCCCTTGTAAGGTCTAATTGACGTTTCTCAAGGATCACGCCAGCAGCAGGCTTACTCATGTGTTTATAACCGCAGTTTCTCCTGTCATGTTTGGCACATTCATAGCAGGTGCTGGTTCATCCTGTGGGGGGGCCTGTGGGGGTGTTTGCCACACCAGAGAGGTGCCCGACGCTGCCCCCAAAAGCTCTTCACCTTGGCACTCTCTCTCTCTCTCTCTTTTTTAAGATTGATTTTATTTGACAGCAAGAGAGAGAGAGATCACAAGTAGGCAGAGAGGCAGGCAGAGAGAGAGGGAGAAGCAGGTTCCCCGCTAAGGAAGGAGCCCGATTGGGGGCTCGATCCCAGGACCCTGAGATCATGACCTGAGCCAAAGGGAGAGGCTTCACCCACTGAGCCACCCAGGCACCCCTTGTCACTGTCTTTTTCTTTTTTAAACCACTTTTTTTTTTCTTTTAAGGTTTTATTTATTTCTTTGGCAGAGACAGATCACAAGTAGGCAGAGAGGCAGGCAGAAAGAGGAGGAAGCAGGCTCCCTGCCAAGCAAAGAGCCTGATGGGGGGCTTGATTCCAGGACCCTGAGATTCCAGGACCTGAGCCAAAGGCAGAGGCTTTAACCCACTGAGCCACCCAGGCGCCCCTTGTCACTCTCTTAAGAGTGTTTCGTAAACATACTTAATACTCTCCTGCGAATGTCCGTGAAGATACCAGGACCTAACAATTTATACACTTACTACTGATTTTTTTTTTCAGCTTCCCTGATGTCTTCAGAATGACGGTCATTGCATGTTTATAAAATAAGTTGGCATTTTAAATCATCTTTGATACATAACTGGCTAACTGGGCACCTGGTAACTAGCAGCAGAGTCGTCCTCCGCTGAGAGCCAACATGACAGCAGAGCTTTTGGGGATGGAAGGGTTGCTCTGGGTTCTAACTGATTTTTTCCAATATTTGAATTTCTTGCTTCCACACTCCTTCAAGGGGAACATTGTCTTCTTCTTTTTTTTTTTTTTTTTTTAAGATTTTATTCATTTCTTTTAGAGAGAGCACGAGCAGGGGGATGGTGAGGGAGAGACTATCGGGGAGGCTTCACGCTGAGCACAGAGCTCCATGTGGGGCTCTGTCTCAGGACCCTCAGATCTCCACCGGAGCAGAAACCCAGAGTCCGATGCTTAACAGACTGAGCCACCCAGGTGCCTCAGAAAAGTTGTCCTTTTGTTGGCTTCAGACTGCTCGGGCCTTTTCCTAGGAGACCAGAGGCTGTGATCGCCATCCACTAACTTAATGTAGGAAGTGAAAATCTATCACGTGATTTGCCACCGCTCTATCTTCTGTCTTTCCTCTGCCTCTTCAGTCATTCAAGGCATTCGTTTGGCTACAGCAGATCCCCCACATTCCTCAGGGGAACTGGTACATCTCTGGAGAGATGGGAGCCCTGCGCGTGGACCGCTTGGGAAGTGTGCGTGTTGGTTCTGGAACGGGGCCTGTGTCGTAGGTACTTACGCTGAAAGGAAGTGTCAAATTTTCCATAGTCCGAGCTTTCCAGAACTTAGTTGGCTGCTTGCCCCTGAGTGAGAATTTATTTTCTAAAATAAATGATTTGGAACGCTCTTATCTTGCCACCCAGACACAGAGCTACAGTTCCTACTGCCTGGGAAAGTGAACTCTCCAGCTGTGCTACGGTGCCCGGCGTCGTCCTGGTTTCATCAGCTTCCAAAAACTCATTAAAACCCCACATTAAAATTGTAGGGCAACAGCAACGTTGATTAGACTTCTCTTCCCCCTCCCCTGCCTTTGATGCCACTGGTTTTTTTGGTGTTTGTTTGTTTGTTTGTTTGTTGCTTTTTTAATTGTTTTTGTTGTTTTCTGGTTTTACCCCCTATTCTTTCTTCTTAATTGTGTTTGGTCAAAATCTTTCTTTTAACATTTGGGCTCCCTTTGGACTGTCCCACTTTGGTAATTCCTCTGCTTATTCTTTCTTCTGTCTTCGCTCTTCGGTTCAGAACACCCCTTTCCCATGAACCTGCTTCTTCCTCCTACAAGGATTGCCGTTGAAAAGAAAGCTGAGTTGCCTGGAACTTCATGTCGCTATACAGCCATTTCACATCCTTTCATAAGCCGAGGGAATGAATGATAAGATCATGCATTAGGTGGTGTATTCGTCAGGGTCTCCAGAGAAACAGAACCAATGTGATATACAGGTGATCCTTGAAAAATGCAGGGGTTGGAGCCACTGACCCCCTGTCCTATACAGCTGGAAATCTGTGCATAGCTTTTTTTTTTTTTTTTCTTTTTTTTGTAAGATAATTTATTTGCAAGTGAGAGATGGGGGCAGAGCAGGGAGGAGCAGAGGGAGAGGGATAAGCAGACTCCACAGGGAGCACAGAGCCAGATGCAGGCCTCGATCCCACAACCCTGAGATCATGACCTGAGCCAAAACCAGGAGTCAGAGGCTTAACTGACTGAGCCACCCAAGTGCCCCCTGCATATAACCTTGACTCCCCAAAAAGTTAGTAGTCTACTGTTGATCAGAAACCTGTTGATAACATAAACAGTTGACTAACACTTTTTTTTAATGTTACATGGATTATGTACTATATTCCTTACAATAAAGTAAGCTAGGGGAAACCTTACTAAGAAAATTATAAGGAAAATATATTTATAATACTGTACTATAAAAAAATCCATGTAAGTGGATCTATGCAGTCCAAATCAACTGTGTGTGTGCATATACAAAAGGGATTTATCATAATGCGTTGGTCCACAGGATTATGGAATCTGGAAAGTACAGAATCTAGAGGATCCACGTCCCAGTTTGAGTCCAGAGGCCAGAAGTGCTGTAGAACCAGAGCTGCTGTCCTAGCTGGAAGGCCATGAGGCAGGAGAATTCTGTCTGACTTGGGGCAGGTCAGCCTTTTGTTCCATTCAGGCCTTCAACTGATTGGGTGAGACCCACCCACACTAGGGAGAGCAATCTGCTTTACACAAGTGCACCGACTAAAAGGCTAATCTTGGGCAGAAACACCCAGTATTGTGTTTGACCAACCGTGGGCACCCTGTGGGCGCTGTCAGATTGACACTAAAATTAACCATCATGGCAGCTCCTGGGTGGGGGAGCTGTATGTTGTTGGACACATACAGAAGCTGCCTCTGGTCAGAGCTGGGACATCACTTTGTAGTTTGACACCACTCTGCTCTTACATTTCTGGTCATGCACCCTCTTACCGTGTTTTATACACGCTCTTTTTACTGGTCGCTGGTCAATGGCCTCTCGTGCATCACAGGAATTGCTCTAAGTTTCCTCATTTTTCAAGGTCTTTTCCTAACTCCTGCCCCTCTGTTCCCTGCATGAGATCTGGCCCCTTCTTTCATGGACAGGAGACACACACTTGGACAGGTCTGTTACTTTGCCCAAGGTCACAGGGCTATTGAATGGGCAAACTCAGATGGAACTTGAGGCAATGGGCCTTGTCAGTCCTGGGAGCCCCCAGGGCACAAGGCATTATGCCAAGTGCTAAATGACCTTGTTTCCTTAATGTCTCCAGCTTTGATGCCTCCGTCCTTCCCATTTCTGGAAGGGTGTGCCCTGTTCCAAGCAGTATTTCCCTGCCCCTCCACATTCAGCACTGCTCAGATCTTACTGTCTAGTGCCCACTTCTCAGTGCACAGATTCTGGCACTCCTATACGTTTCTCCCCTGTTTATTTTTCCCCTTTATATTTGAGGCATTAAAAATATAATTCTGTTTCATCCTTAAAAATTCTCCCTTGACCCTGTGTCCCTCTCAAGTTACTACTGATCCCTTCTCTTCCTTTTACTCCCCATTCTTTATTTTTAACTCCAAACAGTCCTCAGCCTGCTGAGACCCAAGCTGCTGCCACTTTCTGCCCATCCACTGAAACTATTCTTGGCAAAGTCGTGGAAAGCATCGTGTTCCGTCCCGTGTCGTGGACGCTCTGCTTGACTCCATAGCATCTGTCACTGCTGACCATTTCTTCCCCCAGGAATTCTCATTCCTTCTCTGCTCTTCCTCTGCTTCCCCCACCTTCTGCCCAACCCCTCCACCACGGTTCTCATGCTTGGCTGCACGACCATCACCCCAAGGGTACCCCAGTTGGTGCCCCCACCCCGGGGATGCCGGTCTAGGTAGGCCCCAGGTTTTTGCATCTAACCGGATTCCAGGTGATGCTGCGGCTGCTCTAGAGACCACACTTTGATACTGACTTTGCAGGTTTTCCAGAACATTCTCTCATTGTGAGTTCTCCTAAGTGTCATCCAATCTCACGCATTCTGGTGTCATTGATTTTCTGAAGTTCAGTCTTTCATTTCCACATCTTGGGGGTATAGCTCAGTGGTAGAGCATTTGACTGCATTTCCACATCTTTCTGGTCTGGGAGGTAGATGTGCCTTGAGATTGTCTTTGGTATTTCTTGGAAGGGCACTTTTGGCATTTGGGATATAACCGTTCTCTGCTGAGTAGGACAGTCCTTTGGCAGGAAGGATGTTTGGTTCCACCCAGTCACTGGAACCACTTAGACAACTCCCACCCCTGCCCATTTCCAAATGCCCCCAGGGCTGTGCTGCTGCCCCTGGTTGGGAAGCGCTAGGTTCCCCCAACCTGCACCTCCTGTATTCTAGCCCAAGCCTCATCAAACAAGCAGAGACCTCATGCTTCTACCTCAGCCTTCCTCCCTTTTAATTGGTTATCAAATTCCATCCATTTATTTCTAAAATAGCTCTTTCTTTTTTTCTTAAAGATTTTTTTTTTTTATTTGACAGACAGAGATCACAAGTAGGCAGAGAGGCAGGCAGAGAGAGATAGGAGGAAGCAGGCTCCCTGCCGAGCAGAGAGCCCGATGCGGGATTCGATCCCAGGACCCTGAGATCATGACCTGAGCCGAAGGCAGCGGCTTAACCCACTGAGCCACCCAGGCACCCCTAAAATAGCTCTTAATTCTGCTCCCTCTTCTGTGGTGAAAAGCTCAGGTTTTAACATCTGGCTCCTTGACAGGAGTTCAAATTAAAATCCTAACTTGGCCATTTAGGAGCTGTGTGACCTTAGGCAAGCTAACTATCCTCTCTAAGTCTGTCTCTTCAATCCATAAAAATAAGGTAACTCCTTCATAGGGTTATTGTGGGAATTGGTGGCAAGTACCAAGCACTTTCCCCAGACACAGACAGGACACTCAGCAAATAATGGCTCTCTCTACAGGCCTGGTAATTTCCACCTTAGACTGGTGCAGGGGCCCCCCCTGCCTGCCTCCAGTCTCCGAGCCCCAGCCCTTGCTGGGTGCTGCCCAAGGAGCTCTTAAAACATAGCCCGGCCAGGCCGCTCTCCGCTTAGGAATCTTCGTGGATACCCATTGCACATACAGTTAAGCTCCTAAGCATGGCCTACAAAGCCTCTTGGAAATACGATTCCAACCCCGTTTTCCAGCCTTACTCTTGTCTGTCAACCTGCTTCTTCTGCTCACCACCTCCCCCCCACCCCACCCCAGCTTGTGTCCCCCCTCTCTCTCTCTCTCTCTTTCTCTCTGAAGGACTCACTGCCTCCACGCCGCCTTCACATCTGCATGTTTCTCTTTTGCCTAGGAAGGGCCTGCTCCGTCTAGGCCTGGTCAAATGAACCTCTCTCTTGCCCCGTGAAGTCTTTCCCCTGTGCCTCCTTTGGCCCTCGGCCCCCGCTGTGGGATGCGTGTATTCTGGCATGTGTGTTGTCTTCAGCCCATTTCCGGTCTCTCCTGCACTTGCTGAGCATGGTGTGGTAGAAGGAGCTCGGGCGCTTTCCCACGACACACACCGCGGGCTGCATCCTGACTCAGCCTCTGCGGGGGCGTGCGACGTTGGCACGAAGCCCCTTTGTTCGTGAGTAGTGTTTGCCTTCTCCTCTCGGCCTCCCTGGCTCGGGTGAGATCACATCATTAAGGCACCTGTTGCAGTTCTCAGTGGGGAATCGGTGGGCAAAACGCCCCTGCGCCTCTCCGCTGCCCCTAGGCCTTTCCCGTCCGGGAGGCGCTAGCCAGGGCCATTCCAGTTATATTAGTTTTCTGTCGCTGCCATAACCAGTTACTGCAGACTCAGCAGTTTTGACAACCCGGGTTGATCATCTTACAGTTCAGTAGGTCAAAAGTCGGCCGCAGCCTCACCTACCTAGTGAAAGCAAAACGTCTGCAGGGCTGTGTCTTGGAGGCTCTGGGGGGTAATCAGTTTCCTCGCCCCCTTTGTGTCGGCAGAATCTCCTTCCACGAGGTTGTACAACTAAGATTCCCATTTTCTTGCTGGCTGTTGACTGGGGCCCCCCCTGGAGCAGATAGCAGTCTGTCTCAGGTCCCTGCGTGGGGCTCCCTAGAGCTCAGTGCCAGCCACGGGACAGCACAGCTTCTCACTGCCCCTACCCCCGACCCATCATATCCATAAAGGCCCTTGTGCCCTGTAAGACAACATATCCACAGTCCCAGGGACTATGGTGCAGACATTTTGAGGGGCCCTTATTCTGCCTGGGACACCTGTCATCCCTCTTAACTCCCTAGAATATCACTGTGAATGTTGTTCCCCTTCGTGACGATCCCGTGGTCATTGTCTGCCAAAGAATCCTTTGTTCTGCAGTATCAGACAGCTCATCCTCCACACGGTGAGTAAGGTGTCTGTTGATCATTTTTCATAGCCCTGATCTGGTCCTCCTCCTTTGGGTAACGATACCCCGGTCCTCCAGCCCCTGTTCTCGGTGTGTGTGAGGCGCTGCAGAGCCGGCCGGCCAGCTGATGACACAGCTTAAGAGCCATGGGGTCAGGGATGGGGACCCGCCCCACCTCAGGCCCCTGAGACACTGACCTGGGACATTTGCTGGAACCATTGGTCAGGAGGCCTTTCTCCTTCCAGTGGGACAGATGACTGGATAGAATGGCCGCCCGTAGACAGAGGTGATTATCTTGACATGAGCAGGAGAGGGAAGAGCCTGCCAGAAAATGAGGCCAGCCTGGAAAATCAAAGCAGACTGAAAAAATGGAAACCAATAGATTTCAGCTGACCTAGTTTGAGACCCTGGATTTAGAATTTTCTGAAGCCTGATGTGTACCTCGACTTTTAAGTTATAACATATCAATAAATTCCCTTTTTTGGCCTTAGCAGGGTTCAGTGGGATTTGTGACCACCGAGTGTCCTCACTATAACCGAGATGTAAAGGGAAGTCAGCTGAAGAGCACGTAGGAAAGATTTTCCTCTCCATTAAAAAGAAATATACACCAGAAGAATCTTCCTCTCCTGTCTCCTTGCATTATATCTTTGGATGCAGTTGTATGAGATATGATGCTTGGAGCTATGGCAGCCATCTTGCATCCATGAGGTGACAAGCCTAAAAAAAAAAAAAAAAGAAAGGAAGAAAGAAAAAAAAAAAAAAGAAAAAAAAAGAAAACAAAACTGCCCAGTCTTCTGAGGTAAGAGAAGAAAAAGCCTGGATTTTAAATAACATTATGTTGCCAAGCGAACCTTAAGATTTCTTTCTTAGGACTTTGTATAAGATGATTAGTTGTCTCTGTTGTTATGTTATCTTTAGACAGATGCGTTACTTTCAGCCAGAAGTATTGTAACAGGAAGTCAATTAGAAGAACATCCAGTGAGCTCCCCAGCCCTGGTGTGTCTGGTGGCCAGTGGGGTAGAGGCTGAGGATGGTGACTTAGCTCCTCAACCAAAGGCCCTGTCAGGTACAAGGGCCCCATGTCTTGGGTTCTTCTCCCTATTCCTGTTGCCCTCCTACTCTCTGCCCCCCAAAGCCTGGAGAATCTTTTTCTAATCTGAGTGTATGTAAATCTGGCCTATGTTCACCCTGATTTTTCTGTACTCTGAATTTTCTCAGGGTCTAGGCTTTTAAAGCTAAAAATATTCCTTTACTCTCCTCCCACTGTAGCATTTTTCACTTTACAAAATGGTCTAGATACTTAAATGGGGGGGGAAACCTGTAAAAGGACGTGTATGTGTTGTAGGGGAAGGCAGAACTGGGGTGGAGCGAAGTGGTGGACAGGATGCGGCACGTGAAGGAAGGAAAAAAAACAAACAGAAAACAGTATTAGTTAATATTTTAAGGCTTGTACCCATTTAAAAAAACTCTCTTTTTTTTAAACGATTTTATTTATTTGACAGACAGATCACAAGTAGGCAGAGAGGCAGGCAGAGAGAGAGAGGAGGAAGCAGGCTCCCCGCTGAGCAGAGAGCCCGATGCGCGGCTGGATTCCAGGATCCTGGGATCATGACCTGAGCCGAAGGCAGAGGCTTTAACCCACTGAGCCACCCAGGCATCCCAAAACTCTAGCCTTTTTAGAGATGCTTGTGATAAACACTCATAGTATTAGTATTTCAAGGAGGACATGGGTAAAAAAAAATCACGAATAATATTTTATTATTATTTTTTTAAGATTTTATTTATTTATTTCACAGAGAGAGAGATCACAAGTAGGCAGAGAAGCAGGCAGAGAGAGGAGGAAGCAGACAGAGAGAGGGGGAAGCAGGCTCCCCACTGAGCAGAGAGCCAGACGTGGGGCTCGATCCCAGGACCCTGAGATCATGACCCGAGCTGAAGGCAGAGGCTTAAACCACTGAGCCACCCAGGCGCCCCACGAATAATATTTTAAAACTCTTCAACTTTGCTCTTTTGTAATCTCTCAAAAAGACAAAGTGACCTTCAAATCTGATACATAATCTTCATCCATTTAGGAGGTATTTTCAGAGCCAAGATCTAGGTGCTAGGGATAGAGCAGTCAGTGTACAGGAAGAACGAAGTCTCTGCCCTCAAGGAGTTGACATGTAGTCGGGGAGGACAGGCCACAGGCAATAAAAGAAAACGGAGAGTCTAAGAGGATGGAGATCGGGGGAGGGATTTGTAGTTTTCAGTAGGAGGGTCGGGGTTCCTGAGAAAGAGAGATGTGAACAAAGGAGATAAGGAGGCAGCCAGCTCTAGGGATGCGGGGGGGTGGGAGCCTCCCAGCAGAGGGAGCAGCTCAGGCAGGAGATTCAGGCAGGAGATGGCTCAGCCGGGATGAAGACAGTCAGGTCCATGCGGCGGGAACGGAGGGATGGAGGGTGAAAGTAGGAACAGACCCGGCTCAGAGCTCGCGGGAGCCAGACGGGGGAGGGCCCCGCTTCGGAGCGGTGCCTCTTTCCTGATGCCCTTCGGAATGCCTGGCTGGCAGTTGCCGCGTCCTGTAATCGGTTGTCAGGGGTCCCCACCTGCCTGGGTTGTCCTGTGCCGGGATAGACAGCAAAGCGGAGGAGGACTCCCTTTCAAATTACCTGCAAGTCATCCAGCGCATGTGCATGGATTTCTGGAAAATCCTGAAAATTCAAAAAGCATACCCTCACCTACCAGGCCGTGGAATTTTGTTTGGCTTCATTTGGACTCAGGCCCTGGTACATTTTTGTCAGCGACATTTCCCCCTCCCCAAAGGCAAGATGACACTGAATATTTGGGACTCTCTTAAAGGAAGCTGAAGTTTGCATTTTTAAAAACTTGTTAAAATAACATTTGATCAATGTATTACAACATTTGTTCATGTATTATCAGTTATTTTAAAAGTGCACTTGGCCCCTCCAGCACCTTCAACTCTCTCGAAGCATCCATTACCTACATGAGCTCCCTTCGGGTGACTCTTCAACCTCCCTCTCAGGGGAACAGATTGTGCAGGTAACCCTGCTGCCTTCTACCTGGTTTGTTTCTCCCTTTGCACTTTTCTTCCTTGGGTCTTTCTCATGGGCATGTCGGTGGCAGCTGGGGGGGTCTGACTGAAGAAGATGGGTTCAGGGCTGGGGGTGGGCAGTGCTCCTTCTGGCCCAGACTCCCCACCGAGCATGGAGCCAGAGTTGGATCGCACGACCCTGAGGTCATGACCTGAGTAGAAACCAAGAGTCAGATGCTTAACCGACTGAACCACCCAGCCACCCCTCAAGCCTAATATCTTTTCCCACCATTTATTACTGACCCATCATGGAGTCTCTCGTCAAACTTTGACCTGGTGTAAAATCCTGGAGCTGACAGGGCTTCTGTAGGGCAGCCTGTGTCTGCCCCTATCAGGAACACTTGTGCCTTCACGTGGTCTCGGCAGATGGATAAGGAACTTGTAATTCCCCCACAGTCTCTCAACTCGGTTACAAGTCTCGTGTTCTGGTTAGACATGCCCACCAGTGGCTCGTGGACTACATACCGAACCTGGGTATTCTTGAAGGGAGGTCCGAGTGCACTGACCAGGACGATGCTATCATTCATTCTTTTCCTGAGGAGATGTTTATTCAGTGCCTGCTGTGTGTTGGTCACAGGAGCTGCAGGAGATAGAAAGCCAAAGAAAAAGATTCCAACCCTGGAGAAACTCATGGGCTTTTTCTTTAGCGGTATTGCAAGGATCCAAAATATCATTTACTTTCCAGTTCAGGGGTCCCTTTTGGATCTTCCCTTGTGGACTGAGGATCTTTATGTTCTGCTGGGGCCAGAGGATGTGATGGCCGTTGCTTAGGGTAGGTAAGCTGGTGATGATCTAGAAAGCTGAGGCCCAGAGAAGGCACGTGTGACCTCAGGTCACCTGGTGGTCTGGTGATGGTGTTGGGGAGGGAGACCGGGCATTGCAGGCTGGGGAGCAGGGCGGGGGAATGTTTGGGGAGGATGCCTGAATTCCGAAACAGAAGAAAGGCTGCATTTCTGTGAAGCAGGAACATCTCAGAGGAGATGGGAAGGGAGGGATTCCAAGTTTGCAGATATTCGGGAAAAGAGAAAGCTCTCTCCTTTCCTAGCCCTCTCACCTGCCATGCTTCCTCACCCCGGGACCTGGAGGGAATGCAGACTTCTGTCCATTCTGGGGCCTCAGGACAGAACTAAAGAGTTAATGTAATGTATGTAATGTGCTGAGAACCATGTCTGGCCCAGAGTGAGTGCTCTATGAATCTGTCTATTGTTGTGATTCTGTTATTTTAGTCCCCAAATGATCAGACGGATGGACCTGGACTTTTCATGTGAGCAGTCTCTCATCCTCGGTGGGAGCGCTGGTCTGAATTCTAGGCAGGCCACTTTTGGGCCCATCTCTGCACCAACCCATGCTAAGGTCATGTGACTAGATCCCTCTGCTGCCTCTTTAGAACTTCCTTTCTGAAGTGTCAGAGGCTGGGAGATGCTCCCAAGCCCCATTCCTTCCTCAGGGACAATGGGGTGTCTGCCATGAGTAGTTCTGGTTGGCATCCATGGAGCAAAGAACCCCCAAAACACCTCGGTTCCAGAGGTCCAGCGAGGGGAAGCTTTACTCTGTGAGAAGACGAGGAGGACGGAGCTTCCTGTCTGGAGAGGGGGCTCTGGACTATTCAAGAAGCATCGAGAAATCCCAACTCACCTCACTCTTGGCGAGCATGCCCCATTGTTATGCAGGGGTGGCGGTTCTCAAGTTCTTAGCAGTGTGGGAACTGTTCACGTGGGTTAGCCAGCCCTCCTGAGACGGCAGGAGTCCTTGGAGGCTCCCAACAGTTTGTCTGGAAGTTGGATAAAAAACAAAACAAAGCAAAACAACAAACCAGGTAGTTGGGGGCTCCCCTGACAGTAGGTGGCTCCAGTCACCCATAGGACAAATGTAAAATAAACATTTTATTATAGGAGCTTGTTCTGGTAGCATGTTGGACAGAGTTTAAGACGCATGCTTAAATATCCTTCCCTAAAGAGATCTTAAGGGACTCTCATTGCAGAAACTGCTTAAAAGTATGACTGGGCCATTATGTACAGTACCCAGTATCTAGCAGATAGGTAGCATGAGGTAATTATTGAAAATGTGTAACATTATCATCAGCATTTACGAGAGTTTAATAAGTGCCAGACTCTGTGCTTAGTTATCTCCTGTCACCTTCACGACAGCCCTGTGATGATGATAATCTCAAGTGACCAGGTAGAGAGCCACAGTCACCTGTCCAAAGCCACGCAAGCTGGCTTCAGCCCCAAAACTGTGTACTTAGAACCATTCGAACTCACTGCTTGGGAAATCGTTGTTTTCCTTATGAATAGTCACAAGGGTTCTGGAAACCAGTCACTCTTGTGAGAGGAAAGCTCTTGTTTTGGACTTTGAGGGGCAGGGACAGAATATTTATCATAGTCTGAGGTATAAGGAAGAAGCGGAAACTGGTCTCCTGTCTTCTGAAATCACATGTCAAGTGGTCAGATCATTTCAGCTGAAGTGGATTTTTGTCCCTGTTCACTGGGCCCCGCCGCTGGTGCCCTTTGGGGGTCCACGCTGTCAGACCCAAAGCCCCTTTCTCCTCTCTTCCTGG
This sequence comes from Mustela nigripes, assembly GCF_022355385.1. Classification (NCBI taxonomy): domain Eukaryota; kingdom Metazoa; phylum Chordata; class Mammalia; order Carnivora; family Mustelidae; genus Mustela; species Mustela nigripes. The sequence goes on from NC_081559.1 coordinate 163,489,553, forward strand.
TTCAGGATTCGGCCAGCCCCAGATCGGCTACCCCAGGGGGAGCCCCTCAGCCGCCCCCACACTGAGCCTTCTTGCGTGGGAAGTGGGGGACCACACGGCTGCCCTCAGAGCTCGAGTCGGAAAGGTCAGGTGTTGCACAAACGTGCCACGTCGCGTCACTGTTGTCAGGAGGTTGCAGAGGGAGCATTTAAGCACAGGACAGAGACGTGGCTGGGAGCAAGACCCACTCAGGCGTCCTCTAAGGCTGTCTGAGTGCGGGAACAGGCGCGCTGCTGAGGGGACAGAGCTCCACAGAGAGGTATTTTTGAGACTGATGCAAAATCCCAGGCAGTGACGTGCCAGTGACTCAGCCCAGTAGGTGGAAGTGATTTTAAATAATGACAGTATCAACCGTCTTCCTCCTCCTGCGGTGTCACACATCACCAAACACGAACTCTCAGCCCTGCACACCCCCGCTGAGTCAGCCGCTCTGTGGGAGACCGAAAAGCCTGGAAGGACCCAAGTGCATCTCAGCGTGTCCCTCTGAGCCGCAGGGGTGAAGACGGGCATCTGTTGAGTGGTGACCTTCCCATCCCCCGAAACAAGCCCAGATAAACAAGGGGTGACAAAAAGGTGACTCTGTACACCCCCCCAAGTCTCAACCGTCCTCTCAGAGTGAAGTGAGCTCTAATTACAGCTGCCACCATGGGGCAAGAGGCCCCTGCAGATAATTAGAATGGGAAGCCGCCTAAATTCAGTTAAAGACATTTAGAAATCGTTAGCATTGGAGGGAGGAAGACACTGCAGTAATTGGATTGACTGCGTCAGATGTCTCTTTGGAGACAGAACAATAGGGGGATCAGCTCAGGAAAGGGGGTGCAGGTCATGCCGAGTTTGCATCTGATGAGTTCCTCCTGTGACCTGCATGGAGGCTGATTCCTTGAGCTCAGACGGCACCCAGCCCCCCGCCCTGCCTCCTGGTTTCCTTAACCTTGGGCGCCCCCAGAGGCAAGGAGTCCATCAGGGACTTTACTGGGACTTCTGGAGGATCCCAGGGACCCAACAAAAATCAAAGCCCCTGGGCTGGGGCGGGGGGAAGGAGGGGAGGGTGGTTTCTTAGGCACAACCTCCTAAGGAATAAGAATGAGATAGGAAGGGTTGGAGAGAAGAGTCCGGCGACAGAGTCCAGCATGGCAAAGGTTGCTGGGGTTTGAAGCCTTTAGCTGCATCCCTCCGCTTTATGGGGGCCAAAGTCAGAGGCTCCAGCCTGGGAGTGAGGACCAAAACTGATTTATTCTGGGTACATCATTTTAAGGAACATCCAGGGTGTACTGTCAGGACCAATAGAAATTAAAAGCAGGTTCAATTCTTTCTGCTAAAAATAAACGAAAAGATTTGCTTTTCTCTCTCTCTCTTTTTTTCTCAACCATTGACTTTAGGAAGCTTGCCACCGTAAGTACCTTCTTTTGTCTTTGAAAGATACACAGATGGCTTGGAAGACGAGATGGGTGTTCTGTCAGCGCTATGGCCCAGGAGTGTTATTCTCCAGGGCCTGGGCATTATCTCTTCGAAACATGAACATCAAGGGAGACAGTGTTCTGTCTCTGAGCTTAGGTGGGAGGGTAAGAGCCTAACTCCAGTGAGCACGTCCCTCTGAGCTGCAAAATAACCTCCTTTTATGAGGTAGGAGAAGGTGGTCTGTCCTCTGGGTAAAGCCCTTTAGCTAGCGCAAAAGGTCCTCGATGACCAGGTAAAGTCAGTGTGTGACTAGTGGTGCTCTGAAGTCTCCTCACTTGAGGACTAAAAGTGGTTCATCTTGAGACAATGTATGAAACGGTGGAGTCTGTGTGGGTCCGTGACAGGGTGAGCCAGCTTGCTTTCTCTGCCATTCCTAGTGGGTTGTCTAGGCTGCCCTTCCCACTCTGGCTTAGTGCTTATTCAGTAATAAAACTGATTTTGTTTTCCATACTCCCTTTGTGGAGAGCATTTCTGGGTTGAGAGAAGATTTTGGTTTTGAGAGTATTTCTTCAACCAGTCTCCCCTCATGTCTGTTCCGTGTCTGGCCACCCCCACTTTGTCCATATTTATAAGTACAAGATATGTCAACCTTGGCCTTTTATAGCTGAAGTTCTCTAAAAGGACCTAAACGTTTGCTAGAAGATGATTTTAAAGCTCAGTGAAGGAAGGAGCTGATAGAAATACTTTCCTTTGGTGGTGGTCGCAGAAGAGGCTCATTGTCCAAGTTCACGGGACTGGAGAAAGGTAAGGAAGAGTTAACTCCCTGTTACTCCAGGACACTCCAGATCTGTGGCCGTGTCCCCCAGCCCCCAGGATCCCACACCACTTGATTTTCACTGTGTTATATTATAATTTTCTTTTCTTTTTTTTTTTTAAGATTTTTTTAATTTATTTGACAGACAGAGATTACAAGTAGGCAGAGAGGCAGGCAGAGAGAGGAGGAAGCAGGCTCTCTGCTCAGCAGAGAGGGGCTCGATCCCAGGACCCTGGGATCATGACCTGAGCCGAAGGCAGAGGTTTTAACCCACTGAACCACCCAGGCGCCCCTGTAATTTTCTTTTCTATTCATCTGCTATATTCACATCTGCTATATTCACATATTCACAAGTTCCTGCATCATCACATTTGATGAATTCTTAAAAATGCAACTTGCGGGGCACCTGGGCGGCTCAGCTGGTTAAGGTCATGATCCCAGGGTCCCTTGATCAAGCCCCACATAGGGATCCCCACTCCCCACGGGAAATCTGCTTCTTCCTCTGCCGGGACCTCCCCCACGCTCGCTCCCTCTCTGTCAAATACACAAATAAGATCTATAAAAATGGTAATTTGCTCTCCTTCTAGACGCATGTGTAAGAGAAAGAAGAGCGTATTTCCCCTGAAGGGCTTGTACAGTAATGTTCGTGACGGCCAGAACCTGGGAACAACTGGAACGCCTATCAGCAGGTGAATGGAGAAGCCAGTTGCGATGTATCTGTACAATGGGCTACCCCTCAGCCACTGCACTCAACCCCTGGTCCCTGCAGTGACTTCAGTGACTCTCAGAAACATGCCGCTGAGCTAGAGAAGAGCGCACACCATGTGATTTCACCTCCACAGTGTTCTGTAATGAGCAAAACCGATCTCTAGCGATGGAAACCAGCTCAGGGCACGCCTGGGTTGGGAGGGGGAGGGAGAGGCTGACTGTAAGTGGGCACCTGGGGAACTTTTGGGGATGGTGGATATGTTCTATTTCTTGATTAGGGTGAAGGAGGCACAGGTATATCCCTTTGTCAAAACTTGAACTATAGGCATAAAACGGCTGTCATTAACTCTAAATTCTGTCAAGTTTATTAAAAAAATAAATTTTTCTTTGTGCCCCAACTGCAGTTTGCCTTCCCAGCAGCGATGACCGACCCGGTTCCCAGGATGCTGGGACGCTACCCCTCTGCGGGACAGGCTCGGAGCCCACGATGAGGTTGTGCGATCTATGCACAGTTGCGAACAGAGGCGAGCTCACAGGACCGCGCCCCTGGTAGGGGTGTATTCCCCAAGCTCCTCTCCAGGGGCAGCTGTGCTGTCAGGAGAGCCCATGACCCACCACGGGAGGGTTTCTGATGGAGACTGTGTTCTTGCGGGAAGGAAAGGCAGTGGTTCCCACCTGTGGCACTGAGGGGAATAGTAAGAGCTCCCTTCCCCACGAGAGGGGGGAGCAGAAAACTCTCTCTCTTTCAATATTACATTAAAAAAAAAAAGAATTTATTTATTTATTTGGCAGACAGAGACAGCAAGAGAGGGAACACAAGCAAGGGGAAGGGAAAAGGGAGAAGCAGCCTTCCCGCTGAGCAGGGAGCCCGATGTGGGGCTCAATCCCAGGACACGGGGATCATGACCTGAGCCGAAAGCTGATGCTAACGACTGAGCCACCCAGGCGCCTCAGATTTCTTTCTTTCTTCTTCTTCTTTTCTTTGGAAATGTCATTTCAGCTCCTCTGCACTGACTCATTTGAGAGACATACCAATCAGGTTTTATAGGGTTAATTAAGTCAAATCCTTCCTCAGACCAAGACAGTGTAGGCACAGGGGCGTCACCTGACTCTCGCCCATCCATGGTCACTAAATGCAGAGGGAAAACCCACCTCGCTCTTCATCCGTGAGCCAGGCCAAGCAAAGACAGGCGATGTGGCCCTTCTCTGATTGGTTTTCCCACCCTCGAGGGTCAGGCGGGGAAAAAGAGCCTGAATTGTAATTTGTTGTTTTAAAATAGACATCACCAGGCTGGGAGATACCAGAATGGGATCCTACAGAGGTTTTTAAAGAGGCTTCTGTGAATTTGTCAGATTTCCATCCGCCTAAGGAAGGCTTGGGGGAAGAAAGGGACGAAGCAGAGACGGGAGTGATGGACCCCAAGCCGGGGGACAGGATTTCTGCTGTCACCAGAAGCCAGCAGAGAGGCGTGGCATGGACTTTCAGAAGGAAGCAACCTGTCAGCACCTGATTTCAGCCTTCCGGCCTCCAGATCTGCAGGAGGTGGGCAGGGGACACATCTCAGCTGCTTCGGCTTCCAGCTTTTGCTACTTTGTTCTGGAAGCCCGAACAAGCTAGTACTGAAGCGTGGGGGGTTGGTGGGGAGGAGCCGGCGTGTGTGAAGAAAGGTCGCAAGGCCATCTAGGTCGAGGTGACACGTGAGAGGCAGGCCTCCACCATTTCTCCGGCTGGGCTGCGGGCGGCGTGTGGGGACGAGTCTCGCAGCCCGAAGCTGACCTTTTATCACAGAAAGACCATTCAAGAGACTGAGCATTGAGATTGAGAGAGAGCACTGGGGCCCATGTCCTCTGGCTGCCGGTCACTCTGGAGCTCACCTTTCCACCTTGCTTGTCTGGAACATGGCGGGGACAAGCATGACAACACCTGGCCTGCCCATCTCTCCAGGTGCTGGCAAGAGACAGAGGAAACTGTGTTTGAAAGCATCTTATGAATCTCATGCACCAGGATTTTTTTTTTAAGATTTTATTTATTTATATGTCAGAGAGAGGGAGAGAGAGCATGAGCAGGGGGTGCAGCAGGCAGAGGGAGAAGCAGGCTCCCCGCTGAGCAAGAAGCCCGATGCGGGACTCGATCCCAGGACAGTGAGATCATGACCTGAGCCGAAGGCATATGCTCAACGGACTGAGCCTCCCAGGCACCCCTGAACCAGAATGTTACGTGCACCTTCTGTTTCAAGAGTTTCGGCAGAGACCCCAAAGGGAAAGAGAAATAGGCAGCTGCTTATCTATGCAGGACTCAGTAAGGCTTATGAAATTAGCTCTGAGACCTTCAGCATGTCACCGACCTGGAGACCCTAGAAGACAAGGCTGGGGGGCAGCAGGGCAGCACGAGAGAGGTGGAGAGCAGCTCTTCAGTGGGGGAGCTGTTGTGGGGGGCGGGACTGCTTCTCCCCCTTGGCCTCTACTGTCCCTGCAATAAGCCTAGTGAGACCCTGGCTTCAGAGTGCCCACAGAAAGCTCGCCAGGTGCTCTCTGGAGTTGGAAGGATACGGGGACTGGTACTTGAGCCACATTTCAAACCACGAATGCAGGGCCCGGTTGGAGTAGCTCATGGTGGCAGGACAAGGAGAGAGGTACAGGGCAGTAACTGCACTCATGACCATGGGGCTCAGAGGGTTCTGACAGCTGCGTGAGGCCCCCACAGGGTAGAGCTGCCACTGGGTTACCTTAAAAGGGACACTGGCCTGAAGGACCAGCTGTAAGGCATGGTGACCCCAGCAGTGTGACTCAGGATGGGGTAGACATCAGAGACCAGGGGCCAGGGACAGTTATAACTGGGCAGCTCGAGGAACATCCCCAATGTCTAATATTCCCTCACAGAGAGACCTTTGGGAATCCGCAAGAGCTCCCTGTGGGAGAGACTAAGCGTTCTGGCAGGCCACAACCCTGGGTCCTGTCCTGAAACCGCCTGTGCTGATCAAGTACCTGACTGTGGCTGGCTGCCCTTGGCCACTGTCCCCTCCCTGCTCGGAGTCTGCTCTGAGAACAGTATTTGAGTGAAGTGAGAAGTGGGGGAGAAGTCCACGACGCTTCTCTCTTCTGTTTAGAGCTCCTCAGCCCAAGTCCGTCCTAAGTTTCACACCGGTTGGGGGATTATAGCTTCAATGGTAGACTGACCTGGACTTTCCAGTGTCTGAAGAAGGAGACTAAATTCTCAGAATTCTAAATTCTCAGAATGTATCCTGGAACAGGGAAGAGCAACCAGAGAGCAGTTGCTTAAGGCAGCAGCTGTCAAAAAGAACCAAGATTTGTTTCTGTTTGTACCGTATTACAGCTCACTCTCTTTTTAAAAAGATCTTATTTATTTGAGAAGGAAAAGGAGCGCAGGACAGAGGGCCAGAAACAGAGGGGGGAAGGGCAGAGGGCGGGTGAGAGGGACAAGCAGACTCCCTGTAGAGACCCAACCTCAGGACCTCAGGTTCAAGGCCTGAGCCAAAGTCAGATGCTTAACTGACTGAGCCACCCAGGCACCCTGTATCTTACTCTTTCAACAAAGAGGGTCTAGTTAGATAAATGTAAACCCTGGAACCTCCTTTCCTGGGAACAAAAGGATCAGTAGAGCCCACTCTCCTTATTGTAGCTAAGTGAATATCCACTTAAAGGGCACGTCATTAATTTTATTTAAAGTGAATCCTGAGTTACCAATGAACACAGGTTTCCATTAAGGATTTCTGTTTGCATTCAAAGAAGGAAATGTGACTGTTCTTAAGTTGTACTTTGCATGATGTTTGTGAGATGAGTGGATAAGATTACAGTTAAGTGATAAAGGTCTTCAGGCAACTTGAAACGGATAGGAATGCATTAAATCATAAAATAGCGATAGAACAGCCTTAGAGTTCACAAAGATTCTGATGTACCTTGAGTACCACAAACTCTAGTGCTTGACTCTGGTAATATATTACTCTTGGTGTTAGTCAAGACTTCTCTGGGAGTAACAGAACCCAACTCAAGACTGGCTTCTGAAAGAGAATGCGTTGGTTCATGTAGCTGGGAGGTCCGGGGGTGGATCTGGTTTCAGACATGTGCATGCAGGGCTGCTTCTTTCTCTCTCAGCTCTTCTAGTGATGCTTCCCTTCATGCCACCAACTTTCCCCATATGGTGGGGAAAATGTCTCCCGGCCCCCTCTATCTCCCATGCTCAGCAACCAAGGTAGGAAGTGAACTTGTCTCACCAGTGTCCCCAGAGCTATAAGCCCCAAAGGCAACCAGGTCATATTCCACCATGAACCAACCTCTTTGGCTAAGAGATGGGAGGCTCTGACTGGCCAGGTGGCTCATGTGGCCATCTCTCTCGAAGGAGGCTGTTGCACAATGGTTGGCAGTCCATGAAGACCTCACAGAATGGTCAAGGATTTATGGTAGAAGGGGGTGGAGTCGCAGGCTGCCTTGGCACATGGCATGCCCCGTTTTCCTTTTTATTCACAGAGACTCTTCAGTGGGCACTTCCCAGGTCTGGAGTTGAAGTGATATCCCTTCACCCCATGCCACTGTTGTCTGCTTCCACTCAGAGTCAGCCTGCCCATCTGAGCCCAAGTCATGGAGGGACTGGCCTGGAAAGAGAACCCATTTTGAGCATACGTAGCTTTCGCCTTAAAGCACCAGGATTTTTTGTTTGTTTGTTTTTAATCCATCTGTCATTTATTGGTACATTATTTATACTTGTTTCTAAGTTTCTGTGAAAACCACTCATGTAGTTTCTGTTTTCCTGACTGGCCCCCAATTGACTGAAACACATCCCTTTGAGACCGATTACCACCTCTAGGGCTGGCTGTGAAGGATGAAGTTTGTTCTTGGATCCGTGACACCTGCTTTCCAGGCTCTGACTCCTGGATGTTCCTGGAAGCCCCAGGCTCCACCCCACCCTGCCACCCTGCTGTTCTTTCTCCTCCGTCACCCACACCCCAGGGGCTGCGTTCTGCTAGGTAACCGTATCTGGTCATGGATGTTGGTAAGATCGCCCAATCCTCTAGTTTGCTAGCTAGTTGAAATGTTTCCCTCCCAGATAACCTACTTCCTTGGTTTAGATTAAACATGCTTCTTAAGAAGGCCTTTAGGCGAAGTCAGAGATGGAGGAAATCTCAGCCTTAGGGGCGAACCAGAGGCTTCCACGCACATAGACATGGTCACCTACTCTATCCACGTGTGAGGCAACACGAGGATGCTTGCGTGTTGCTTCCTCCTTTGACACCTTCCCATCTGGGCCAGTGGGAAGGTTAAAGCACAATCAGGCTAATGCATTCTAATGCTGGTTAGCATGAATGAGAGGGCAAGGTGCCAGAGCCTCGAAGATGTTATTTGTTAGAAATAGGACAAATTGTTTTTAGCTGGTACAGACAAATTAGTTTAATTTTCTCAAGCAGTCAGTTTAAACAAAATTTGCTGGGCTTTGTTTTGAGTAATTCAATGCAATCCGAACTATGAATTATGTGTAACTGTTGTACATTTGGTTCCCCTTTTGTGGAAAAGGATTTTCTCTTCTGTGATTCTTTTGGATCTCTCATAGCATGTCTATTTTCATGCTCCACTCCTAAACCTACAATTTATTCAACCAACCTAGTGCTTTAAAATATTTCAAGGTGGTATATGGAAATCACAGAACGCATGGCAGGTGCTCAGTAAATGGTAACTGTAAGAAAACTGTGTCAGATTGTATTTTCCAAATATGGTCATAGCAGTCTTTCCCCACATATCCTTTAAGAACCTTGCCACTCCCCCCATCAGGGGGACGAGGCTCCCTCCCTTTGAACCTGGATGGGCTTTTGTGACCCTTGACCAGAAGATTATGGACGAAGTGAGGCCCTGAGACTTTTGATGCTAGATCAGAAAAGGTCAGTCTCTCTCTCTCTCTCTCTCTCTCTCTCTCTCTCTCTCCATCTCTCCACTTGCACTGGAGCCCTGAGCCTCCATGTGAGAAGTCTGGCTACTTGAAGTCACCACGCAGGGAGAGTCCACAGAGCAAATATCTGTATATCTCATGATACAGAAACAGAGGGTGGTGGTTGAGGAGCCCTGCTGTTAGGCCATTAGCTCTTGGAGTCTTCTCAGCCCGGTATCAGGCACACGGGTGAACCTTTGGGGGGGTTCTAGCCCCACTCACCATCTGACTATAACACAGGAGGGACCCTCAGGGAGAATCCCCGGGTCTGTGAGGTGGTAGTAAATTATTGTTGTCTTTGGCCACTAACTTCTGGGATGATTTGTTATGTCACAGTGGCTGATATAATATCTAATATTTTCTAGTACTGACTGAGTCAAGCATGGTGCTAGATACTTGATGGAGATTCCCTCACTGAATCCTGACTATTCCTCTGAGAGAGACATTTTCACTCACCCTCCGAGAAAGTCAGTGATCTGTCCAAGGTCACGAGACAGTGGATGACAGTCTGAACTGGGGTCCAAGTGCCCAACCACTAAGACCGGCATGTGCAGCATTCCCTTTGTCCATGCCTTTTCTGCTGGGTAGTCGCATCGCTTCTGACCTCATGCACATGGGCTATGTGTCCCAGCAGCAGAGAAGCAGAGTGTGCAAGCCAAGGAGGGGCCGGTGAGGCCTTGCAGATCCAAGATGATCACTTCCAGTCAGTGCCCGAACCCCAATGCTATAGTTTCATCCCTTTAGCTTTCAGACTATGTGTGGTGTTTTAACAAATCCCCATGGGTGGTGGCATGGGTGGGTATTATATCATTATATCATGGTACTCATTCATACTCGGTGAGGCTGAGCTTTCCTGCTGGAAGATTTTAATGGCAGCTGGGGGTAAGGGAGCAAAAGAGAATGAAGGAAGGAAAGGAGAGAAGGAAGGAAGGAAAGGAAGAAAAATGTGAAAATGTGGAACAGACACTCAAAAAGGAAAAGGGTTCAGATATTGGGGTCCCGGAGACAAAGATTCATCCCTGTATGAATGTATTTATTCATTGTCATTCAAAAATTGTACTGAATGTCTACAACATGCCTGGCTGTACATTTCCTACCTCAGCTCATAGGAATGGGCTTACGAATCCTTATTCCTCGATAGGCAGAGAGATCAGGGAAGGCTTCCCGGAGGAGGTGACAGCTGAGCTGAGGCTTAAAAGACAGCCATTCACCAGGGCTATAGGAGGTGGAAGGTATTAAGTGGAGGGAACCGCATGAGCAAGGACATACAATGGTATATATGGGGGCCATGAGCAGTTCTGAGGTACTAGAAGGCAACATACAAGTCAGGTTGTGCTGAGAGATGAGCCTGGCTTGCAGGTCACAGGGAGAACTGTGGCAGTCATTTACAGAATTTGAATGTTATTCCTTGGATGATGTGGAGCCACTAAAATGTCTTCAGGGGGCTCCAAAAAGTCACTGTTCACCAGCCTTCCCTCCTCACTTCTGACAAGCCCTACCCAACAGGATTTGTTGCCCGAAATCTACACATTGATGGTCCCCTCCTCCTAAAAACCAAACTTGTTCAAAATCTAGTGGCAAAACCAATGGGGAAAATGACCTAGCAGGGTGAGGAAAGTTTCCCCGTGCTGGGGTAGCTGGCTTGGCTCCCTTCACTCCTGAGGTATGGGGACTCATAAGGGTAGGGTGGTGGCTTCGAGTGTCCATGGTCCCCTTCTTAAAACTTTTCTTCTTTGAATTCCCTTGGCAATAATCCAGTCACTCATTTGGCACTTAAATGGTTAGTTGGTTAATTGATTTTTAGTATAGAAATACTAACTCTGGAACTAGACCATCAACTCCTTCAAGGTAGAAGTCTTGCTTTGACTATTTTGTGCCCCATGTATCATGGGTTCAAAATGAGGTATGCCAGGTAGGGTTCTAGGGGCTGGGTGGGAAGAAAAGAGAGCAAGTCTGCCTTCAGGGGGCTCACAGTCTGCCTGGGGAGATAGGTAAGTAAACAGAGGCTGTTGGCTCTATTTGTTTTGGCTTATGTGCTCATGATTTGGGCCATCCTGGATCTCTCTCTCCACCTTTTCTCTTGAAAACTATGTCCTGACCAAGAGGTTTTCTTCACCCAACTTCAGAGGAGGCATCCGTGGTCTAGGCCTCAATCCTGTACTCACTTCCATGATTAGGCCTGCTGAACTTGAACCTGGGAGGGAGGAAGGTGGGAGCTGCTATAGCAGCATGCCTCCTGTGCCTGAGCCTATCACGCTCCTTCAGTTCTAGCCGGTCTGAGCCGAATTCTCTTGAGAGACCAATAGGAAATATAGAGCGGTGTTATGGGGGAGGGGCGTTACAGGATCATACAGAATTATGTGTCACAAACGTGTGTGGGTATGTGGGTGTGTGTGTGAAAGAGAGATACTCTGTGTGTTTGTATGTATGTGTGATGGTTTCTGGAAGGACGTGATGCCTGACCTGAATCTTGAAAGACCGGTAGGAGTTAACCAAAGCTCTTCCAGGCAGAGTGGCAGGCCCCTGCTTGCAGCCTGCCATCAGAGTAGGTGAAATTCCAGGCTTTAGGGCCTCTGCACTCTGTTCTAGCACTTCCCTGAACATCTATGGAGGGAAAATGATTTCAGAAGATGTTACCGAATGGGGGGCCTGGGTGGCTCAATCGGTTAAGTGTCTGCCTTGAGCTCAGGTCATGATCTCAAGGTCCTGGGATGGAGCCCATATTGGGCTCCCTGCTCAGCGGGGAGCCTGCTTTCCCTCTCCCCTCTGCTTGTGCTTCCTCTCCCCCCTCTGTAATATATATGTGTGTGTGTGTGTGTGTGTGTGTGTGTGTATGTGTGTGTGTATATATTTTAAAGAAGATGTTACTGAATAAATGTACAGAGAGAAAACTGAACAAATTGCTCTCCTTTCAGCATTGCTGGTTTTCTCTGGGCCTTGACTATGTTAATGTGCATCCAGTAACAGACCCCTTGGCCTGCAGAGCACAAATCATGCTTTCTTCACTGAACAGTTTTCAAAAGTTTATAAAGTGCACTTTTCTGTGAGATGTGGAGTAATGAATCACTCCGTGACACTTACATCCTGGGTTTGTAATGGGTGATCCTGTTGTAAAACCAAACTACATTGTACCAAAGACAATGTAAACGTGTTCAAGTGGGTAAGCAAGAGCATGGTGGGTTACTGGAGATGAGTCAATAGTTCCCGCATAATTCAGCCTTTCTGTGTTGTGCAGGAAGGGCACTCGTGCAGGCATTATCTTGTAATTCACTGGAATACCGGGTAGATGGCTTGGATCTGTGGAATGCCCCATGACGGTGGACACATCCTGGCTCAGTTACTGGAAAGCTCCAAGAGATGGGCCCATTGTTATTATGTGATGACCTTTCGCAGAGATAGGCCATGGCAGGCTCAGCGAGTGGAGATTTCATCCTCAAGGTTATAGGAAGCCTTTGGAGGCTCTTAATCCTCTTAACCAGTGGGGTGTGATAATCAGATGTACTTTAGAAGGCTCCTTCACAGAGAGGATTTCAAGTGGGGGGCTGATGCTAGAGACAAAGAAAATAGTTATGAAGCTGTTTCAGTAATAAAGGAAGCAGTCACAGAGGGCTGAACTGAGTGGGTGGTGATGAGAACGGAGAGAAGGGAGGGCCTGAGAGCCATTTAGGAGGCAGAACTGATTCACTTGACTCTGGGGACAGAGAGGAGGGGAGGGGGGAAGGAGGACCCGCCACCTCTGCAGTGTGAACAGCTATGGCCCTACCGGTGTCAGACAGCCCAGTAGAGAGGGAGCACTGCTCAATAGAGCTCAGTTTGAATCCTGGCTGTCAACTACTTAGTGCCGTGGCCTCGTGCAAGTCAGTGAGCATCTCTGCGCCTTGGTTTCTTCATCGGTAAAATGGGATGATTGTACCGCTTCGCTGCCAGTCTAAAATGGCTTGAGAAGTGGGAGCTACTGCTCCCAAGAGAGGGAGCAGAGAGGAGAGACAGTTTAAGGACACAGGCAGTCTCATTTTAGATTTTTTTTCATTTACTTGACAGAGAGAGACACAGCCAGGGAGGGAACACAAGCAGGGGGAGTGGAAGAGGGAGAAGCAGGCTTCCCTCCGAGCAGGGAGCCCGATGCTGGGCTCGATCCCAGGATCCTGGGATCATGACCCCAGCCCCACGTAGAGGCCCAATGACTGAGCCGCACAGGCACCCCAAGCATTCTCGTTTTAGAGATGTTGCCCTTCTGGTGACTTGGCTGCTACCTGAGGGTGCCCAATAGGTTCTGAGAGCTAGGAGTATGGGACTCAGCAGGAAGGCCCGGGCTGGGCCGAGAACCGGGGGCCATCAACCTCTCGGAATTAGACCAAGGCAGGCCAGTAAACGGGAACAGGCGGAGAATACAGACAGGGAGGGGAACGGAGGACCTAGCGGAGGATACGGGCAGCACCACCATTCGGGAACAGCCAAGAGGCACGCACAGAAACCCCCTTATCCGTGGTCTCCCTTTCCGCGGTTTCACTTCCCCACCGCCCACCGCGGCCGGAAGCAGATAGTCCTGACCCATCATCACCGGGTCCATAGTAGCTTACGCCTGCGTCCGCACGTCTGCGTCCGCACGTCTGCGTCTGCACGCCTGCGTCAGTCACGTGGCTTTATCTCCTTAGGGAGGCGTCTTATCATCTCACAACCTACGAAGAACAGGGTGAGTACCCACTGTAAGACACTGGCGCGAGAGAGGCCAAGTTCACGTAACTTTTATTACAGCATACTCTTATAATTGTTCTATTCTGTTGTCGTTGTTAATCTCCTGCTGTGCCTGATTTACAGGTGAAACTGCATCATAGCTTCATGCGTCCAGGAAACAACATGGGGTTTCGGTACTAGCCCTGATTTCGGGCATCACTGGGGTCTTGCCATATGTACTCTGCTGATAAGGCGTGGGGGACTACTGCAGGGACGAGGAATTGGAAGGAAGCACAAACTGGAGTCACAGGGCCTGGATTTGAGTCTCAGCTCCATGGCTTAATGGCTCTGTGATCCCGGATAACCCACATAGTCTCACAGGCCTCAGTTTTCTCATCCATAAAATGGGAATGTTACTGATACTTCAGGAGACTTTGGTGAACTAAAGTATGTGAGCTTATTTTTTTTTAAGCTAGGGAGCTTTATGAGTGGTTCCATGTGATCGTTTTTTCCCCCTTCGATTGAATCAGCCTGGTTCTAAGAACAAGGTGACTTTAAGAGGCAGTCTGTGATTCTGGCCTCAGTTGTTTGGTAGGAGTTTCAGTCTACTTTAATGCCTCCCAAGCAGTTCTGACATCGCTGGGCTAGAGGTACTGCAAAAGCATCTGTTTTGCTCTGAGCAAGGAGCTCCAAGCTCTTCCAGGGAGATGACCCATTATGCACATTCACTGCACCACCTTTGCTACAGCTGGTGGGACTAAGGGTGAGGGTGCCTGATGGACCAGCAACTCCCCAAGCCTCCCTGAGGGCCCATGCGCTGGAGATCCTCCCCTCTCCTGTGCAGATGGTTTGGATGCAGGTGCCTCAGATGGGAGTGGGAACTGGAGGAGCAGAGTGACGAGACACACCTCACCCACTTTGGGCACAGAGGTGCCTGGGAGAAGCAGCTCTGCCTCCTGCTGTTCTGCAGCTGTTTTCAGTTTCCTTTCTTTCCTGCCTTCACTATAAACCTGGTTAAGGTAACCTGGGAGTGTTGCTGTGTCTCTCAGCTTAGACGAGCCTGATGCCATGGGAGACTCTCAGGGTCCCTGCAGAAGTGCAGAGTTTGCTCAGAGTAAAGTGCATCAGCTACTCTATTTGAAAAATGGAAAACGTCATGATGTCTATTGAGTGGGGGCTGGTAAACAGATCATAGCATCCACACCACCATGAGATCCTACAGCTGGAAAACAGTACAAGGAAACCCTTTATGTACCGATAGGAGTGATCCACAGGACATTTTCCTTAGCGAAAGTGTGAGGTTCAGAACAATATGTATAATCTGCTATCACTTGGGCAGCGAAATGAAATTCATAAAAAATCTCTGGAATATCACACGTAGTCTAATGACACTAGTTGTCCATGACGAGGGGAGCTGGGTGGCTGGCAGCAGGGGTGAGAGAAGGATTTTTCACTGAACATCCCGTAATGACCTTTCTAAATCTAGGACCCTGAAATAACCATTTAAATAATCACTTCAGAAAAAAAAGTCTTAAAAATGTGCTTTATGAAGTTGAGCAGTCCTGGCTTCAAGTTTGGCCCCAGAATTTATTGCTGTCACTCAGCATCTCTGAGCTTGGCCTTCTCATTTGTAAAATAATAACAATAATGCCAGCTTGATAGGACTGTTGCAGTACTCTACCCTGTGTGGCCCACAGTTGCCATTCAGCTTTGATTGGCTATTGTCATCGCCAATTTTCCTGTAAGGCATTTAACATTACCCTCTTAGCCTGTCCCATGCTCCTTAAGATGCAAAATTTCAAAGCAGTGATGTGTTTTGTTTGCATCTTTGTCCTTTTTGTTTGTTTTTGTCCAATATTCTCCTCAGACTAAGGGTTGTGGAAGTCGGGTCAAGTAAATTAGAATCAGCCTCCCTTGTGCTCAGAATTAGTCTTCTATTTGAAATGGGTTCATTGTCTTTGGACTCAGCCCGTGCCTGACTCTCTTCCTTTGGAGCAAGTTCTTCCAGTCCCTTCTTAGTCCCTTCTGCAGAGTCGCCTGACAGCCCATCCATGGATTCTCTAAGCACTTTTAAATGTCTGGTGAACACATTAAGCTATGATGTTAGTTATTATGGTCCCCACTTCCCATCCTCTTCAATCACAGTATTTGATGCACTGTGGTCACCAAGTGTGACCAGGATTCCAGCACATTGATGGCTCTCGGGGCTCAGGGACTGGTTAGGGCTCAGGGGCCATGTTGCTTGTAACAGGAGACAAACAGAATCCAAGCCAACTCGGTCCATTTATCTTGCTGGCACTAGGGGGCACTATCTTGTTTAGCTATTTTCTTAAGTTTTGCTTTAACTTTTGAATGGATGGGCCTGCTGTCATCATATCTTGAGGAGTGGACAGTAAAACCTACAAGAATATAGTTAGGAAAGGAAGTCCAGGTCTGTGTGTCTGGTCTTCTGTGAGGAGTGAGTGTTAATGCAGATTCCCAGGGTCAACCACCAGAGCCTCAGCTCAGTGGATCTGGTATGGGACTCAAGAATATGCATTTTAATAACTTAGGTGATACTCGTATGTGTGTTCCAAAAGCCAGATTTGAAAAAGCAAAACACAGCATTGTTTGTTTGCTGGTTTTAATTTCCTTTTCCTATCTTTTCATAAAAATGTGTCTGCTGACTCTCACTCATGGTGGTGTTGCCCCTCCAGGGCCTGCCAGTCTCTGAGTGTATACTCATATTTGTTAGATTGTCATATGTGGGAATCTCCCAGGTTTAAAGTGGGGTTGCTCTCTTCAGGAAGGATTTGCATCTGTTTCTGCCAAGCGCTGCTAACTTAGAACCACTCAGAGAACTTCTAGAATGGTAGCCTAATGGAAGAGTCCAAGGCTTGCTCCTCCTCCTGGCCGCAGGCTCAGGGGCTGTATCTGGCTCATGCCCCTGCTGCCACCATTTGCTCGGAGGACAGTTCTGTTTTCCCCTGCCTGATCACTGCTTGCAGCTTGAATTTCCACTTCCGATCTGCTCCTTTTCCTGGAGAAGGGTCCTTGGCAACTTCGCCAATTTCCTACAAGCCCAATGTTGCATCTAGAAGTATACTTTCTCTGGGATATAGTCGTTTTGCAGCAGGAGGACCCCCCCAGAATATTGAATCCAGCACATGAAGTCTTTCTTTTCAAATGTAGATGTGCTTATTCCTGTGAGAATAAAGGGTAACACATCTATCATGAGAGAGTTATTCACCCAGCAGAGGCAGTTTGGCATCCCACGCTGTAGGAGGGTTGAAGGAGCCAGGAACACGCCAGGAGATGGTATGTGTGTGACTTCTCAGATAATTGCCAATGTATTGCACTGGGTTCCACCTTGGGTATCTTGTTGAGGCCTGATAAGGCAAGAAGCTGGGTCCCAACAGACTCTACAGTGTTATTTATGTCAGCACCTATCTTCCTCTTCCCTCTCATTTTAGGGAAGGAGGTGTTCCTCCCATATCAATGTCTGTCCGCACTCTGTAGGTTTGGAATTCCATCCCTCTAATTTTCTCAGGGACTTTGTTCCTTCTGGAATCCTCCCTCTGCTACACCATCAGCTTCTCTCTCTGTCCCCCCATGCCCCATTGGTAGACAATCTCATGCCAAATGAGCTCCATTTCCCATCTATAAAAAACCCAACTTTGACCCAAGCTACCCTACCCTCAGTATTCTCATTCCCTTTAGAACCAAATATCTTAAAAACACTGGCTATACATGCCGCCATCACTTCTTCACTTTCCATTTACCTTTGTTTCTCTTTGCTTTCTATTTTTAGTGAGGTGATTCACACACATTTTTTAGCCAAATAGTTCTATAAGGCTTGTTATGAAAAACAGTTCTGTGCTCTGCTTCCCTCATCAAAGACAGCTATTTAGAACTCTTTTTGCTGATTTTCTTTTTAGCATTTAACTCTGTGTTTTTCATATTTTACTTATTTCTTTTTGTGCCTGCGCACTAGAGAAAGAGAGTGGGTGAGCTCAAAATGGGGGGGGGGGCAGACAGGAGGGATAGAGGGAGAAGCAGACTCTCCACTGAGCAGGGAGCTAGATGCGGACTGATCCCAGGACTCTGGGATTATGACTCAAGCCAAAGGTAGACACTTAATCAACTGAGCCACCCAGGCACCCTGACTCTGTGTTTTTAAATAAAATGCTAGTATCAAGTTGCTTCCTGATCCCTCAATTTCAGGCACTTTTAGGCAATTTTATCTATGACTCCCCCTTAGAGAGAGTGAGGATTTGACTGTCATTTTCTCCATCATTCCTCCTTCTTCCCACAGCACTCATACTCTTACATCAGGGTAAAGATACAGGTACATTACAGTTTTGCTTGATTCAAAAATCAGTGTTTATTTTATTATGATATTGAGAACCGAGCCATGTCGTCAATCTAGATGACTTTTTCTTTCTTATAGAATCTTTAATTTTCCTTGGGAATGCCTTTTTTTATTTGCTTAGTTTCCATGTACTTATCACCAATTCAACTTCAAACTGTCACTATTTAATTCTCCTCTCAAATCTTTTAGATTTAGCTATCAATTTTGTTTATCCTTTTGAGTAAATCTCTTATAGAACCTTCTGACCTTTGCAAATTTCGCTCTATTCCTCACCTGGTGTAGATGGCACTGTCTCTTAGGAGGTCCCATCACCATCAGCTTGGGGATTCTCTTCAACTTTTTCTTTGGTCCTGAGTCCAGAATCTTCTTTCTTCCTGTTTTTGTGGGATATATTTTCTAGTACTTCTTGAGATAAGTGGGCAGGAGTTAAGTTTTGGGGGACCTTGCAAATGAAACTGCCTGTATTTTAAACTTTCACTTAATAGATGATTGGGCTGGGTATAAAAAGAATCTAGGTTGACAATAACTTCTTCAGAATTTTGTAGGCAATATTCCTCTGCAATCTGGCTTCCAGTGTTATGACTGAGAAATCCAAAGACATTCTGATTCTTAATCCTCTGATGTCACCTACTTTCTTTTGGGAAACCTGTAGGCTCTCCTCTTTGCCCCCAGTGTTCTGAAATTTTACAATGATGTGCTTCAGGATAGGTTTGCCTTCATCTATGTTGACAGTTAAACTCTAGGAATTTTTCTTGAATTATTTAATTGATTATTTCCTTCTTTCTGTGTTTTCATATCTCTTTCTGGGAGTCCTGTTATTGGGGTATTGGAACTCCTAGACAGATCCTCTAATTTCTGTATATTTTCTGTCTTCCATCTCAATGGCTTCTTTTTTTTTTTTTTTTGCCTAAGTTTTATTTTTCTAGCCCTTCTACTGAGTCTTTTGTTTCTACCATCCTTAATTTTTAAGGACCTTAGGTTGTTGTTTATCCTCTGAAGGTCCTATTTTACCTGCAGTCTGTTTTTCTTTTATGGTTTTAGCATCTCCTCTAATATCCCTGAGGATACTAAATATATACCATTTTCTGGAGGTTTTCTTCCTCATATATAGTCTTTATTTTCTCCAAGTAGCTCTTTCTTATGACAGGATTTCTTCAGATATCTTGTAGTAGTTGTTGTCTGCTTACACTTGACAGGGGGTCCAAAAAGCTGGTTTGAAGCTTTGTTAACATGAGCAGAGCTTATCAACTGTGAGCTTTACAGGAACACAGTCTGGCCTGGCTGTTCACTTGGGTAACCCTAATGCAGGTATCTTGCCTCTGGACCAGACAATTTCCCAACAGGATCTGCCTGTGTTCTGGAAGGTGAGGAGAGGAAGAGCCCCAAGGAGTCTCAACGCACGTAAACAAACAGTCTCTTCATCTTATTGCTTGGTACCCCAGCCTAGAGACCCATTGGGTTTTTTTTTTTCCCAGAGAATGAAGCCCATCTGAGGGAGAGCAGTAAAAGACTATTCAGGACATGCTGTGGGTTCTGCAGATACAGTTATTTTTAAGACTGCTTTCAACCAGTTTTCCTTGTTCTAATGCCAGTTCCCAGCCCCTTTGCCTTACCTCCACTTTT
Source organism: Mustela nigripes (assembly GCF_022355385.1). NCBI lineage: Eukaryota > Metazoa > Chordata > Mammalia > Carnivora > Mustelidae > Mustela > Mustela nigripes. Next base: position 163,509,095 of record NC_081559.1, read on the forward strand.
AAAGTTTCCTGGTGTTGCTAGTCTCTGAGACTTTGAAAGTGTAAACTGTATTGGTTTGAGCCTTCCTCACTACTGAAGGAACTACTACTGGAACCCACTTTCTTCAGTCTGCTTCATCAGTTAAAGCTTATCTCTGTGATTTTTAGCTTTCAAAATGTGTGATTGTTCCCAGCCCACCCTCCCTTTTCCCCATCTCTACTCTCTTCTGTCAGGAACCCCACACTTTTATTCTCCAACACTGACCTTCCTTGATCTCCCATCTTCTCTCAACTCCCAGACATGTTTAACTTCAAGCCTCTAAACCAGAACTCCTGATATGTTTCCTTGAAATTTATTTCTTGTCAAGTCTTCCTTACCTACTCCACTACTCAAGCAGAAACCAGAGACATTCTTGTTTTCTTCCTCTTCCTTACCCTTGGCATCCAAAACATCAGCTGGCCTTCCTAACTCTACCACCATCCATACCGTGCCTCCAGTCTGTCCATTTCCCATCTTCACTGCCACCTTCCTGAGCCTCTGAGCCGCTCTCATCTGTCTCTTGCTTTGATGATTGCAACAGTCTGTGAACCGGTCTCCCTACTTTTTCTCTTGGTTCCCTAAAATCAGTCTTCACACAAATGATCTTTTAAAAACCGAAGAGCAGATTAGTTTCTCTTCTGAGGAAGATACTTTGTGTTGTTCTTAGAACAAAATCCACTCTTGTTAACATGTCTCCACCAGATACCGTGGTTTCTCCACTGGGCACCCTTGTTATTTCCCTGGGCCCCACCACTTCTAGGTGCTGTAGTCTCCAGGAACACATACCTCTCCTACTTTCCTGTATGTTTCGTCTGGTTAGTAGAGTGCTAAAAGAATGAAATTTATGCCCTAATATCAGAGAGCTGTAAAATTTTTAAAGTCTTGTTTATTGAGATATAATTGACATGTATTAGCTTCAGATGGACAATATTGTGATTCTGTATCTGTACATATTGTGAAATGACCACCACAAGAAGTCCAGTTACCATCCATTTGCTCTCAGCAATGCTCAAACAGGCAAAACGGTATCATTAGCTATGGTCAGCATGCTTTACAATACATCCCCAGGACATATTTATTTTAGAACTGGAAGTTCTACCTTTTGACCACCTTCACCCGTTTCACCCACTCTCCACCTCCATCCCCTGGCAGCCGCCACAGACAGCTTCGAGTGGAACTATTTTCTCATTTTGCTTCCAACTGCCTCCTTTCTACAGGCTCTGGGCACAGGGTCACAGAGGAAGAGAGTTTGGAAGCCTGGGGACAGGCGTGGGGCAGAAGGTGAATCTGGATAACCACCGTGAGGCCACGCTAAGAGCCTTCCTTCTTTCCGACAGCTAAGACCTTGCTTTCTGAGCAAGCTTGCCTTCCCCAAATCTTATTCCCAGGAGGCTTTCAGTCTCTGAAGCAAGTAGAGCTCCCCTGAGCTTCGTCCAGTGAGATTTCGATATTTAGCTTTAACTTCTTCCTCACAGTGACCATATACTTTTCTTGAATTCTCTATCTCCCCACCCCATATCTTTTCCCCCTAACATGTCTCCATACATTTTTGAGGGACCATTCTTCCTATATAGGGCTTATTCAGGAGGGTGTCTTGTCTCTTCCCCGCACTCCACAATCCTAATTCTGTTCTTATTTGAGATGCCTTGATAAGCATGAAACCTCCTACTTTCTGACCTGTGATGGCAGCTGTTCCCTGAGATTCCTAAGTGAGTTTCTTGCTGTTAGCTGAGAACTTGAAATACACATCAGTTAATTCAACCTTATGAAGGAATCTATCAGGAGGTAAAATCAACAATGCAGATAATAAAAATATTCTACCAACCCACACACAATTTTTACTAGCTTGTTTCTCCCCAGCGCTGCCAGGATAAACACCCTATGCAATATAGACAGTCAACATAGAAATCAAATCATTGTTCTCATATTCATGGCTTGTTCCTGGATTTGGTCACATGACTGTTTACAAGGGAGTTCTAAAATGTGGAGTATATTTCATCTATTTCCAGTAACTGTTCTATCATCCTCAATTCTGAATAGGATTTCTAACAGCATAGACACTGCTTGGAACTGGAAAATTTCTTCCTAGGCCCTAATAATCTTCATTTTTCCTCCTGTGCATGTAGCTTTTCCAAATGGGGTTGTCTTTGGAGAAGACCTCTCCTTAGATGTTTGCACGCAGCCAGCCTCCTCTGAACAGCTCTCAGGTGGAAGACCAGCAGTGTGATCCGTGGGTGCGCTTTGATGTCGCATAGACCTGTGTTTAAATCTTGACTTTGGTATCATGGTTGACATTGGACAAGTCATTTAACCTCTGTAAATCTCAGTGTCTCAGTATAAAAATGGGGCTTTTAATAGCACCCACCTTCTAGCATTGCTTTGAGGATCAAATGAGCTAATCCATATGCAAATTGCCTATTATAGAGGGACTGGGATGCCTAAGTGCTCCATAAATGTTAGCCAAAATTAGTCTCAGGAGCTGGGTAGAGGACTCTTGCCTCCCCGCTGAATGTACCTGCTCCAGTCTGGGAAGCCAGTGGGTATGCATCAAAGGTCTGCCTGATGCACTGTTTATCAGAAAGGGTGTCCTTGCAGGGACGGCCACCCGCCTCCCCAAGTACCCATTTGATTCCCATGGTCACCTCTGGGTGCAATATGCAGCTGCCTCTGTGCAGAAAGCTGATCCTGCCTCTGAGCTCTGCCTCTCTGGCCAAAGTGGAGACACGAAGGGAGAGGCACCTCTATGCATTCAGAGCCCTCTTGGGATTCACTTAGCTTGTTCCCACTCTGTCTTGCTCTGAGGAGGCCAGGGCTTTAAGGACATTGAAGGAGGACATGTAAGGTCAGCCCTGCAATGTCAAAAGCAGGACAGAAAGAAGACCTGGCTGTCCCAGCCAGTCAGGGAATAACAATGACGAGAATAAAACATTTTTGAAGATTGAAACAAAGCTAGCCTCTGCTGCGCACTCGCCGTGTGTTAGGACTTGAGTTCACTGTGTTCACTGTCCACTGTCCCCCGCAACACTGTAGCAGGTACTGTGCTTATGTCCATCTCACAGACGAGGGCAAGGCACAGAACAGTGCCTCTGCTCTCATGTGAGTAAACATCACAGTCGGAATTGGAACACGGGTACGCTTGAGGGGGAAGAAATCCAAAAAACATTCCAAGTCCATGATTAAATGACCCTGAAATGCAGGCACAGTCAGAGAGACGCCCTCTCCCGGGCAGGGTATTGAGAGCTTCATTGCGTCTGGACCGCTGCTGTCCTCAAAATGCCCCACAGCTGCCTCAGCTGCTCTGCCATCGGCTCCTGAGCCACCAGCTCTCTCCGGAGCCAGTGTTTTCGCTGGGTTATTACAAACGAAAAACCTGGTGTCTGCCCTCCTTATTGTTTCCCTTCCCTCTCTGTACTATGATCAGGAAATCATGTTTTTCATGGAGGATAAGGCGACTACTTTTCTGTTGACCAAAGACTAGCAGAAAGCAAACGGAACCTCCTTCCCATGTTCATTTTGCAGGGACAGGACTGAGGGGTTTCCTGACTTCCCTGCGTCTCATGCCTGTCTCTTACATCTGTACCTCTTCTGATGAAGGCGGTCAATCCCAATGGTAACAACCAAGATGGCATCAACAAGAGTAAGTGACTGGGGTCCTTTTTGCTTTCATCTGGGAAAGATGAACAAAAGTCACCTTCTGTTCCTCTGAGCTTTGCCATGCTGTGGTCTAACGTTATACATAAGTTCCGTTAACTGGGCTACGTGAACATTTCTGTGAACGGTCAAGAACCCCAAGCCACAGTTTGCCTCCATGCTCCAAGCCATAGTCAGGGGTGAGGAGAACGTTCTGTTCCTGTCCTCGAGCTTTGCCTTAAAAACCCAGACCCCAGGACACCTGGGTGGCTCCGTTGTTAAGCGGATGCCTTTGGCTCAGGTCATGATCCCAGGGTCATGGGATCGAGCCCCACATTGGGCTCCCTGCTCAGAGGGAAGCCTGCTTCTCCCTCTCCCACTCCCCTTGTTTGTGCTCCCTCTCTCACTGTGTCTCTCTCTGTAAAATAAACAAATAAAATCTTAAAAAAAAACAAAAACAAAAACAAAAAACCCAGACCGCGCACTCCGGGACTCCTGGCATGGTAAACTCCCGGTCCTCTGCCAGCAGCAGCAGGCTGACTTCTCTTCCATCTCTTCCGGTTCCTCTCTCTTTACCAGATTATGTTCTGACAAGTGCTTACTGACTCTCAAACTACTTTTCCGATTCACATGCTGTCAGCATCTTCCTGGGTTCAAGGTGAAGGCTCGATCAGAGAGAGCTAATGGTCTTATTAAGACCATTGTTCTTAATAAACACTGCACTTTAAAGACAGCAATATGCAGAGCCATAGAAAAATGCTCATTCTCCAAACTCGGGAAGAAGTTACAACCTGCCCTTCCTTTGCTCTAAGGAGAAGGAAGCCGCTCCGTGTACAGACCGAGAGATCTAGGGTCTAATCTTCCACTTCCTGACATTTAGAGTAACTTTGGCAAATGATTCAACCTTTCCTTGTTTCAGGTGCGGAGGAAGTGCAGGAACAATATGAATTCAGCCGGTGTGATGGGAGGGGCCATAGATAATGAGGGCTTGATGTGCTGGGTTCTGCTGTGTGGATGCTTTATCAGAACCTCTGGGGCTTTCAGAATTGTCTCTGGAATCAGTCCTGTGGAACTGTGGCTCTCTGGATCTCTTCTCACCTCTAATTCCTCTCCAGGCCATTTCCGGGAGAATGTGGCTCATTCTCCTCATTGAGAGAACAGATTGGTTATTCATCACACCTTCTCAGTGAGCTAGTCCTGCACAGAAAGGAGATATCCTAAAATCAAAAACATGGAAACAATAGCAACTGCTTTGTCCTGGGTTTTCCTTTGGGTTATAACAATGAGCCACAGGACATTTGTCCAGACGCTGAGATAAATTCTGAGAACATTGAAGAAATTTGCTGAATCTCTTTAGAATTAACCCAGAGGAGCTGACCTCTCTTCTTCTGAGACTTACTGGCTTAAAGATTCTTGGGGGAGAACTTACAGTGTTTCGTTTCACATTTAAATTTAATTTCCTATATCCATGTTTTGGGGTAGCATGCAACTCTTTTTTTCTTTTTTTCCCCAAGTTGCCTCTTTCACCCTTTCTAACTCTTAAACCAAATCCAATCCTCATTTATCTTCTTGCTTTTTGACTGTTTCGGTTTCTCTGTCTTGTTTTTAGTCCAGTTTGTCATGTTCACCTTATATGACCTGAACTCCAGTGCCACACAGTTCCCCAGGGATGGTGTCATTCTTTAAAGGTGAGAAAGGAGGAAGTGGGCCCATGTGGCACTTTGCCAACTTTTTTTTACCCAGATGTGAGGCATGCAGTTAGATTTTGTGCTTTGGGGTGCTAACGTGGAGCTCTTTCCCTTTACAACACAATTACAATGTGCAGATCCATGAGGACGTGTCAGCTAGTTGAGATTGGGGAACAGGAGGGATGCTCAGTGGAAACTACTTGAGAATCTTCCAGACAGAGGGTGTGGGGCTCCAGGTCTGCTGTGCTCACTGAATTCAGAGTCTGGGATACTTGCTGAAGTTAGGCATTCAGGACAGAATTTCCCTGGGGTCTGAATCCTGTGGGCCAGAGTTACTGCTGCTAGAGCTCCTCAATTGCCTTACTTTTTCCGCTTGGAAAATTTGCAACTTAGAAGGCAATGAATCCATCTGTAATCTGGATGATTGGTCCTGAGGGTAGGCTGAGGGTCCTGCAGAGCTTCTGTTCTGGCCTGGCCTGTGACTGTCTCACTGAAGGTCTCCTTTCTTTAGCTTGTGACCTGTTGGGCAGAGCCCTGTGATGCTAGCCACATAAATAAGATCTGGAGGTGGAAGGGCTTTGGTCCCTAAAGCCCTTTGCTCCAGTTTCCATAGAAACAAGCCAGGGTTGATACCCACCGCAAGGGCTCTTAAAGCCACAGATACTTTATTCCGAGAATCCCATCATGTGAAGAATACCACTGGGCAATAGTTTTTAAAAGCGTAATCTACTTCGTTGCTCTAGATGGCTTTGGCTAAGGCTTTCGATTCCTTGTTGCAACCCTCCTTCCTTTAAAATAATTGGTTTTTGTTGTTGCTTTTATTTTTTGTATGTGTGTATATACATATTTATGTATGTATGTAGGCTCCACGCATGGAGCCCTGTGCAGGACTTGAATTCACAACCCTGAGATCAAGACCTGAGCTGAGGTCAAGAGTTGGACACTTAACCCACTGAGCGTCCCTGTTGTTGCTTTTAAGCTTATAGAAAAAGGTGACCAGTTCATGCGAGTTGAATTACAGACTCGGAACAGATGGTTTAAGATAATTTATTATAGGGTGGCTCAGTGGGTTAAAGCCTCTGCCTTCAGCTCAGGTCATGATCCCAGGGTCCTGGGGTCAAACCCTGCATCGGGCTCTTTGCTCAGCAGGGAGCCTGCTTCCCTTCCTCTCTCTCTGCCTGCCTCTCTGCCTACTTGTGATCTCCGTCTGTCAAATAAATAAATAAAATCTTTAAAAAAAAGATTATTATATTTTATATATTTACATTGAATTTATTACATTGGTTTCTAAAGTTTTGGGAGAAAATTTAGCACCAACTAAAGAGTTGAAAGAGTACAGAACCAGCAGTCAGAGGCCCCAAGCACAAGGATTGAAACTTCAGTTCTTCCAAAAATCACACTTTACTTTGTGATTTGGGGTGACACCCCAAACCTCTCTGGACTATGATTTTCCAGTTGGTAAAATTAAAGGACTGGATCAACTGATCTTTAACTTTTTCTAGGTCCAAAAAGTCTCTGAATTTGTGGTGTCATGTAACAGCAGAAGAGATTCCATGAAAAAAAAGTATGTTGCTCTGTTGATGATGATTATGTAGGAATGGTGGTAAGAAATTTGCAGGACGGTTACCAGTAACATAATGAAGGAAAAGGGAAGGAGGGAAAAGAAAAAATGTGATTTACCAAACTTTCTTCTGTATGCTAAGAAATTCACAGACATTATCTCATATAAAAATATATCATTTCAGTGATTTACTCCTTAAGGGTAGAGCTGCCATGTTTCTTTCTTCTTGCCCCAGATGTGCATGATAGCTAATATTGAGTGCTTCCTCTATGCCAGGCACTCTCCCAAGCACTTACACATTTTAGACAGTTTACTATCTCCATTCACAAATGAGGAAACTGAGGCACAGAGAGCTTAGGAAACTTGCCCAAGGCCATCCAGTTGGTAAGTGGCAGAGCCAAGCTCCAAACTCAGTGTTGGGCCCTAGATCTGTGCTCTTAACCAGATCCCCATATTGCTTCTTGTCATTCATTCATTAAGAAAATATTTGATAAACACTATTTGAAGGCAATGCCCTAGACTTGGTCTATTTACTAGATGCTGTGTATTATGGACAGTGTCTACATTCTGTACATTATGTAGGGTATAATGAATACTATACCTTTATTCTATATACTTTGTAAGCTGTATTAAACAGTACACACTACAATGTATATATAATGGGTAATATACACAGTATATTATATATATACTAGCAGTGTTCTGCTATAATAGGTACTTAGTAAATACATGTTGAATGAATGAAAACAATACTCATTCAACATCATGTTCTATTCTGGCAGAGCTGGGTCACTGAGGATTTATTCTTCTAGTTCTCCTTTCCAGACCTCTCCTTTAAGGGCAGTTTCCTTCTTTTACCAGGTGTTGTGGCTTCTTTTGGACAGGTAAATTCATTGGCCCACCCAAGTCTGAACTCTAGTGTTCAAATTGCTGAGTGTGCAACAGGGAATGAATGAAGGGCTGACAGCTGAGCAGTGGACACAGGAATGTCAAGGCTGCTGGTGGGCTTGGAGGAGAGCCAGCCCTGCCTCCCAGTCCCAGGGAGAGCTTGTTCTGTTTCACTTTCTTGAAAACAAAGTTCAAAGTCACAGAACTGGAAAGGTGTTAGTGATAGAGTCTAGCCCAACTCCATCAGAAATCATAGGCCCCACTCCTACTCTCCAAACCAGCTAAAACCAGAAAAGGGCGCTGACTGTTCCTTATTTCTTTTTTTTTTTTTTTTTTTAAGATTTTATTTATTTATTTATTTGACAGACAGACAGCCAGTCAGAGAGAGAGGAGGAAGCAGGCTCCCCACTGAGCAGAGAGCCCCGATGTGGGGCTGGATCCAAGAACCCTGGGATCATGACCTGAGCTGAAGGCAGAGGCTTTAACCCACTGAGCCACCCAGGCGCCCCTGTTCCTTAATTCTTAATGGCATTACTTTCTGCCCATTTTGAGGGGCTTGTCCTCAGCTCTACTGCTTTTGAAACAAGTGGCCAGAACGCTTGGATTCCTTCCCAAGCGCTCCAGTTCTGAATAGATGCATGGAAGGAAGGGAGGAAGGTAGGGAGAAATGAGGAAGGACAGAAGGAAGGGAGGGAGGAAGGGAAGAAAAGAGGGAAAGAAGGATGCTTGCATGAATGGGTGAACGGATGAACAGGGGAGTGTGTGGATGGATGGATGGATGCGCAGGACCCTGGGAGCGTAATCTCAGCCCGTGGGGCCGAACCTCTTTTGGGACCCCCGCTGTCCTCACGTTCTCTGGTAGCCGCTCCTGCGCCCCCGACCAGCTTCGGCGCTCCGAGGGAGGGAGGGGGTGGGGGAGGGGAGAGCGGGGCACGAGGGAGGGAAGGGAAACGCGGGGAGGAGGGGCGCGGGGAGAGGGCGAGGCGTCGGGGGCGGGGGGCGAGGCGGGAGCTGGGCGCCTGGTTGCCGCGCGGGCGGGGACGCGATGTCGCCGCCGCCGCCGCAGCCGCCTCCTCGCCGGCCTGGGCTGCGCCGCCGGGGCTGAGCCGCCTCTGCCGCCGGAGCCGCGAGCCGAAGGGCCGCCGGGCGCGCCCGCAGCGCAGGAGGATGGGCTGTGGCGGGAGCCGGGCTGATGCCATCGAGCCCCGCTACTACGAGAGCTGGACCCGGGAGACCGAGTCCACCTGGCTCACCTACACCGACTCGGACGCGCCGCCCAGCGCCGCGGCCACCGACAGCGGCCCCGAGGCGGGCGGCCTGCACGCGGGTGAGTGAGCGGCTGCCGCGGACCCCGGGCGCCGGGAGGCCGGAGCCCAGAGACCAGCGGGAAGGATGAGGGGCGCCGGGGCAGCCGGAGATTTCCGTGCGAGTGGTAGGGGGTCGAGGGGATGTGAGGACGGCATACCGACTGGACCTGCCTGCTGGCAGACCGACAGACCCAGGCCCAGCGAGTGGGGTCAGCGCGACACCCTTGCAGACACTGAGCCAGTCCCGGGAGCCGCGGGCGCTCAGTGCCGGGACCGACGCATCCGCCGCGAGGACAGCCCACCTGGCACGCACACCTGCCCCTCCACCCACCCGCGCCCCGGCGTGCTTGCCTTCGTCTCCTCGCCCCCTCGCCCCCCTCCCCCGCCAGCCCCGGTGGACCCACTCCGGCCCCCTCTCCAACCCCTCGCCACGCCACCTGGACTCTCTCTGCCTTGATTTATAGACAGGGCGCCTGACCCAGATTGCCTGGTTGGAGCCCTCCTCTTCGCTTCCCCTTCTTTCCTTCGGGCTGCGAAAACCAGAATCCTAGTTCAGGGCACAAAGCACGCCCGCTCGCCCCACCATTGGTTCTGCACTGAAGCTCACTTCTCCCCAGCAGGTGTTCCAGAGTGAAGACTTTCTCCCCACCCTGCGGTGCCTCCGTACTTCCTAGGAGGCAGGGCACGGATGTGGACTGGGGCTGTGCATTTACACACTCTTACCATTCATGCCCCACTAGCAGAAATTTAACAGAAGGATATGCAGAGAACTTTCTGGTCCAGTCACCTAGCAGATTTTTTTTTTTTAAAGCAGACACTAATGATTATAGAGATGAAGATAATCTGTTACCGCAGACTGACCTTTAGTCATAAATGTGCTGGTGGAAAAGGAGAACACCTCACTGCTTAGTATATGGATGTTGTCAAAAGCTAGATCATTATTTGCATAATATGCTTTAACTCTTTCCAGACCTGTTTATGTTGTTGGCATTTTTAAATAATGAATTCTGAGATAGAAAATGAGATTAATTTGAAGCACACTGTATGTTATCAGGAGGAGGAAAGAAATGTGAAATACTCTTAGAAAGTTCAATACTCCTAAATCCGTGCTTCCTTCATAAGGGCTGCTGTTTTAATCTTAAGAATCAGTCTCTCCATCTTTTAGGCCCAAAGCTGGCTCCCTTTCCATACGAACTTGGTGAGTCCCTTTTTAAAAAAAACAAATAAGCAAACAAACAAAAAACCAAAAAAAAGGGAAGAACTGTCAGTGAAAATGGTTCAAGACAGAACACTGTATTTGTCTGTAATGTTTCGGACTCACTGCAGTGATCATAATGGTTTCTTTGTGTCATCAGGGCTTTCAGCAAGTTTCCAAATTATGTGTTGGCTCAATTCAGTGTCAGAAATGAGGATAAGACATGAGCCTTCATAAGGGACCTGGTAAATGTTAGATTTAACAGCATTTCTTGGGAGGTGTGGTACTTCACAGAGTCAAAGGCCAGAGCTGCACTCCAAGGAAAAATGGTTGCAAAGATCTAGTATGGAAAAATGAAAACAAAAACCAACAGAGTACAGCTTCAAGGAATGGTTGCCTTGGGAACTGGGAGTATATTGTGTGTGTGTATCTACCTGTGGGTATGAGATGGTTATTATGGGATGGCTAAATATTCATTTCCAGTACTTACTCTTTTTTAGTCTGCTATCCTGACTCCTATCCCATTGTGCCTCATCAGAGTGGTCCCTGCAACAGGTAGGGCCTGGGATGAGCATGCTGATTTGTGGTTCCTTGCCAAAGATGGGCCAGCCTTGCCAGGCAGGTGATCCTGAAGGCGTCCTTGCTACCTAAGTTTGCCCACTTGGACCCCTTTAACCTGGATTCTTCAAAGTGCCTTTCTCATCGCACAGTTGCTCTTTTTTCTTTTCTTTTCTTTTCTTTTCTTTTCTTTAGAGAGAGAGAGAGAGAGGTTGAGCAGGGACTCTGGTAGGGTTAAGGAGGGGCAGAAGGAGAGAGCGAATCTTAAGCAGGCTCCACGCCCAGCGTGGAGCCCCAAGTTGGGCTCCTTCTCAGGACCCTGAGATCAAGACCTGAGCTAAATTCTAGAGTCAGAGGTTTAGCCACCTGAGTCACCCAGGTGCCCCCCATAGCTGCTCTTTAAAACTCCACCCTATTCCATTGAAACACCCAATCCAGTCCAAAGTTTCCATTTCTTCTGGTGCACTGCCCCCCCCCCCAACTCCATACTCACGTCTACTGAAAAGTCCCATTTAAGCATGTCTGCTTGTAAATTTTACTTCAGTTTCTTAATCCAGTCCAGACTGGGGGCATGTCACAGGAGAGTGTTTGATAAATATTTGTTGGATGAATTCTGCATTTTACTGCAGGATGGGGGGGGGGCGTGTTTTTCTGCCAGTCATACAAAGGAAAGGACTTTCTTGCCTCCCTCTTACTCAAAAAGTAGATCCTGAGCCTCTGGTTCCTGTTTTGGGAGATCATCTTCACTAGCCAGCAGAGTTCAATTAGGTTTTTAGGTTCAGCTGTTACGTAGGCTGGAATTGAAGACTTAGCCCAAACCACAGTATCTGATAGCCTGTTGCTTCCCTGTGTCATAGCAGCCTGTCTTGCTGTCACAGGAGGAAATTAAATTGGTCTGACATGATTTAGTCCTCATAAAATCAGTTTGCTGGATTGATTTTTACTTCCGTTGTCTGCTGGGGATCTCTCCAGGAGAAAGGGAGTCTCTGAGGTTGCCCTGCCCAGCCAGCTCAGCCATCCTGTACGTGAGTAACACCCTTGATTTACCTCAATTTGATCACAAGTCCCTTAAATTACAACCTTAACTATACTTTCTTATACTGTGAGGTATTTTCCTAATTTCTCTAGGAAATAGAACATTTCAAGTTTCTCTAAAGTCCTTCTATTTTACAGTTTTAAATTGCTATAATAATTGCTTTTATAAATGCACGATTGAGGATTACAAAATTATAGAGACTCCCAGCAAAACAGTTTACCCAAATAAATTGAAATAAGCAAAATAAAATGAAGAACACTTACTATTACTATCAGCTAGTGTTTATTGATGACTTACCAAGGGCCGGGGACTGTACGAAGCAGCACTTAACAGAACTCATCTCACAGAAGTTAACAGAACTTCGTCCTCATGGCCAGGATGAGGTAGGAACTGTGACCATCCTTCTCTTACTAGTAAGGGAATGAGGCATGGAGTGTGCTAGTGACTTTCCCCCCATCCAGTTCTGGGATCCAGCTCTGCTTGAATCCAAAGCCTGTACCCCTAAATACTGCCTTCTTGATTGATGGAAGATTAACTATAGAATTCTTGCTTTTACGGTTGATGGGACTCAAAATCTACTGTGGTCTCTTTATATTCTGGTCTTGGATACCATAGTTTTCTTCTACTATAGATGGGACATGTCTTCCCTGGGGAAGGAGGTCCCTCATACCTTAGTGGAGCAGTTCTCCTTGTGAGAAACTCTTCCGGCTGCTTTGTAATTTCTACCTGATGAACTCCACGCCTTTGCAATCAAGTCTCGTATAGACAACTCTCAATATTTGAAGAAAACTGTCGCATCTCATCTGACCTCTAGTTCTCCAGTCCAAACACATGCAGATCTTTCGGTCATCTGTCAGACTTGTGGGGACCTGACCGTGTTATTCCAGATATGCTATGTCCCTTGCATATGAGAGTCCCTCTTGATACCAGAGACCTGTGGTTAGCTCCAAGCTCTTATGTGGTAGTTGGGTAGCACAGGGCAATGTGCAGGCACTGATGATCTCTCGGTGCAGGTAAAATCAGGTTAGGATTTGTTTGTTTTCCTGCTCTTGTTGCTGCTGTATTACCTCAATGACTCACATTAAACTTGTGATTGATTAAAACCTGTAGATCTTTTTTTCTAGTTGAATTTAAGTCTTGTCATCTCAGAGATGTTGTCTGTGCTGAATATCTAGCTCCTGGAACAGTGACTGGAACATAGGTGGCACTCAGTAAATGTTGGCCAAATGAATGGCTTCCCTCCACCCCGCAGCCACGAGTCCTACAGTCATACTACTGATTTCAGTCACCCAAAGTGGAGGTTTTTAAATTTAGTCCTATTAAAATGTACCTTGTTGGTTTCAGTGTAATGCTTAAATGTGCTGACCTTTATTCATCTCGATAATGTCATTAAGACAATATTCTAGGTCTTTGTTTCCCTGTGTCCGCAGACAAAAGATAAAAGACGTTTGCTCTCTTATTCATTCCATATACATTAGGCGCAAAGTTGAGTAAGATACGTTCCTTGAACTGTAAAAAATGAATAATTAGTGGAGACAGACACAAAGGTAGACACACTTCAGGTCAGCCTGTGGACCATCCTGGAACATAATATGGGAAAGATGCTGGAGGAGTGCAGGGGCTTGGGTAGCTCATTTTGCTGGGGAGTGGGGGATGGGGAGCTGTGTGCCTGCAGACAGCTGCAGGAGCATGGCAGAGGAAGCAGGACTGTTCCTGAAGGCCCTCTTGGGTGTGGGGGGTGGGGTGGTGTTATCCTGCCTCCTTCCTTGAGAGGGAGTACCAGGAGAGAGCCCACCTGGGGCTTTCTGATGGATAAGGCTCCTCTCTCCCTCCTTCCGGCCCTCTCCCAGCTCCTTCTATCTACCTGTTATGCTTGTGGCTATATTTTCAGATAATTTATCAATGGATATCTGCCCCTCAAGCATGACAAGCTGTATTACTTTGATAGGGGGTCTTTTTGCTCACCACCAGATCCCCATGCCTAACACTGTGCCTGTATGGGACCCCAAGTGACCTTTCTTTAATGACTAAATCTCCTAGCACTTCCTGTGTCCATTGTATTCTCCTGGAGTCCCCAGAGATGATGTTTTCTTTCCTCAGAAGTTCCATCTGCTCGTTCTCTCTGGGTTCTTGTCTACCTGATTGGTTGCATAGCAAGAAGACATCCCCACTTTCCTCTGCTCCCTTTGCCAAACACAAGCCTCTTTGTTACCAGGGTCATTTTGCAAAAATCACTACAAAAACAGGTGGGAGCAAACCCAGGCAGTTCATAAAGTTTAGGAAGTCTCATGTGCTTGTGGCCCAGACCCCACCTGGGCAGAGTGACATACATCGTGTCACAGGCTCTCCAGGGACTGTGCAGCCCCCTTGTCGCACCCGTCATACCTCGTTACTGTCTCTCCAGGGAGCCTGGGAGCTCTGCCGGCTTGGGCGCTGCGTGATGGACGGTCGCACACCAGCCTGTAAAAATGAAGAGTTGGAGAAATGATCCCGCTGAGCAAATGAAGTTTTATCTTAGAACCTCTTTCCCAAGTCTTACCTTAGATAATTTGTCTTGAAATCAGTCCAGTGAACTGTGTCTTTGTTGGACACCAGATAAACTACTCTGACTCTAACCAGAGATGAATTTAGGGTTCCAGACTTGGGCCCACTCAGAGGAACATAGTCCCCTCTCAGTCGGCATGGAGTCTTTTCCTGGCTTATCCTGTACTCAGGCTTAGAGTCCCTCAGGCTTAGACCCCTACTGGCCCTGCCTTTGGTTTGGGGTCTATGTGCCCACAACCCCTTCCTGCTGATAAGGCCATTCTGCCGGTTAGTGCATTGGACATCTGAGCCTGTCGTTCCTGGCTGATGGACCTGGGCTTGCATCCCGGGAGCCTTTCTGTGTAGGTCCACAGCCTCTAGCCACTCTCAGAAGATCCTTTTGCTTCTATTGCAAAATCCCATCTCTCTCGGGACTCCTGCAGAGATTCTCTGGCTAGTCTGAACACCTCCGTGGCTTTCATCTGGAAAGGAGATGGATGGAGTATCCTGAGCCCACGTTATGATCTAGCGCCTTCTGCCTTAGCTGCCACCAGTGTTCCTCTTACGTGCTCGCCTCCCACTCTGCCCCACAACCACCTCCACTGCTCTGTTGTTAGGGCCCAGTTGTCTGCCCCCACAAATTTCTGTGTTGAAGTCCTAACCACCAGTACATCCAAATGTGACCTTTTTGTAGATAGGGTCTATACAGAGGTTAAGATGAGGTCATTAATGTGGGCCCTAATCTAGTGTGACTGGTGTCCTTATAAAAAGGGACATTTGAACACACAGACACCCCAAAGAGAACCCCATGTCAGTTGAAGATGGAGGTCAGGGTGAGGCTTCTACAAGCCAAGGAGCACCCAAGATTGTCAGCAAGCCACCAGGAGCTGAGAGAGAGGCCTGGAACAAATTCTCCCTCACAGTCCCTGGAAGGAGCCACCCCAACCTCAGATTCCTGATCTCAGACCTGTGCGACAAGAAATTTCTGCTGCTTAAGCCGGCAGTTTGTGGTCCTTTGTTACAGCAGCCCTGGAAAACGGATACAAGTGTCTTTATGAGCACTAACAATGTGAACGTTTGGAAATCCTGAGAGGGTGTCTATCGTCACTGCCTCACCCGTCCTTCAGAGACTGGGTC
This sequence comes from Mustela nigripes, assembly GCF_022355385.1. Taxonomy (NCBI): domain Eukaryota; kingdom Metazoa; phylum Chordata; class Mammalia; order Carnivora; family Mustelidae; genus Mustela; species Mustela nigripes. Next base: position 163,524,636 of record NC_081559.1, read on the forward strand.
TGTTCCCTTGTCATTTAAATTCAAATAGCATTTATTGAGCACCTAATGTATTTTTCTTTGGGACATTAGTTTCCGTAACTGTCTAAACAAACCTCATAAACCATCGCAATCCCCATTTACCAGATGAGGAAACTGAGATTCAGTGAGATGTGGAGATTGAGTAAGGTCACCGGCTGAGGGAGTGGAAGAGCCCGTGTCGGAAACCAGGTGTCTTGTTTCTAAATCCAGGGCAGTGTCCGTTATGCTGTAACTGCTAAGCGTGGAGTTGGCGCCCTCCTCCACCCCATCTGCCTTCAGCGGTTTGGAAAAGGACTTGGCAGGGGGATCCTCCTGCCAGCATTGGTGAGGCTGAGGACAGGAGGCCTTGAGCAGACCCGGCAGCCCTGAGGCACCGGTACTGGCCCCCCTCCCTGGGCCGAGAGCCCCAAGTGGGGCTGCAGACATGCCCCCAAGATCACCTGCATCCCAGGCACCTGATTGCCTCCTTAAAGGTGATCAGGCTTGGGGCAGAATGGTTTTGTTTTTTTTTTTTTTTTTTCTGATTTCAAATGCAGAGATGTGGCTTAAGAAACTTTAGAGAGTGTTAGAGAAGCACACAGAAGTAACACGTCTGTCAGCATTTGGGACTTTTATGCCTCAGGTCCGGCATCTAGGTGTCTATGGAACAACTTACTTCTTCTGTGGAGATTATGTTTGAGGTTTGGGGGTTATAGAAGAACTTCCTCAAATTTCTTGGAAGCTCAAAGGCCAAGAGAAAAAAAGAGTAGTCCTGTTTTTCTTTGTGTTTAGGAAAGTATTTGGAGGTCGTGGCAGCCAAAGGCTAGTTTGAACGGGGGACTGGGTGAGGGGTGGGGAAGGCCGTGGGTAAGTGAAGGGATTTTTCTCCATTTTTTCCTTTCAGTACTAAGCAAATATAATTGAATTCAGGTAAATTATATACGAGGCAAATGCATATTGTGACTTCACTGTTTATGATAATCGTGGCCCTCTTTCACTCCCTGCCACCCCCTACAGCTGGCTCAGGCTGAGTTTTCTAGTCTGCCCAGCCGTTTCTGGGATTTGTGGTTGCTTTGTGGAGATGGTAACATGGCCTGTGAGGTGTGTGTGTCTAGGGGCCAGCTCTCTGTCTGGGCCTCAGATGCCCATGAGGTCACATAGACTGGCTGCCCAGTGTTGTGGTTCGGGTCTAACCCCATTCCCTCCCAGCCCCGGATCTCTGTGTCCAGTGCAATAGTACCCAGTGGCTGCCTACATTCTGCGTGTGGTGTCTGTATAAGGAAGCAAAACTGGAAGCCTTAGATTTTTCTTAATCCTACTCCATCTTCTTTATGAATAGTGCCAATTTCTCCCAGAGTCTAGGATTAGGTTGTCTGTTAGTCTTCCTTTTGGGTGATTGTGATCCTTGGTCTTTTTCTGTCTTCGTAGACATTTTAGTGGGCAGCTGGCAAGACAGAATGGGTAGCTTGTGGCCAGATGCTCTTCAGCCCCAAAGCCCAACCTGGGCCTGCTGAGCTTCCCCAAGCCACTGCGCACCAGCCTGTAACACTTCTTCACGCGTGAGACCGCGCAGCCTGATCTGCTGTCGGTTTATAGTTTCATATGCTTCCTCTCCTTCGACAAGCCAGCTTCTCACACCCATCATGACCTCCAGTCTCTGGACCTTTCTGACTCTCTTCTTTATCATCATCATCTTCCTTGTCGTTTTGTTTGAAGATTATAGTTCAGTGGGAATTAGACTCTGACAGTGATACTGACCAGCTTTGTGACCTTGAGCAGGTTTCTTAGCTTGTCTAGGTTTCATTTACCACGCTGTAGGATAGGAATCATTGTAGAACGAGTGTGTCCACAAATATGAGGTGTATGGCCTCTCAGAGCTGCCATTCGGGTACCTAGGTTCTCTTCCCCTCTTCAGTCTTGCCCTGGGCTCCACCTCAAACCTGGGGTCTATCTTCCCCGGTGTCCCTTACGTCCCCTGTTCCGAGCTGCCTGCCGTTGCTGAAGCAAGTCATGGGTGTTGGTCTTTGCGCCCAATAGCAGTTCGTTCTCCAGAACCTCAGTATTCTTACCACTTCTTGGCAATTATCTTAATTCCTTATTAACATGCTGTGACAGTCCCTGTGTAATAGCTCCCAACACTATGCTGTTCTTTCCCTCTGAATACTTAAAAAAAAAAAAAAAATCAAAGACTTGCTGTGAATTCTCCCATCATTCTCTCCAGTTACCTGTTGTATGTTCTTCTGGGCACCTCAGCATTTAAAAAATGCCTTAGCTACCCTGTCCTCATCTCTGCCTGTTTGGACTCTTTAAGTGCACTGATGAGGTTGTTCCTTAATGTCCCTACAGATGAGGACATCCCAGGCAGTGCCGTCCACAGGGTGAGGGCTCCTCTGCGTCTCCATGGCCCTCCCAGAGCCCAGGCCGCTGCCATGTTTTACTTGAACCTCAGCTGTATCCTGCTTCTCTTCTTGCTCTTCACAAGTCATTCTTCATGTTAAGAGGGAGAAAACACTTTTAAAACATATATCGGGTCTCGTCCCTCTCTTGCTTAATGGCCTCTGCTAGCTTCTTAATCTGTTATATGTAGAATAAAACCCTAGCAACCCCTTTCCTCGACCTGCATAACCCGGTTCCTCTACCTCTCTGGCTTGGCTTATCCTGCTCGCTCTCTCTCTGGCTCACAGTGTTCCAGCCACACGAGCATCTGGGGCACCCGCTGTAATGTGGCCCCTCCCCCACTCTTTACCTCCTGGACCCCACCTCAGAGAGAACAGCCTTCCCCAGTCACCTGATGATCCTTTTTTTCTTCTGATCACCAAGCCTGTCACTGTCTTGCTCATTGACTCTTTATGTCTTTACTCCTTCACTCTGGGAGGCGATGTGCTGCTGGCCATATTCGCCACTCTTGCCCAGATACTTAGCATGGTGCTCAGCCTGGAGTAGGCGCTCAAAGCATATTTGTTGAGTGGAGGGAACCCTCCTCATCTTTTGTATCAGTTAGGAACTGCTTTTGGTGGCAAGAACCAAAACCAGGGGGAATGTGGTTTAGCAGAGAGGCTCTAGTGTCTGCACTTCACAGAGCGTCTGGAGGGAGGCAGCTGCTCACTAGGGAATGCTGTCAAGGACGTGGGTTTATTACTTGGCCATCCGTGCCGTGTGGATTTCATCCTCGTAGTTGCAAGGTGTTGTCGTGTCTTACTTTAGATACGAAGAAGGGGGAAAGGCACATACTATCCGAGTCGGTCCTTTTTATCTGCAAAATGATAGCTTTCCCAGAAGCCAGTAAGCTTTGCTTGAGTCTCATTGGCCAGAACTGTATGACATGGCCATCCCTGGCTGTGAGATAAACTAGAAGATCGGGACTGTTAGTTGGGCATGCACCACGCTAACAGTATCATGGTCCTCTTGGCAAAAAGAAAAGGGGAAGAACAGATGTGTAGGCTGCCACCTGGGTAACTGGACCTTTCATCCTCAGGCTACTTCTGAGGGGAGACGAGATTGGTAGGAGAAGGGGAAGGAGAAAAGAAAGGAAGGGTGGCTCAGTGGGTTAAGCCTCTGCCTTCAGCTCAGGTCATGATCCCAGGGTCCTGGGATAGAGCCCCTCATCGGGCTCTCTGCTCAGTGGGGATCCTGCTTCACCCCCTCTCTCTGCCTGCCTCTCTGCCTACTTATGATCTCTGTCTCTGTCAAATAAATAAATTAAATCTTATATTAAAAAAAAAAGAAAAGGAGGAGGAAAGGAAAGCGAGGAGAGGAAGGTCTGCTAGAAACCAGAGCAGCACAATTATTGGTATGAAGATTTTATAATAATAGTAATAGTGTTTATAGTATTACCACATGTTAAGTGAATTCACAAAGGTTGATATTTATTGGGAAAGTGCTAATATTGAGCTGGTTTTAGAAATAGTACAACAATAGCTTAAACTTAAATCTTTTGGAATAGTCTTTTAACATCAGACTCTGTGTGGTGTCGTGACATGTGCAAGGGGTGTTTCTTTGTTTTCTGCTTCCTTTTCCTATAGAGTTAATGCCAGCCGGAAACTGACGTGCCCGCTGATACTCTGTGGCGCCAGTGACCAATCGGTGGGGACGTTGGTAGAGGTCCGCTGTGCGGGGTCGTGCTGATGCTCAGGCTGGGGCCCTGTAGGAGAAGCCACAGACAGCCCATTGGCTCATTTAAAGACTTGACAGTATTTCCTGCGAAAATCTAAAAAACCCACCCTGCTATTGTCTCTAGGGCTTGTGGACTTGAGGGCGAGAGGAAACTGAAAGGATTTGAGGAAAATATCAGGGCTGTTTGGGAAACGGTCGTCATAACAACAGGGCACAGCCGTGGCTACAATGGAAGTAGCGATTGCCTGCGCACCCTTCATAAGGGGGACGATTTGAGTTGAAGCACGAAACTGAGGCCTCATTAAATTACTACGTGCAAGAACCGCTTTTCAGGACAGTCTTCGGAGCAGCCAGGCTCAGGTTTGCTCAGCTGGGGCGGTAAGTGGTGTGTGTGCAAACACGGATGAACACCACCCCGGCTCCCGAGCGTGGCTTTCCTTAGCTGCGTGTGCAGCGTGTGCCCGGCACGGAGTGTTTATTACCTGATTCTCTTACCCCCGTTTTACCGATGGGAGAAGTCCGAGAGGCCAGGTGACCTGTGCCAAGGCTTGAAGGCTGTAAGTGGCTGCGGGGGGTTGGGAACCCAGCTCTGCCTTCGTTCGGAGCCCTGTGCTCTTTCCTTCATGCCAGCTGCCTAACCGATCACTAGCTCTGGCCCTCATTGCCTCGCAGCTCGACGTCTGCAACGGCGCTGTGACCTGTCCCCCGACCCCCAGTCACTGCCACTCCAGGATCCTTCATACCATTGCCAGGCGAATATTCCTGAGGCATAACTGGGACCATTACTGTGTTATCTCCTGCTCAGAGCCTTTCATGATTTTTCTTTGCCAACTGAATGCAAATGTCTTAGTTGGCATTTAAGGCTTTCTCTTCAGCCTTAGCTTCCACTGAGGGTCTGCAGGTCCTCTCCACTCAGCCCGACTTAGGGTTTCCCTTTGCATGAAGTACCTTATCCTCTTACCCCCCTCCCACTCCCTCTGAAAGCCCCACAGCTCCCATGTGCCCCCTCAGTCACATGTTCCCTTCTAGCACACACCTAGCGCACTTACTCGGTTTTGCATTTTCTTATTTATGGCCATGTCCTGTCTAATGTCATATCATATACTCTTAGAGACTGTCAGGAAATAGACTGAGGTGGACTCTTACTGGGGCCACCTGTGAGGGCCTGGGCTAAGGGAGAAGTTGAATTGCTGGGGATGGTCCTTCAGGTATGGTAATGACAGGCGCCTGGTCACCCTGTATCAGGTTTCAGCTGCTGGCTGCCCCCAGCCTGGGGAAGGGAGCTTGGGGGGGGGGGCACTTCCTTCCACAGAGGGCAGTTCCTAGAGAGGCACTCAGCCGTGAGTCTTCCCTGGGCACCCCTCCCCGCTGCTTGAGGATCTGGTGTTAGTCCTGCAGGAGATCCCGATCCCAGAGGGACCATACTCCGTATTTCCCAGTCAGCTTCCCTGGAGGCTACACATCAGATTCACTTGGGCAACGTAAACAAAAGGCCCCACTCCCAGGGCTTCTGTCGGGGCCAGAGGCCTGCAGGTTTGGCTAGTTCTCAGGGTCAGGGCAGAGTGGTCTTTCCTAGGTCTGAGGTGGGGCTTAGGATGTTGCATTTCTAACAAGGTCCTGGGTGATGCTGGTCTTGCTGGCTCGTGGACCTCGTGGAGGAGCGGGTCCTAGATCACAGGGTGACCAGCCTTCGCTGTGAAGGGCCAGTTGTAAATATTTTAGGCTTTGTGGGCCACATTACCTTTGTTGCAGCTACTCAGCTTCCGCTATTTTTAGTCCCAAAGCAACCAAGGTTGGTACATAAACGAATGGCCTCTGCCAACGGCCACTGCTGTCCTAGGTAATACTGAGGCTCGGCCAGGCTTAAGAGCCACAGTCTCTAACCCTCAAGGCAACGTAGAAGAGAGACGAGAACAGGGCTTGCAGGTATGAGTCCCAGTCCTCAAACGCTACTCTAAAGAGCTTAGCACACTGAGCCCTGAGCGACATTGGTGGGCCGACCAAGAAATGGGACCAAGAGCATTTCTGACCTTGAAGGCAATTTTGAAGGTTGTTAAAATATCTCTGATAACATTAGGTCACTGAGGCATTAGATAGTTTATTATGCAAATCGTGCTCCTGAGTGGAGTGGGGTCTGGGAAGTGGACTGGATCCTGGCCCCACCCAGAGTAAGGAGCCTGGTTCTCTGGGGAGCTCTCCTCGCCTCGGGCTCAGGCACCAGACTCCTCCATCCCTTCAGCACAGGGCTCGAGGATTCCGTTGATTCTGTGCTGTGAGTGCTGCCTCCAGACACCTCTCCCAGCTGGCAGTTCTTCTGAGGGTGTGGAGCTGAGTCCCGGGTCGGAGGAATAATCCTCTTCCTGGGGTTTCTCTGAGCTTCGCTCACCTTTCCTTAACTCTCAGTTTCCCCAGAGCCTGTGACGCCGTTTCTGGGAATTTATAAAGTTGCACACGGGCGCCTGGCTGGCTTAGCCAGGTGAGCATCTGCCTGGGGCTCAGGTCATGATCTCGGGGTCCTGGGATCGAGCCCCACATGGGCCTCCCTGCCCAGCGGGAAATCTGCTGCTCCCTCTGCCCCTCCTCCCACTTGTTCTCTCAGTCTTTCTCTCTATGACTCTCTTTCTCTCTCTCTCAAATAGAGTCGCCACACGTCTGGTTGGTTGTGAGTCTGGGCAGCAGAGGAATGGGTTGCTGTTATAATGTTTGCTTTTCTGAATCAGGTGTTCCTTTGTAGAGACAGGGACTTCCAGCGGTTACGTAAGGCTGCAGAAAACACCCAGTGAACTTAGAGAAGAGGGATTATTTAAATAGAAGCTGCCAAAAACGTTAACAAAGAGACCCAGGGAGAGTGTGCCCAAGCTGGTTAGCTTTATTTTTTCTTCTTTAGCACAGGGATTCAAAATTCAAACACTGCTTCTTGTTAGAACCCCCAAATCCCACAGCCACAAGCAAAAAAAATCAGTGAGCAATAGAATGAAAACTTATATGAGAAGGTGATTTAAACATATGTGCAGTCACACACACACACACACACACACACACACACACACACACACACAAGCAATTATATCTTCAACTGAGCATTGCTCTTCCCAGGGACATCAGCTGCTTGCAGTTGCTCAAAACAATTCTGGAATCCCTTAACTGTAACCTCAGGCGTTTTAAAAACATAACATTTCAAATACACACAATAGTTTAAGACCTTTAAATGACACGCAGATATTTCAAAAATCTATATACAGGTGGGTATAACAATGGTATAATAAGCCCCCATGTATGTTACCAGCTTCAACAATTATCAGCGCATGGTGAATCTTGTTTCCTCTCGACCTCCATTGCCCTTCGTTTGGACAAACTCCAGAAATCATGAAACTCTATTCAAAAATACTTTCGTATGGATTGTCAGAAAATGGGGACCCTTTTTAAGAAGATGTAAGATTGAACCAGATGAAGTGGTCATTTCTTTCAGTTGAAATGGTGTAATGTCAGCAGTTCTAAAGCTTCAACCTTATAACCACAATGCCATTATCACACCTAAAAATTAATGAAAGTTCCTTAATTCTCTAATATAACCGAAATTCAGTCATGTCCAAATTTTGTTGATGGTCTCATCAATGTATTTTCTATGACTAGTTTGTTTGACTTGGGATACAAAAGATATCCACACACATTGTATTTCATTCACCTTTTTTCTTAAATTTCCTTCAATTTATAGATTTCCCATTTTCCTCCTCTGTCCTTTCAATTTTTATTTGTTGAAGAAACCTGCTTTTTTGTGCTGTAGAGTTTCCCATTTGGGGGGATTTTGCTGATGACATGCCTATGGTGTTGTTTAAAAATGTGTCCCTTTGTTCCTTGTAAACTAGTAATTACAACTGTCGGCTTGATGAGATTCAGGTTCAGTTTTGGGTGCAAGAGTGCATCGTAAGTGATGATATACTCTTCTCGCTGCACACATCAGACAGGACAGTATCTGGTTCTCTCTCACTGCTGTGCGGTTACGATCAGCTGTGCCAACCCGCCCCATCCTTTATAAAGTATCTTTGCTTCCTGTTGCTGGTAATCATCCCCTATATCAATTATTTTATTAGGAATTGCAAAAACAATACTATTCTAACATTTCTTCAACATTAGCTGGAATTCTTTTATAAAGAATACTTTTGCTTGTTTCCCCTTTGGTTTCCCTGAAAAGGTGGAGTAAATGCCTGCTTCCCTTTGATGATCAGTTTTCAGTGCATTCCCTAGTTTCTTCAAAGGGGATCAACAGTTTTTTGTTTTGTTTTGTTTTTGTTTTTTAAGATTTCATTTATTTATTTGAGAGAGTGCATGCAAGAGAGAGCACACAAGCCAGGGTGGGTGGGGGGTGGTAAGAGGGAGAAACAGCCTCCCTGCTGAATAGAGAGCCCAGTGCAGGACTTGATCCCAGGACCCTGGGATCACGACCTGAGCTGAAATTCAGAGGTAGATGCTTAACTGACTGAGCCACCCAGGTGCCCCTAGATTGCTATATTTTAATGGTTCATATGTTTTATTTTGCTTTTGTGGTAAACTTGCCTTTTTTTTTTTTCATTTAAATTTTGTCCGGTCTTATATTTAAATAAAGAATTTATGTGATTCCAATCGCAAGTTACACTTAAGTCTCATTTTCATCTCTGCCTCTACTCCCCTCCCTTTGTTCTCCTACAAATACTCATTTTATTTTTTGGTTTATCTCTTCATTAAATACAAGTATGCACAGGGGCACCTGGGTGGCTCAGTGGGTTAAAGCCTCTGCCTTTGGCTCAGGTCATGGCTCAGGTCATGATCCCAGGGTCCTGGGAGCGAGCCCTGCATCAGGCTCTCTGCTCAGCTTCCTCCTCTCTCTCTCTACCTGCCTCTCTGCCTGCTTGTGATCTCTGTCTGTCAAATAAATAAATAAAATATATATTTTTTTAAAGTATGCACACATACTACATCCTTTGTTTCTGTACCTTTTCACTCAGTGTATTCCAGAGATATTCCAAGCAGTCTGTAGATAAGTTCCTCCTCCTTTTTTATAGCTACAGCTATGTGATGCTCCATTGCGTGGATATGTCATAGTTTATTAAACCAGTCTCCTGTTGTTGGCCATTGGGATTGTTTCTAGACTTTTGCTACACAAATAGTCTTACCCATGCATTTTTTTCATTTTTTATTCAATCTTTAGGTAGATTCTTAAAAGTGGGATGGCCAGCGAAAGGCTGAATGTACTTTGCTCAATATTGCCAAATTCCCCTCTTCAGGCCATGTGTGGTTTTCACCCGCAGTGTATGAGAGTGCCCAACGTAGTAGATTGTCAAACTTAGGGGATTCTGTCACTTTAATAGGTAAGACACTGTAACTCAGGCAGTTGTACTGTGCATCTGTGTGAGTAGGGTTGCCGTTTTCATGATTATGGGCACATTGGCGTTTCCCTCCGGAATACAGTTTGTTAAATCTCTAGACCTGTTCTTTTGATTGTATTTAGTAGTTGCAAATCTTTGTCTTTTGACATTGACTGAGGTATTTTGAAAAACAAAAAAGTCCCTAACGTTATTTGGCAAATAGGGTTGTTGGGTTTTTGCTATCAGATGGGAACAGCTGGGGGCTGGCTGGGCATCTTTCTCTTCTAGTACAGTCCCAGGGCTGCTCCATATGGTCTTTCTGCATGGACTAGTTTGGGCTTCCTCACAGCATGGCGGCCTCAGGGCAGTTGGACTGTTTATGTAACTGCTCTGAGCTCCAGCACAGTCCCAGCTAAAAAGCAGAAGCTACATTGCCTCTTATGACTTCAGCTTGGAATTATGCACTGTCACTTCTGCATTCTTTTGGTTACAAGTGAGTCACAAACCTGCCTGGATTCAAAAGGAGGGAATTAGAGCCCACCCCTGATGAAGGGATGGCAAGATTCTAGAAGAGCATGGCCATTTTAAGAACTGTGAAGGGGCTGAGATTTTCCTCGACTTGTTTTCCTGTGAGTTTCTTGGAAGCGAGTGAGACACGAGACTCCTGGGTCAGAGACAAAGGTCCAGCAAGCTTCACAAGGGTTAGCATGTTTGCTCTGATCCCTTTCCCCAATTCTCGCAGGGGCCACGGAGATGGGTCCAGGTGGACGTCTGCACATGCAGTAGACTGCGTTACTGCAGATTTCTGCACCTGCTAATCTTCGGAAACTCTTCCCAAGAAGAGCGGTCTTGTAAATGCTGTCAGTGCTTCCCGCGAGCTCTCTGCAGCTCTTAACACTGTGGATCTGGCTCATCTCCTCTGCCCACACCCTCTTCCCCAGTTTGGAAATTGGCTTTTCCCCTTGGTTTCACCGCCCCCACTGCTGGTGATTTTCTCTTCTACCTCTGATTATGTTCTCTCTGCCTCCTCCTTTCTTGGTCCCCTCCTTCCTGGTTCCCCCTCGCCTGCACCCATGGAGATGTGACTCCTCACCCTCTTCTCCCAGTAGTCTTCCCTCATTCAGCACGAGCTCATCCACACCTCTGACTTCAGTCTTCCCCTGGTGGTGGCTCCATGATTCTCTCTTTCAACTCCAGACCCACATTTCCAGCTGCTCATGAGACATCTAACTGTAGTCAGCCAGGTGCATCAAATTCAGCTTACCTCAGGCCTGATTAACCTCTTCTTCCACACATCATCCCTGCTGCTGTGTGTCCTCTCAGTTCACCACAGTCCTCTAGATGGAGGACAAAAATACCTACTTTGCAGGTATTCTACTTTACTCCCTCTTTCTCTTTCTCTCTGCACATCTAATGTGGCATCAGATCCCACAGGCTGTCTCTGAAACAGCTCTTGTTATGAATCATTTCCATCTTTCCAGCCCCAGGAATATTACCCTAGTTCAGGCCCTTAATAGTGTTCATCTTCAAATTGTTTCCCATTGGCCTTTCTGGATGTAAGGCATCTTGATAACGAGGAAGGTATCCCCCTCCTCTTTCATTCTCCTGCTTATCTCTCCCCAAACCAGAAGTTCAGTTTAATCTTACGCATTTCTCAGAGAATGCTCTTTTTTTAGCTCTTTCCTTCCTTCCTTTCTACAAATATTCTTCAGCACCCAGTGTGGGGTGGGCACTGTTTTAAATATTGTAGCAGTCAAGAAGACAGCCAAGACTCTGCTCTTGGAGCTTACATTCAGGTTGGGGGCAGTGGTGATGGACAGAGAAAATAAATAAGATAGGTAATTTTAGATACTGGTAAGCACCATGGGGGGAAAATAATGAAATAGAGAATAACCAGGAGGAGGGTGGGAGGAGTTAACAGATTGAGTGGTTAGGGAAGGCCTCTATGAGAAGTGGTATTTGAGCTAAGCTGTGAGTGAAAAGCAGGGGCCTCATAAATGTTAGGAGCCAGAATGCTTCAGGAAGAGTTATCAGCAAGTGCAAAGGCCCTGAGGCTGGAATGAGCCTGATGTGATTGAAATGGAAAAGCTACATGGATGGGGAGAGGGAGCACCTGAGGGTGGTTACCATTTTCTGGTATGGCCAAGAATACTGGTAAGGACATGCCCATAGCCAGCATGTTGTGAAGAGGCAGATAAGTGTTTACTGTTATTCAAAAGTACCTGGTTTTATTTATTTATTTTTTTAATCTCCAGAGTGCTTAAATAAATATATTTGAATATATCCCTGGGTTGTTGAATTTGTTCAAACCCAATGAACACATTAACCATTATTGAGGCACTTGTACCTCTTTGAAAGCCAAGGAATAATCTTCTTAAAGGGAAATCATACCCACTTAATCTCTTTCTTTGTGTGTAATGCTAAAGACAGCATCTAAACTGGATTTATACTCCACTGATGCCCAAAGAGACTTAGCTTGCCACAGTCACAAGGCATGTAAGGATGCTTTATTTTTTTTTTTAAAAAGATTTTATTCATTTTTTTTGACAGAGACACAGTGAGAGAGGGAACACAAGTAGGGTGAGTGGGAGAAGGAGAAGCAGGCTTCCCTCCGAGCAGGGAACCTGCTGCAGCGCTTAATCCCAGGACCCTGGGATCATGACCTGAGCTGAAGGCAGATGCTTAAAGACTGAAGCACCCAGGTGCCCCTGAAAATACATGTCTTAACACTTAATTCTAATGATTAGTTCAAAAGACAAATCAAGAATCTCATTCTAGGAGTGATAATCCTTTTGAAATGTATAATCTTTTTGCCTTCATGAGTCACTTACCTACGCTATTTTGGCTCGAATGGTGTTACGAGTATTTATTTAGTTACCTAGGTTTTAATTTTCTTTGGTCCAGGTGTTGCTTTTGGGTGATACAGGAATAGGTGGAAAGGGCTGGAGACAAAGACAAATCAAGTATCTCTATCCTTCCAATTACAGAAGTGACCTTACTTTTTGCTCTCTATAAATGAATGAATTTCTTTATTAAGAGATCACTTAGGTAGCACTTTCAAAGCCCTTAATGTAGTCTTAGGCAGTCAGGAGAGATCCATGAAGAGCCCTTGGTGGAGTTTACAGTCTAGTGCAGTGCTGTCGGATAAAACTTTCTGTGATGATGGAACATTCTGTATGTGCACTGTCTGATACCCTAGCTACTGCTCTGCATCACTTGAAATGGGGCTAGGACAGCTGAATTTCTCATATTCTATAAATGTTAATTTAAATTTACATAGCTCAAATGTAGCTGGTAACTACGTATTGGAAAGGGAGGCAGAAGAGATAATAACCTGATTCACACAGTTAATAACAATTGTTGTAAATGTTACAAAAGAGAAGACAGGTACCCTGGCAGATGAAACGGAAATGTAACTTAATCTGAGGCTTGGCTGAGACTTCTCTGAGATATTGATGTTTCTGTTAAAAACTGAAGTGCTTGGGATTCACTAGGTTGGGGTTGGTGTGGGCAACACTTAGCAAAAGGAAGAGCATGGGGGGGTGCCTGGGCAGCTCAGTCAGTTAAGCAGCTGCCTTCAGCTCAGGTCCTGATCTCAGGGTCCTGGGATCAAGCCCTGAATCAGGCTCCCTGCTCAGCAGGGGGTCTGCTTCTCCTTCTTCCTCTGACCCTCCTCCCTGTTTGTGCTGTCTCAAATAAATAAATAAAAATCTTAATTAAAAAAAAAAAAAAAGAAAGAAAGAAAAAAGGAAGAGCATGCACAAAGTCTTTGCAGGCAGGAAGAGCTTCGCGCTCTCTAGCCAGGTGATTAAATCCTCATGAAAGCATGCATGAGAGGAGGCAGAAGAGGGGCTGGAGATCTGGAAGGGCTGGGGGTTGAGGAGTGAATAGGCAGGGCCGGGTCACATTAGGACCCCAGAGGCCACATTAAGGATCTTGAACGTTATACTAACAGCCCTGAGAAGCCTTGAGCAGGGAAGTCACTTGATCCAATGATATATATTTTTAATGTTAAATATTTTCCAGTTATATACATGCACAGATTTTAGAGTCAAACAGTTTCTACAGGGCTTACTATGAAAATCAACAAGTCCCCTGCTGTACTTCCCAGTTTTCAGTTCCCTCAAGCTAAATATTTCCATTTCTTCCAGCTGATTCTCTTGGTTTTTACTTCTGTGTCTCTAAATACTATGCAAGTGTTACTTTCTCCATGTTGCAGTTGAAGACCTGGTCTGCTGATTACCCACAGGGAGGGTGAAGATGTCACTCTTTCTCCTCCACCCGCCACCACTCCCAGTAGAGTTGTAACATAATTAGAGGTTAGAGGGATGGTCAATGTTTGTATTATTATGACTTTATAAACACTGTTCACAGCTGAAACATATGATCTATCCTGATTACTTCTCCTTTCACACACTATTTTATTTTTGCACTAAGAATTTTTTTTAAAAATTTGAACTCATCGCTAACTCATATTAAACTATCCTCTGGTTGTGTAAATTTCCTTTTAACATGTGTAAGCATATTAGGAATTCTATCAATTTTTTTTTCTTCTTTTTGAAGAAATTGCCCTTGGTGATTTGTGACCTGCTCCGGTCTGGGCTGCTTAATTTCCAGGCTCACTGCATAGCCCTTGGCTCGGAATCTATCTTCACCATTAACCTGAGGACCCTCTTAGCCTCTGTCTTGTGTTGAGTTGATACCATATTTCCTGGATCCTGTGTCTTCCTCTTTCTTGGATTTTTTTTTTTTTTTTTTTAGCCAAGAACATGGTGTGGGAGATAACACTTGAGACTGCATTAAAAAATTTCTTTAATGCTTTCTCTCTTCAGTTGATAGTTTGGCTAGATGTAAAAGTCTAGTATGGAAATCCCGTTCCTTTAGAGGTATGCAGGTATTACTCCTTATTTGCTAGGGTCCATTGTTGCTCTTGAGAGTATTTCATATTTCTTCTTCTGCTTCTCTTTGTCCTTGAGGGATCTCTTGCATGTGTTTTTGTGGGATTGGGGAGTGGAACAGAGCTAATTGCAGTTGCAATGATAAAATTCTTCGTTTAAAGATTGGAATTCAATGAGCCTGATTTTGGGTTTTGTTTTGTTTAAAAAAGAAAAGCACCTCTGTTATGGTGTAGAAAATGGATTTGGTATTTCCTGCTCCTTGTGTATTATATGAAGTACTGGGTAGAATTTGTCTCCCAGGAAGATACGTTCAAGTCCTAATTTCCAGTGCCTGTGAGTGTCATCTTGTTTAGATATAGGGGCTTTGCAAGTGTAATCAAGTTAAAATAAGGTTATACTGGATTAAGGCAGGCCTTAGTCTAATGATTGATACCCTTATAAGAAAAGGAGATTAAGACACAGGCAGAGAGGAGAAAGCACCATGTGAAGACAGAGGCAGAGATTGAAGTGATGCAGCATCTACAGGCCAAGAAATACCAAGGAAGCTAGAAGAGAAGCATGGAACAGATTTTCTCTCAGGGCTTCTAGAAAGAACCAGCTCTGCCCACATTTTGGTTTCAGACTTCCAGCCTCTAGAACTGTGAGAGAATAAATTTCTATTGTTCTAAACCCCCCAGTTTGTGGTATTTTGTTACGGCAGCTCTAGGAAACTAATACAGGTGAGTATTAAATTACCCAATTTAATGTTCTTAGAAATGGAAAGTGCTTGGAGAAGCTTTCAGTTTTCCTAGAAATTGAGTGTGCCTTCGGAAATGAAAGGTTATTTTCCCTGAAATAGGAATTTGTTCTCTATATCATTTACCTGTCAGTTTCATTGAGGATATGTCTTAATTTTTCTTGAATGTTATAAAAATTGTCCTAGTGTATAGCACACATCTGTATTATTTTTCTCGCTAGCTTTTCAAATGCCTGATTTCTTTGGAAAACCATCAAGTAAAACAGCCAGCTGAAGTGTAGGAAAGCCAATCTGAAAAAAAGAGAGAGTCCAAATATATCTCCATTCCTCTTGATCCAACGCTGGATCTTCCAGCAACAAGGAATCCAGTAGGACTTTTTCCCCACCTCCTACTGCCTCTTCCTCCTGAGATTACTGGGAACCCCCAGAATCTAAGATGGGTCCCCCAAATTCTTCCATGCAATCCAGATTCTAGTTCTTCCACATGGATTTTTCTGAGGACCTGATATTATCTAATTCTGCCACCATGACCAAGTCCCTTAGGATAATAATAATTATTATCCACTAGGATTATTCAATTGCCTTGGGAACCCTCATTTTATTTTTTTATATTTTAATTCCAATATCGTTAACATACAGTATTATATTAGTTTCAGGGGTACAAGACCGTGAGTCAGCCTTTCCATACAACACCTGGTGCTCATCGCAAGTGCACTCCTTAGTCCCCTTCACCTATTTCTCCCATCCTCCCATGCACCTCCCCTCTGGTAGCCATCAGTGTGTCCTCTATAGTTAAGAGTCTTTCTCTTGGTTTGTCTCTTTTTCCTTTGTTCATTTCTTTTGTTTCTTAAATTCCACATATAAGAGAAATCATATGGTATTTGTCTTCCTTTTACTGATTTTGCTTAGCATTATACTCTCTAGCTCCATCCATGTCATCGCAAATGGCAACATTTCATTATTTTTTAAGACTGAATAATATTCCAGTGAATATATATACCATATCCATTTATCCATTCATCAATCAATGGACACTTAGGCTTCTTCCATAATTTGGCTATTGTAAATAATGCTGCGATAAACAGGGGTGCATGTATCCCTTCGAATTCATGTTTTTGTATTTTGGGGGGAAATACCCAGTAGTGTGATTACTGGACTGTAGAGTAGTTCTATTTTTAACATTTTGAGGAACCTCCATACTATTTTCCACAATGGCTGTGCCAGTTTGCAATCCCACCAACAGTGTGACCATTTTAAAGAACACATTAGTAAATGCTGGGCAACCACAGGGACCCATGAAAAGCAGAGAGCAGCAACAAAGAGATAGGAGGAAAGATCTCACCATCAGATTTTGGGTGTCCCCCACCTCTGTTCACCTCTCAGGTCAGAGTGAGGACCTGGCTGAACTCAGGAAACCTGGGCAAGATGAGCTTTCCATCCCAAAAGGAGATTGTGCACGAGAGAGGAATTGACTCTCAGTCCAAAGGCCAGTTCTTCACAAGTCAATTTGCCAGGTGGGAAATCCACTGAATGCCCAAGAACTTCCCCCACTTGCGGTCTTGCCTCAAATTTGCTGCGGCTGCTTTGTCTTGGAATGGATAGTCCAGAATTGTTTTACGTACATATAAGTGGGATTTCCCTTAAACCCTTGTGCTGTCTGCCCTCCCTCTTTGGACTGCTGCTGGGTTCCTGTATCCATTCCCAACTCCTGCCCCTGCCCTTGACTGCTCTCCTGCTGGATAGGACCACATATAGTTCCAGCAAACTTTCCTAGACATGTAAAACTGTTGTCTGATCATGCTTGGGGGATTGATCATTGGGCTTCCCCCCTTCCCTCAACACCCCCCCACACACCCATTGAAAAGAGTATTTGATCAAATAGTTTTTGGCAAATTGGTCTTTCAGTGAATTGATTTTGGGTGAATTATTTTTTGTCAAAATGACCTAGAGGCTGTCTTTTGCTTTAGGAAATCAGTAGAAGGTTATGAGGATTGGGTGATTAGGTATCCTGAATTCTGTTCTGCTTTGCTTCTTATTACTGAGGCAAATTTCCACATTACCTAAGCTCCAGTTTCCCTATAAAATGGGGTAATAATGCCAACTTCCCACATATAAAGAGTGATTGACCCCAGAGATAACCTGAACAGGTTTGGTTTTTTTTTTTAATTATAGTCTACTTAAGAATGCACATATTAAATTAGGTAAAGCTACCCCTTACAGCTCAGTCATAAAACAAAAAACAATTTACAAAGGCAAGACCTACAAACTAGAAAGCCAGTAACATTGTGAATAATAGTATTAATTTAGCAGATAATTTTGTTTTGTAGAAAATGAGTTATAATGTTGATTTTAGTGGTAGAAAGATATTTTCACTTGTTTTCTATTTCACTTTTGTGCACTTGATGCTTTTAATTTGGGGAGCACAGTGGACCAGCTGATGAGTCATCATCATTATCTCAATTATTTTTCTTTTTAAAAGTGATGCCAGTTTCATCATCCAGCACATTCCCTGCAAGTCAGTACCTTGAAAGTTGGGAACTGCGTACCACATCTGCTTACAATGGGATGCCATCATTTCCAGCGTACCCCCCCTGTATTTCCTTGTGTTGGGTGGTTATTCAACTCTCCCACTCTCTTCTCTGTTTAAATGACTCAAAAGTTTTCATCTATGATGTCATTTCCCTTTTACATATGCAGCAGTCTCATATATATATATATATATATATATATATATATATATATATTTTTTTTTTTTTTTTTTTTTTTTTGTATTTCAAGACTATTAAGGAAGTTGGTGCCAATACAGCCTTACAAACAATACTTGTGGGGGCACCAAAATCATAGAATACTACTACGTTCATCTGGATGACCTTAAATTTGCATATTATAATTTTTTTCTCACAATTGTCATCTAGATGGAAACATGAGAATATATCCTCAGTTTCCCCAGGAGTTTGCTGACCCCTGCATTTTTAGGCACATTGGCCAAAATGTAGGAATGCATCTGGCAGGTAGAAGTCACTTGGTAAAGGGAAATTGTTGTGAAATTTACATCAGAACTGTCCACTAAGGCCAGAGACTGCCAACCTATATTTTTAAGGTTAAATCAACTGGATTTCAATGACTTCACTTTCCAAAAGATTAATAACATATTAGGAAGAATATTATTCAAATTAAACCCTGACAGAGTTGAATTTTATTCTAAAGTAACTGATAACAGGGGTGCCAGAAGTGGTTAAAGTGATCCGAGGAAAGCAAACTTAGTTATGCTTCTTGTCCCACAGTCTTGCAGTTCTCAAAGTCACTAGGAGACCCCTGAGAAATTTCTTTTAAAAACCTGTCACATGGGGCATCTGGCTGGCTCAGTCAGTGGAGAGTACAACACTTGATCTCAGGACTTTAAGTTTGAGTCCCATATTGGGTGTAGAGATTACTTAAAAACAAAACAAAACAAAAAACCTCTTTAAAAATCCCTATCACTTCAAGAAGGAAGATGCTATGAGCATCAGCTGTCCTTGTGGAGAACACTGGTCCCTCCTGTAGAGAGCACTTGATCCTTAAGTGATCCAGAGAATTAAAAATACTCAGTGAGGACACCGCACAGCTTTCAGGGGAATAAAACTCCAGGGGTGGATGGCTAATTCGTCTCTGAAAGGGGGCTTGATCTTGAATCTACTCCTCCAGCTTTCTTCCCCAAGATGGACTTTTTCTATTAGAAAGACTCAGTCCAGTCTACCTCCTGTGCGTTTCCTTTACCACACACACAGAACACTTTACTCCTCAGAGTTCTGGTCACCAAATGTGTGCACTGATAACAGTGTTGGAAATGAAGACCTATCTCTTCTGTGAGTTAAAAAAAAAAAAAGGCCCATTCTTGGTGACTTGGTCTTTCTTCTATGGCTAGACCCCTGGGAGCTTCAGAAGAGCTCTGCTTAGGAAGAAGAGAACATTGTTGGATTAGGTTACTGGCATCCCATCTCCATGAAATCATGGTCAACCAGAGACACTCAGCTGCTGCTAGCTGGAAAGACATTAGGTCACTTTTATTAATAAACTGTTTGTTCCAGCATAGTTCTCACCACATTGAGTATAAGGAATGTTTTATAATATCAAAAATATTTCAGTGTTCAGTATAATGTCCCAGACTTTCAGTATTCACTGATTGAGAAAAATTGACCCAAAAATTTGACAAAAGGCTATTATGGATGCAGTAATGTTTTAAATGAATTTTTTCTTTGGGTCTATATCCTCCCTCCCCAAACACTAGAAAGCCCAGAGACCTTTCTCTCTCTTTGCTTTGACTCAGCTCTTTCTCAAGCTGAAGCCGCTCTCTCTCTCCACCTCTGCCTTTACCTTCCCTCTGTTTCTATCACCCTCCATTTACTCATTTTCCTTTATTAACGTAATTCTCAGATAGCATGAACTCCAGTGAAAGGTTATACTTGAATGAAAGCAAAACATAAAAAAAATTAAAAATGCATGCATATCAAATTGCTGTGAACGAATTCCTATTTTCTTGCTTGTGTTCTAGTTTCAGGATGATTTTATCATCATTTCTGAAATAATGCCCATGGTTCGTGACCTGATTCCTCTCTTTCGTAGTTATACTGAGGGTCTCAGAAGTCACCACCTTTATGTAAATAGACTGACTCCAACAATTTGGAAATGGTACTTTGAAACTTTTTGATTTTATCATTCATATTTATGGCAAAGGAGTTGTATACTAAACTATTATTAGCTTGCTTGAATGCCAGGAAACTGCCTTGGGGTGGCCTTTGTCCAGCTTGGCCCCCGTTGTTGGGCTGTGGACCTTGAGTGCAAGTGCACCCCCTGGGTGAGCTTCTGAGAGCAGCTTTTGGTGGATAAGGCCTGTGTTGGTCATGGCTGAGCACAGAGCTGAGGGTCATTTATTCATTGAACTGAACTTACTCTTACCAGTCCCTGCTTTATAGATGTCATCCTCTCAATTACTAGTCCCATTTTGTAGGTCATGAAATGGAGGCTTAAAAGCAGAAAGAGGGGAGTTCCTGGGTGGCTCAGTTAGTTGAGTGTCCAACTCTTGGTTTCAGCTCAGCTTGTGATCCCATGGTTCATGAGATCAAGTCCCATGTCTGGCTCCACGCTCAGCAGGAGTCTGC
Source organism: Mustela nigripes (assembly GCF_022355385.1). Taxonomy (NCBI): domain Eukaryota; kingdom Metazoa; phylum Chordata; class Mammalia; order Carnivora; family Mustelidae; genus Mustela; species Mustela nigripes. Next base: position 163,544,860 of record NC_081559.1, read on the forward strand.
TTGGATATTCTGTCTCCCTCTGCCCCTTTCACCCCTCTCTCTCTAAAATAAATAAACAAATCTAAAAAAAAAAAAAAAAGGTGGAAAGGAACTTGCCCAGATCACATAGCCAGTGGAGACAGATTCAAACCAAGCCTTCCTTCCTCCAAAACCCTTCGTTAGGATGATAAGAGTCTCAGACTTTCAGATTCATGGGCCAGTAAAATTTTTTAAAAAAATGTTTAACTTAAAAAAGAAAGAGAGATGTGTGTGTGTATATGCTAATACAGAGTAGCTAATTTTTTTTTTTTTTTTTTTTTTTGCTATTAGGGTGTGGAAAAGGCCTATCATTTTTTTATTCCTACCATTTTGTTGGAAAGAATATTTCTGTCTCTGTGTGTCTCTTTTCTCCCTTGTACACACAAAAAACATTTCTAAATTAATTCATCAAGCATTTTTTGAGAATCTGTTATGTGCCAGGCACTGTTCTAGGCACTGAAGAATATGGCAGAGACAAAAATCAACAAAAATTCCTCGTTATTAAATTCTAAGTAAAGCATGATGCAATTTAAGAAAAGACAAGAAAGCACATAGTATGTTAGAAATGAGAGCTGTAGGGGAAACAATAAGGCAGGGAAGAGGGATATGAGGATGTGGGGAGGAAGGCTTACTGATGGTGGGGGAGCACACCGTTCTTGCTGAGAAAGGCTGTATGTAGTCCTAGCGTGCACACACATACCCACTACATGATATCATTTTTCTCATGGGACCACACACTGGGGAACTCACCTCTAGAACATGACATGTGGAACCCCCTACCCTGTGCTGTCCGAGCTCCACAGAGGTGGGGATGGGAGGCTTTGGTGAGGGCGGTTCCGGCTCTGCTGCTGGTACATTTCCCCCCAGTCTTTTCGAACCGCGGGCTTTCATTTCCTAGGCCACTGATTGGCTGAGATTTTGTCTAACTAAGACATGGTCCGGGAAGTTTCTCATTATGCCTTAGAGTAAATCAATATTACCAAGAAAGAACTATAAATCAAAACGTTCTGCTTTTTGAGGCAGAGGTTCTAGGGCCCTGTCCTGCCCTTTGTGCTACCTCCCTTTGCTGGACTGCCACGTGAGCCTGAGCCAGTGAGGACTGGTGTATTTGACCCACGTGTTTCCCGCTTCCTGGGGGAAGAAAATTTATGCAAAATATCCTTTCATTCATATTAGTAAGGTTTTTCTTTGGGTTTTCTTATTGAAGTTTTTGTTCACAGGTGTTTCTTACACTAGATATAAGAAGGTAGAGGTGTTCCGATCTCGGAATTCAGTTTCTCACTCTAGTTACCCAGCTCATGCAATGTTTCCCACCTTCTCAGCAGCCTAGGTTCCTCTAGAACCCGCGTTTCTGTCGTTTTCCTCAGGTACAGTTGTCTCAAATTCTCATGAAGTGCGTAGGTCCACATGGCACTTAGAATCACAGAGCTCAGAGTTCTAATCCTAGCTCTGCCGCTGACGAGGTTGAGACCTTGGGAAAGTGACTTGAACTTTCTGAAACCTGGTTTTCTTATCTGGTGTGATGACATAATAAGAGTGTCTACCTCATAGGGTTGTGTGGTTATTAAATGAGAGCAACTGCGGTAACTAAAATGGATTGAGAATATATTAGGCGCCACACGCTAGTCTAAGTGCTTTTCGTGTATTAACCAGGTAAATTCTCCACAAACTCCTTCCAGTAGGAGCCTCTAATGTCTCCATTTTACAGAAGTTGGAGCTGAATCTCAGAGAAGTTAAGTAGCTTTCTCAAGATTACTCTGTGTTCCCCACACAAAGAATGATGGTTTTCATTAATACAGCCTCTGGCGAAGAAATTAGGAGCCATCTGGTCTCTGCTTGTCTTCAGAGCTCCGCCTGGAGCTGTTACTTAATAGAGTAATTTCATTAATGGCAAAGGAATATATCAAGGCATGTTTCTCAAATTGTTAGAAACTTAATTCTCAAAAAAAAAACCAAAACAAAACAAAAAAAAAAAACCAACAAAAGAACAACAACAAAAAAACCCCAGCTTAATTCTCATGGAAATAAGACCAGGTGTCACTGTCTTGTGGACTCATTAATGAGGGTCACAGCAGGATGGTAAAGCTGGGTCAAAAGAGATGAGGGGCAACTGGGTGGCTCAGTGGGTTAAGCCTCTGCCTTCGGCTCAGGTCATGATCTCAGGGTCCTGGGATTGAGGCCCGAGTCAGGCTCTCTGCTCAGCAGGGAGCCTGCTTCCCTTCCTCTCTCTCTGCCTGCCTCTCTGCCTACCTGTGATCTCTGACTGTCAAATGAATAAGTAAAATCTTCAAAAAAAAAAAAAAAAAGAGAGAGAGAGAGAGAGAAAAGATGAGGGTATGGTTATTAAAAGGGTTCCTTATCCTGAAGGAACTATTCTGTATCTTGACTCTGGTGGTGCCTACATGGCCCTACTCATGTGATGAAGTTGTATAGCTTGAAACGCAAATACTGAGGTCTGAGAAATCTGAGTAAGCGGGGTGGGGGGGGGGTTGGTTTCAGCATCAACATCCTGTATCTGATCTTGTCCTATAGCTCTGGAGGGAATTGCTAAAAGGCATACAGATCTTTGTGTATTATGTTACAACTCATCTCAGATAAAAGGTTAAAGACAAAACAAATAGCTCAGGAAAAAGAGAATATGAGAAACGTGTTGGTTTATTTTAAATAGGCTGTGGAAAGAAGGAAAGCTAAGATAAGATTGCTACATTAGATACAAAACTCGTTCTATATTATGGGGTAAAAAAGAAACCCCATCATTTTTGGGTTTATCTTCTCTAGCAGATGGAAAAGAAACTCATCACATGTTATCAGTTTACAGAATTGTAATATACCTGGGTCACAGTCAAATGTGCGAACAAAGTTGCACACTCTAGAACAGGGTTTCTCAACCTCAGCGCTATTGACATGTTGGATCTGGAGAATTCTGTGTTGTGGGAAGCTGTCCCATGCATTGTAGGACATTTAGTGGCATTCCTGGCCTCTATCCACTAGGTACCAGTAGCTTCTCCCAGTCAATAACCAGAATGTCTCCAGGTGTCTTCTGGGGGTATAGTCATCGTGGTTGAGAGCCACGATGCTAGGCCCTTAGGGCCCACAGAGCAAGAAGACCTTTAGGTGAGCTTGTTATTAAGTGCTCCTAGCATGACCTGAATCATCTTTTGGCATTATTCCCAAGTTTTTGGATAATTGTTCACAAGTAAACCCACCAATTACAGGGTCATTGTGCTGGACAGAAGCACAAGGCCCTCTGGCTGGAGGTACAGACGTTTAGCACAGCAGGAACCTTGGAGAGTCACTGGGCTCCGTCCAGGCTCCTCATGTCACGGCTGAGGAACGTGAGTGGAGACAGCTTCCCAAAAGGCCGACAGCTAGTTGGTGGCAGGAGATGTTCAGTGAAACCCTCCCTTGTTCCAAAATGGATTTGTGGCAGTTTTTATAGAGTTATTAAAGCTTGGTGAGCGCCAATTAGGAGCCAGGGACCGCGCTAGGCTCCAGGCTGGGGCGATGACTAACACTTGAGGTTCTGTCCCCAAGGTATTGGGGTCTTACTGGGGAGATTGGGCTGCAGGCAAGTCATGACTCTGAGACTTGGAAGTGGAATTGCGGTGGATGGGGGGTGGTAGAGGGTCACCATGGCCTTGGGCTCTCGGGGCTTAGGGAAGCCTAATGAGGCCTAGAATTCCCAGATCCTCATCGAGGAAGGGTGGTAGTATCCCGGGCAGGAGCCCGAAGTTGTCGCTCCTGGCCCAGGGGGACTGTGAGGTCTGACAGGGATCTGCCCACAGGGATCTGCCCACAGGGATCCAGAGAAGAATGATGAGAGAGAGGATGTAGAAATGGGACTGGGACGAGCAAGGGGGAGAAAGGAGCCAATTTACAGCCGAGAGAGAAGGCCAAAGATAGGACAAGGTGGGCTAGTGGGAGGAATGCAATCCCTAGATGGAGACAGAAGGCAGCTGGAGCCGAGGAAGTAGAGAATGGGGTGAGGCCACACAGTGTTTGGAGCAGGGCAGTGCCAGGGGCTAGCTGTTACAGCCGTGATGGGGTCACAGGGAGCTGACGGCACAGGAACCTGAAGCCAGGACTTCCATGCTGGCTGCACCGGGGCTCATGGGGGCGCATCCGGGAGGAATCGGCCTCTGGAACCATGACCCTCCAAACAAAACCCTGGCAAGGAGGGAGCGTGGGGGCTGGTGTGGGGGCTGCTTCCCAGATACCTTACACGCAGACAGAGCATTAACTGCTCCCACCGTAGCAGCTAAAGGAAGGAGGCTCCCGCCTTCCAGCCCTTGCCTCCTCCCTCCGGATTCACTTCAGGGTCACCGAGAGGCAAACGGGAAAATAGCCTCCCCTCGCCACAGGATTTCTGGAAAAGATCAGACCGAATCAGGGAGTGGGAGAGGTGGCAGGTGAGACGCTGCCTGGAACTTCTCTGGCAGGCAGCAAGCTTTCCTGGGGGAAGATCCTTTCCAGAAAGGAGGAAAATAACAGACTGGGAAATGCAGGGATTAGATGAGGATAAAGATAACACTGCAAAGGAACCAAGATGAAGATTTTCCAATCCCCAGATTTTTATCAATCCATTCTTTTTTTTTTTTTTTAAGATTTTATTTATTTATTTGACAGACAGAGATCACAAGCAGGCAGACAGGCAGGCAGAGAGAGGGAGAGGAGGAAACAGGCTCCCCGCTGAGCAGAGAGCCCGATGCGGGACTCGATCCCAGGATCCTGAGATCATGACCTGAGCTGAAGGCAGCGGCTTAACCCACTGAGCCACCCAGGTGCCCCCTTTATCAATCCATTCTTTAAGGCTCTGACTAACCAAACATCTGCCATCTATGCAGTGATTTTTCTACTTTCTTTTCCTTTCTGGATACTTAGATTAGAAAACCCTGGTAGGGGACGCCTGGGTGGCTCAGTTGGTTAAGTGTCTGCCTTCAGCTCAGGTCACGATCTCGGAGTCCTAGGATTGAGTCCCACACTTGCGGGAAGGGGCTGCTCAGTGGGAAGCCTGCTTCTGTCTCTGCCTGCTGCTCCCCGTTTGTGCTCTCTCTCTTTCTCTCTGACAAATAAATAAGTAGAAATATTTTTTAAAAAAGAAAGAAAGAAAACTCTGATATACCTCAGTAACAGCATCCCCAAAAACAAAGCTTGACAGGGGAAAAGGGGAAGAGACTTGGTTTTCCCCACCTTAAGATAGAGGATGCAGCCCTTCTTTTGGAAGGATCCCTCTAGGCTACTCCCCTTGGTTTACAGAGGTGGGTTGGTTGTGCTGTGGGGGGTGGAAGAGGCAGGAATTGGTTGATGGAAGCTATAAGTTTGAGCATTTACCTTTGCAGAGATTTCCTGGGTGGGTCAGGCTGTAACTGGGAAATCGTGTAAATGGTTTGTGGTTAACTCCATGCTCAAATAAACTTCCCCATGTGTTGTGTGTCTGTCTGTCTGGCATCTATCTATCTTAATGTATATTGATTTCCCAGGACCTAGGGGCCACAGCTACCATGGATTTGGACCTAAAAGGCATAACAGAATAAGAATTTGGTTAATAATAGCTAATATAAATACTAACATTTCTTGGCATTTTCTGTTGGCCAAGTCAAGCACGCTGTATGGATTATTTCATTGGATTCTCACAGCCATACCATAGTATGGTGCTACCATACACTCATTTTATAGATGAGAAAACGAAGGGTTAGCAAGACGGAACAATTTGCCAAAATATGTGCAAAGTAACTGGAAGAGCCAAAAGTCAGACCTTTTAGGAATGGTGGTTCCTTTGCTGCTTAGAAGAGGTCACAGTTATCTCTTGCTTTGTCCCACTGCTGTGGGGCTGGGCCCACCAGACCAGGATGAACCTTGTTCAGACATTGCTCTGGGCTGCTGCTGACTGCTGATGGGGCCCGCTTTGGTATTGGGCTAACCTGGGACTTTGCAACAAAGGGAAGCTGAGAACCTCTGAACCTACGTAATAAAATAAACCCTGTTAGCTAGACGTGAATACATGCAACCATACTTTATTTATTTATTTATTTTTAAATTATTATTGTTATTTTTAAAATTTTATTTATTTGATAGAGATCACAAGTAGGCAGAAAGGCAGGGAGAGAGAGAGAGAGGGAAGCAGGCTCTCCACTGCAGCCGCTCAACCCACCAAGCCAACCAGGCGCCCAATCATACTTTTTTTTAAAGAAAAGATTTTATTTATTTGAGAGAGAGTGAGAGAGCACAAGCAGGGGGAGGAGCAGAGGGAGAGAGGAGAACCAGCCTCCCTGCAGAGCAGAGAGCCCAATGTGGGGCTCAATCCCAGGACGCTGGGACCATGACCTGGGCAGAAGGCAGGTGCTTAACCAGTTGAGCCATCCAGGCGCCCTCTGTGTAACCATGCTTTCTCTACCGGCTGGATTTTGCTCTGTCATTCTGGGGCCAACTCCTGATCCCTCCTCACAGAGATCTGGGGTTGAGGTACTTAGCTGAAAATGAAACATGGAATTTCCTTTTTGCTCTGTCCAGAGATTTCTCCTTTCATCCTCCTCATTCGGCATTATTTGTGATCTCACAGCCCACCCTAGTTTGCCACGGAATAGACTACCACCACTGAAGTCCCCGTTTCTTCATCTGTAATCATGCAACACCTCCACTCCAGCCACCATGTCCAAGGCTGTTTTATGAAGCTGCAGGCAGCTCCTTTCCTAATGTGCTGTTGTTTGGATCCACGAAATGCAAGAACATTTGACCATTTACCCTCCCCTTTGAGGTGAACTCTGCAAAGTGCCTGCTTCAGCCACTGTTATGCCCACATGGCCTTTCTTGTTCTCTTCCTCATCCTGCGTTGTAAAGAGGCACAGAGAGGCTCAGCGGGTGATCCTGTATGAGCCACTGGGGGCTTTTAAGAGCACAAATTTGCCATCAGAAAATCAATGATGTCTGGTAGGACTGAAATGTGAATCTGGGGCGGAGGCACCGGCCAGTGAGGCAAGGACCAGAGGATCCATACTTTAGGAAAGACCCGTGGCCCAGGTGTCTCTGGATATCTTTCCCAGCAACAGGTGGGCATGTAGGCTTGTGCGCCGAGGCCACAGGATTGCCAGCAGTGCTTTTCCAGCAGAGGCTGGGATGACGAGCTGTGCAGCCCCCTGCCCCCATTCCATGTTGCCCAGTGTGAAGGCATCTGATCACCCAGATCGCTCCCAGACACCGAAGTCAGGGTTGTCATTGGAATACCTAGCTTTGCAAAGCAGGATGGGAAAACTCCCCTGGTGCCAGTATATTTGCTTCCTGTTATCATTGTAACAAATCAGCACAAATGGAGCAGCTGAAACATAATTTGTTCTCTTCCAGTTCTGTAGTATAGAAGCCTGACTTCCTCTCACTGAGCTAGGAGATCAGCAGGGCTGTGCTCCTCTCTGGATGCTCTAGGGGAGAACTCATTCCTTGCCCTTCCCAGCTTCTGGAGGCTGCCCACGTTTGGTTCATGGCCTTTTCCTCCCTCTTCAAAGCCTGTGACCTTGCACCTGTGTGTGTTTCTTTCATAGTCCCATCATCCTTTGCTTCTCGCTCTTCTACCTCCCTCTTCCACTTGTAAGGACTCTTGGGATTACACTGGACCCACCTGGGTAATCCAGGCTCGTCTGTTTTATTAAAGGACAGTTTAAAATTGCCTTAATTCGGTTGGCAACCTTAATTCGGCATACAATCTTAATTTCTCTTTGCCAAGTGACTTAATATATCATAGGGTCTGGGAATTAAGAGTGCACTTCTTGGGGTGGCTGTGGGAGGCATTGTTCTGCAGATCCACCATGTCCCTAGTAGAGCTGCGGTCAAGCAGGGCTGCAGGGGAAGAGGTCCGCCATGTACCAAGTGCCCCCTGGGTGTCAGACAGCAACCTGGGCACTTTATGGACAACCTCATTTCGGTTCCCAACAGTTAGTCCCTCAGTTACAGTGAGGAAATCCTGGCTCCAAGAGGTTTAGTGATGTAGCCAGAGTCCATAGCTGGCAACTGTGGAATTCTGTCTGTATGTCCTCCAGTCCATGCTGCCTTCTGTTACCCTTTTCTTCCTCCCAAATAGGCCCAGAGGCTTCCAAATGGATGTGAGCACGTGGGGGGTGGGGTGGGGACAGGGGAGGTGGGTATGTGAGGCTGAGGGACAAAAACCCAGTAAGAAGTCACCTTCTGAACTTGAAGCTAAAGAGAACCAACTTGAAATAGCTGAGCGCAGCAAGCAGATGCAGTGAGTCATCCGAAAGGAATTGCTGGCTGTCCAGCTGCTGGCAGCAGAGGGCGGGGCAGGGCGTCGGCCCAGGGGACCCATCTGGACGAGAGCACAGAGAGCTGTCATTTACTCAGTTGGTTTCTAACTTGCCTGATGCAGGGGTACCCTTGGAGTCTGTTCAAGGCCTAAGAATGAGGCATAAGGAGGTCCCTGGTTTTTCTCCAGCCCTCGGTAAAAGGAGGGCACAAGTGTCAGGAGGGAGGGTAGAATAGTCCTGTCCGTAGTGTCACCTCTCCCAACCTGGATGGAACCGCCTCAAAAAGCTCTAAACCCCTGTGCTCTAATTCTCCACTCACCAGGCAACCTTCAGCCTGATTTGCATTTTCATGCTGATCAGCTCTCTGGCAAAGCCAGGATTCTAACCCTCGGCCCGGCCCTGGTTACTGGGAGTGGATCACCTCCATCCTCTCATATAGTTATGTTCTTCTGTGTGGTGAGGACTTTTATGAGTTACTCTCTTAGCAACTTTCAGGTACACAAGACAGTATTGTTGAGTACAGTCACCAAGCTGTCCATTACACCGCCAGCACTTCCTCCTCTTGTAACTGGAAATTGGACCACATTCACCCCCACCCCCTGGTTTCTGCGAGTTCTGCTCTTTTTTTTTTTCCTTTTTTTTTTTTTTAGATTTCACATATAAATGAAATCACACAGTATTTGCCTTTCTCTACTTATTTAACATAATACTTTCAGGATTTATTCATGTTATTGAAAATGCTAGAATTGCTTTCTTTTTGTGGCTAGTATGCCATTGAGTGAAATGTACGTATTTTCTTTATCCATTCACCCATTAGTGGTTACTTAGGTGGTTTCCATTTTCTTGTCCATTGTGAGTAATGCTGCAATGAACAAGGGATACAGATATCTCTTCAAGACAGTAATTTCCTTTCCTTCAGATACATACCCAGAAGTGGAATTGCTGGATCATATGGCAGTTCTAGTTTTAATTTTTTGAGGAACCTCCCTGTTGTTTCCCACAGTGGCTTCACCAATTTTCATTCCTACCAGCAGGGCCGGTAGGAATGACAATTCTCCACATCCTCACCAGCACTTGTTATCTCTCTATCTCTCTTTTTTATAGTAGCCATTCTAAAACCTGAGAAGTAGTACCTCATTGTGGTTTTGATTTGCATTTCCCTTATGATGAGTGATGTTGAGTACCCTTTCATGTACCCGTTGGCCATCTGTAAGTCTTCTTTGGAAAAATGTCTATTTAGGTCCTTTGCCCATTTTTAAAAATTGGGTTGTTTGGATTTTTACTTTTGAATTGTATGAATTCCTCATATATTTTGGATATTAGCCTCCTATCAGATACATGATCTGCCACTATTTTCTCCCACTCCACAGTATGCATTTTCATTTGTACTGATGTTTTCTTTTGCTGTGCACAGGCTTTTAATAGGATTTAGTCTTAGTTATTTATTTTTCTTTTATTGCTTGTGCTTTGGATGCCAAATCCAAAAAATTACTGCCAAGACCCATGTCAAGGAGATTCTCTCCTGTGTTTTCTTGCAGGAGTTTCATGGGTTCAGGTCTTACACTGAAGTCTTTAATCAGTTTTGAGTTAATTCTTGTGAATGGTATAAGACAGAGATCCAGTTTCATTCTTTAGCATGTGGGTATGCAGTCTTACCAACACCATCTGTTGAAGGCTATGATTTCTTTTTTTTTTTTAATTATTTTTATTAACATATAATGTATTATTAGCCCCAGCGGTACAGGTCTGTGAATCGTCAGGCTCACACACTTCATAGCACTCACCATAGCACATACCCTCCCCAATGTCCATAACCTAACCACCCTCTCTATTACCTCCTCCCCCCAGCAACCCTCAGTTTGTTTTGTGAGATTAAGAGTCTCTTATGGTTTGTCTCCCTCCCGATCCCATTTTTGTTCCATTTTTTTCCTTCCCTACCTCCCAAACACCCACTCTGCCTCTCAAATTCCTCATATCAGGGAGACCATATGGTAATTGTCTTTGTCTGATTGACTTATTTCATTCAGCATAATACCCTCTCATTCCATCCATGTCATTGCAAATGGCAAGATTTCATTTCTTTTGATGGCTGCATAGTATCCCATTGTGTGTGTGTGCGTGTGTGTGCACATCTTCTTTAATCCATTTATCTGTTGATGGACATCTAGGTTCTTTCCATAGGTTAGCTATTGTGGACATTGCTGCTATAGACATTCGGGTGCACGTGCCCCTTCGGATCCCTATATTTGTATCTTTAGGGTAAATACCCAGTAATGCAATTGCTGGGTTGTAGGGTAGCTCTATTTTCAACTTTTTGAGGCCCCTCCATGCTCTTTTCCAGAGTGGCTGCACCAGCTTGCATTCCCATCAGCAGTGTAGGAGGGTTCCCCTTTCTCCACATCCTTGCCAACATCTGTTCTTTCCTGACTTGTTAATTTTAGCCATTCTGACTGGTGTGAGGTGATATCTCATTGTGGTTTTGATTTGTATTTTAATGATGCCGAGTGATGTTGAGCAGTTTTTCGTGTGTCTGTTGACCATCTGGATGTCTTCTTTGCAAAAGTGTCTGTTCATGCCCTCTGAACAAATTGGATTATTTGTACTTTGGGTGTTGAGTTTGATAAGTTCTTTAAAGATTTTGGATACTAGCACTTTATCTGTTTTGTCATTTGCCAATGTCTTCTCCCATTCTGTCAGTTGTCTGTTGGTTTTGTAGATTGTTTCCTTTGCTGTGCAAAAGCTTTTGATCTTGATGAAGTTTCAATAGTTCATTTTTTACCTTGCTTCCCTTACCTTTGGCAATGTCTCTAGGAAGAAGTTGCTGCAGCTGAGGTTGAAGAGGTTGCTGCCTGTGTTCTCCTCAAGGATTTTGATGGATTCCTTTCTTACATCGAGGTCTTCTATGAGTCTGTTTTTGTGTGTGGTATAAGGAAATGGTCCAGTTTCATTCTTCTGCATGTGGCTGTCTAGTTTTCCCAACACCATTTGTTGAAGAGACTTTTTTTTTCCATTGAACATTATTTCCTACTTTGTTGAATATTAGTTGACCATAGAGTTGAGGACCTATTTCTGTACTCTCTATTCTTTTCCATTTATCTATGTGTCTGTTTTTGTGCCAGTACCATACTGTCTTGATGATGACAGCTTTGTAATAGAGCTTGAAGTCTGGAATTGTGATGCCACCATTTGGCTTTCTTTTTCAACATTCCTCTGGCTATTCGGGGTCTTTTCTGGTTCCATATAAATTTTAGGATTATTTGTTCCATTTGTTTGAAAAAAATTGGTGGTATTTTGATAGGGATATCATTAAATGTGTAGATTGCTTTGGGTAGCATAGACATTTTCACAATATTTGTTCTTCTAATCCATGAGCATGGAACGTTTTTCCATTTCTTTGTGTCTTCCTCAGTTTCTTTCATGAGTACTTTATAGTTTTCTGAGTATAGGTTCTTTGCCTCTTTGGTTAGGTTTTGAAGGTATCATGGTTTTGGGTGCAATTGTAAATGGGCTTGACTCCTTAATTTCTCTTTCTTCTGTCTTGCTGTTGGTGTATAGAAATACAACTGATTTCTGTGCATGGATTTTATATCCTGATACTTTACTGAATTCCTGTATGAGTTCTAGCAGTTTTGGAGTGGAGTCTTTTGGGTTTTCCACATAAAGTATCTTATCACCTGCAAAGAGTGAGAGTTTGACTTCTTCTTTGCCAGTTCGGATACCTTTTATTTCTTTTTGCTGTCTGATTGCTGAGGCTAGGACTTCTAGTACTATGTTGAATAGCAGGGGTGATAGTGGACACTGCCATGTTCCTGACCTTAAGGGAAAAGCTGTCAGTTTTTCCCCACTGAGAATGATATTCACTATTGGTTTTTCATAGATGCCTTTGATGATATTGAGATATGTACCCTCTGTCCCTACACTTTGAAGAGTTTTGATCAAGAAAGTACAGCATCCTTTCTTGGATCCTTTTTCAAGGTCCACTGAGAGTATTATATGATTCTTGTTCTTTCTTTTATTAATATATTGTATCACATTGATTGATTTGCAGATGTTGAACCAACCTTGCAGCCCAGGAATAAATCCCACTTGGTTTTGGTGAATAACACTTTTAATGTACTGTTGGATCCTATTGGTTAGTATTTTGGTGAGAATTTTCACATCCATGTTCATCAAGGGTATTGGTCCGTAATTCTCCTTTTTCGTGGGGTTTTAGCTAGTTTGGGGATCAAGGTAATGCTGGCCTCATAAAATGAGTTTGGAAGTTTTCCTTCCATTTCTATTTTTTGGAACAGTTTCAAGAGAATAGGTGTTAATTCTTCTTTAAATGTTTGGTAGAATTCCCCTGGGAAACTGTCTAGCCCTGGGCTCTTGTTTGTTGGGAGATTTTTGATGACTGCTTCAATCTCCTTACTGGTTATGGGTCTGCTCAGGTTTTCTATTTCTTCCTGGTTCCGTTTTGGTAGTTTATCTGTCTCTAGGAATGCATCCGTTTCTTCCAGATTGTCAAATTTGCTGGTGTATAGTTGCTCATATGTTCTTGTAATTGTTTTTATTTCTTTGGTGTAGGTTGTGATCTCTCCTCTTTCATTCATGATTTTATTTCTTTGGGTCCTTTCTCTTTTCTTTTCTGATAAGTCTGGCCAGGGGTTTATCAATCTTATTAATTCTTTCAAAGAATCACCTCCTAGTTTTGCTGATCTGTTCTACTGTACTTTGGCTTCTATTTCATTGATTTCTGTTCTGATATTTATTATTTCTCTTCTCCTGCTTGGTTTAGGCTTTCTTTGCTGTTCTTTCTCCAGCTCCTTTAGGTGTAGGGTTAGGTTGTATATTTGAGAACTTTCTAGTTTCTTGAGAAAGGCTTGTATCACTATATACTTTCCTCTCAGGACTGCCTTTGCTGTGTCCCACAGATTTTGAATATTTGTGTTTTCATTTTCATTTGTTTTCATGAATTTTTTCAATTCTTCTTTAATTTCTTGGTTGACCCATTCATTTTTTAGTAGGACGTTCTTTAGCCTCCCTGTATTTGAGTTCTTTCCAACTTTCCTTTTGTGATTGAGTTCTAGCTTCAGAGCATTGTGGCCTGAAAATATGTAGGAAATGATCCTAATCTTTTGGTACCGGTTGATACCTGATTTGTGACCCAAGATGTGTTCTTTTATTGATTTTGAGGGGGGGTTCTCTGTGCCTTCTGGATTTTGATGCTTGTTCCCTTTGCCATATTGGGAAAATTCTCTACTATAATTGCTCCAGTATACCTTCTGCGCCTCTCTCTCTTTCTTCTTCTGGAATCCCAATTACTCTCATATTATTTTGTCTTATGGTGTCACTTATCTCTCGAATTCTCCCCTCGTGGTCCAGTAGTTGTTTGTCTCTCTTTTGCTCAGCTTCTTTATTCTCCATCATTTGGTCTTCTATATCACTGATTTTCTCTTCTGCCTCATTTATCTTAGCAATAAGAACCTCCATTTTTTATTGTACCTCATTAATAGCTTTTTTGACTTCAACTTGGTTAGATTTTAGGTTTTTTTATTTCTCCAGAAAGAGATTTCATTTCTCCAGAAAGGATTTCCCTAATATCTTCCATACTTTTTCGAGCCCAGCTAGCACCTTGAGAATCATTATTCTGAACTCTAGTTCTGACATATTACCAATGTCTGTATTGATTAGGTCCCTAGCCATCAGTACTGCCTCTTGTTCTTTTTTTTGTGGTGAGTTTTCTGCCTTGTCATTTTATCCAGATAAGAATATATGAATGAGAGAATAAAATACTAAAAGGGTGGCAAAGGCTCCAGAAAAATACGCTTACCAAATCAGAAGGGACCCAAAACCAGGGGGAGAAGAAAGGGGAAAAAAAGAAATTAAAAATAATATATATATATGTGTGTGTGTGTATATATATATACACACATATATACATATATGTATGTGTGTGTGTGTGTGTGTATAAATTAGACTGGTGAATAGAACAGAGCCACCTACTTGATTTTGGGTCTATTTTGGTCTCTTGGAAGAAACTACCTCCCAAAATGTTAAAGAAGGAAAATCTTATATGTATACAAAAATAAGGGTAAACATGGTGAAGGGATGGAATATGACTGTAAAGATGAAAAATTTTTTTAAAATTCTAAAAAAGGAATTGATAAGATATGTTGGTTGGAAAAAGAAGAAAAATATATGTATACAAAAAATAAGGTTAAATACAATGAAGGGATAAAATATGTAACAATGAAGGTTTAAAAAGTTGTTTTTTTTTTTTTTTTAGAAAGGTATTGTTAAAATAAACTAGGTAAAAAACGTTAAAAAAGAGGAAAGAGGAAAAGTTTTTAAAAAATGGAATAAGAAAAGATAAAATTAAAAAAATTTTAACTACACAAGACTAAAGGATCATGGGGAAAAAGCATGAATTCTATGTGTTGCTTTCCCCTCGTTCTGGAATTCCACTGTTCTCCTTGATTGATGAGCTTGGTCTTCACTGGATGTTCTTGCTGATCCTCTGGGGTAGGGGGAGCCCCTTGCAGTGAGTCTCAAATGTCTTTGCCCTACATGGAATTGCATTGCCCATGCCAGGGGCCAGGCTAAGTAATCTGCTTGGGTTCGCTTTTAGAGCTTTTGTTCTCTGAACACTTTCCGTACCACCTTAGAGGATGGGAATGAAAATGGCTGCCTCCCAATCCCCAGCCTGGAAGAACTGAGAGCTCGGGGCCCCACTCCTCAGTGCACCCTCAGAGAGAAGCAGTCCATCCCTCCCATCTCCCTAGTCTCCAACTGCGCTCTGAGCTCACTTGGCCTGTGACTGAGGGTTTCCATCTTCGGCACAAGGCCCCGTTTGGAGTCTCCAAACCCAGCAGATTCCTGCCACACTGCTCCTCCTAGAAGAGGAAGGTGAGTCTCCTTGGATCTGTCACTTGTGGGGACCCTGCTCGAAGCGTAGTGGCCTGACTGTGCCTTGGATCACAGTTTAAGGTAACCCCGATCTGAAAGCTACTCCTAGGCTCTGTCTCTGTAGCCGGCTTCCCCACTCTGATACCTGCAAGCTCTGCTACACTCAGACACTCCTGAACTTTCTGTGACCCCACGGACCTGAGACCACAAGGTGTCCATTAGGTCTCCACTCCCACTTAGCTTCTGGATTGATGTCCCTTAGTGGAGCAGACTTCTAAAAGTTCTGATTTTGTGCTCCACTGCTCCGTCGCTTGCCAGAAGCTGGCTCCTCCCACCGCGGTCTATCTTCCTGTCACTTCGGATTCACTTCTCTGCACGTCCTACCTTTCAGAAAGTGATCAATTTTCTTGTTCCTAGAATTGCTGCTCTTCTTTTCTATCTCCTGTTGAGTTTGTAGGTGTTTGGAATATTTTGGTAACTATCTAGCGGCATTCCTAGGGTCTCATGTCATTTTTGTCTGCTACTCCTCCGCTGTCTTGCTGCTTTGTTCTTTCTCTCTTTTCCCCTAATAAAGTATTATAATTTATGCCAACGTCTCCCCACCCAGCTGGCCTGCTCTAGTGTCTCATAGGTGGCCTGGGAGAAGAGAGACTGGTAGCCGTCCATCAAAAGCCAAGTGTGCACCCTACCCCTGTTAGGGGGTCTGTTCTGGAAGGACAGCTGCATATCTATGGAAAACATCTTACCTCTAAGGAATAGATAGGTTTTGCAATACCATAGGTACCATGTATGATTACCAGGGGCTCTGTTTTAGTGGGTGTGCCTAACTTAAATTTGTGTTTCTTTGGCCTTCCCAAGTCCACCTATTATAGTGTTTTTCTTAGAAATAGTTGAATAATGGGGCATCTTAATCCCTGAGTTTTCTTATTCACTAGAACTGGAATGGAAACCCATCCCTCATCCCTAAAAGGAGGAGAGCAGACAAGGGCAGTATCAATGTCACACCCTGCCTGCATCATTCAATTGGCTAGGAAACACCTTTCTACAATTCTAAGAGCTCTGCTAAGATCACTTTTTTAAAATCTTTTTAAAAGATTTTATTTATTTATTTGTCAGTGAGGGGGAGAGAGCATGCACAAACAAGCAGGGGGAAGGGACAGACAGAGGGAGAGGCTGCCCACTGAGCAAGAAACCCAATGCAGACTCAATTCCAGGACCCCGGGATCATGACCTGAGCTGCAGACAGATGCTTAATCTACTGAGCCACCCAGACGTGCGCCCCCTACCACGAGATCATTTTAATAACAGCTTTTAAGACAGGGAAAACACTGAGCAGATTAAATATGCACACCCATTTATACCAAATTGATTGGATATCAAATATCCCAATTTTACCAAATATACCAAATATACAAAAAAATACCAATTATATATACCATAATTTCAGAAACAAAAATGTGTTGTTTGGAATTCAAGATATACATTATTTTGGCATATCTTCTAAGTGCTAGTGCTTCAGTTAAAATGGAGAAAAGTCAGACACAGTTCTTACCCTCATAAGGCTTTATCCTCTTACACTGGAGACAGACATTAACCAAGTTGTTAATCAGAGAGTCACAAATGTACTTGAAATTCAAGGCATTGTGGGAAGGGCCACCACAGGAACCTTGCGTTCACTAATTCATCTCCTTTCCCACTTAGTACACGCCTACAAAATGGGGCCCACTTTCCATCTCTTTTTCTGTATGAGACCTCACTTGTTGCTGGGGTCTCGCATTAGTCCTCACTGGACCCCATGCACCCCATTGTATACTTGCACACAATTTAAATGTTTGTTGACCTTTAAACATGTGGGCTTAAAGCATGAGATGTCAGGCTCCTGCAGCCCGGGGGGCCAAGCCTCATCCACCTGTGGTCCTTGGGTCCTGCCCCAGAGGCTGCCAAGTAACAGCACCCATAAGCATCGTCCACTGAGCCCATGTCCGAGAGTCACTTCCGGCTTCCTTTTAGGGAGGGTCAGTTAGTGTGTGGTGGGACACCTACTAAGCAGCAGGCTTGCTCTTGCTCCTGCCTTAGATGAGGAAACTGAGACTTTGAGAAGGGACCTGCCTGAGCTCGTGCAACAAACAGGGGAGGGTGAAGGGGTTAGATCTCAGTTCTATCTGGTAGCAAAGCCAATCCTCATCACACTGTAGTACCTCGGCACCAGATGGAGGAGGTGAAGAAAACTGCGGTGAATGAAGGAATCTTTAGAAGATTCCAAAGGGCTTTGTTTCTTGTCACCTACCTGCTTCTGTTGCCCACAGGGATTATTTTCCATCTGCCTCAATGCCTCCTCTTCACCCAGGTGGGTCTCCCTGCTGTCCTGGACGCTCTTTTATTTGCCCTAAAAGTTGCTCTTAAATTTGCCCAGAAGACACCTTCCTGCTTTCTCAGTCTCCCGGCACCCACATCTGAATGCCCAGCCCCAGAAGTGGAGTCTGGAATGTATCCTCCTGTGGCCATGGGGAAGTTTACTTGTGACAGAGGAGTTGAGGGTAATGGTAAGCTAGGCTATTTGATAAGGTTCAAAGTTACAGTATTTGTCTGAATTCAATTCACATATCCTCAGGTCTCACTGGTCTCTGGGGACAAATCAGCTCCTATGAAAAGCAAAGAGCCTGTTTCACCGTTTCTTGCCGCCACTTCTTCTCTTAGGGAGAAGAGAAGCTCTTTCGCAGTTTGTCACAGTAGTTCAGGGGTCCCCAGGGTGTGGTTCACTGGGCAGATGAGCCAGCTGCTCTCCTGCTCCCATGGGGCTCTCTCTTTGCTTTTTGTCTTTGACTTTCTGAGTTGGAAACTGTCTTCTTCCTCACTGTTCCCTCCGCCCTCCCCTCCACACACAGCCAGGCCCTGGCCCCTCTTCCAGGCACATTTATTTCTATGGCTGGGCCTCGCTCCTGCTTCCAGTCTGCATTCCTTCCCTCCTGGTGTCACAGCCACCAGCACTGCTAAAGCAGCTGCTCTCAGCCAGGCTGGTTGGCTCACTAGGAGGCATTGGACGAGATGTGAAAGCATTCTGGGTTGTCACCACAGGGGAATGGGCGCTCTTGACCTCCAAGTGGACAGAGATCAGGGGTGCTGCCAAATGCCCCACGATGCTCAGGACAGCCCCCCAGAACAAAGAAGAATCTGTCCCTGAAAGTCAGCGGTGCTGAGGCAGAGAGACCAGGCCCCAGAGCCGGGATATTCCAAATAAGCAGAGTTATACAGTAGGAAAGAAACCTCACTCCCCACTTTGTGTGATGCTGTGACGTAATGCTGCTTGGGCCCTATGTCTTCAATAATTTTTCGAAAAGGAGCTTTTTGAATTTCTGCTTATGGCCCATGTCCTCTCCTGGGGTCAGGTTGTGGACAGCAGACAGGTCTTAGGGACAAGCAGTGATTGCCTTTAAAAGTTGTCCTTCCTCTGACCTTGAGGCTTGGCTCTTCTCCCTGGGTAAGGCCTGTGGGGCCTGGCTTCTCTTTGCTTAGGGCAAGTTATTTTCAGGAGGTTCCTCAGGCCCTGATGTAGATGTGCTGCTGGTCCCCAACAGTCTGTCCCGCCATGTCTGCGCTCCGGTGTGCATTCCAACTTCAGCTCAGACAAGAGCACTTTCTATGAATCAATGCCCAGGTGCTACAGAACAAAACACTAAGCAAAAACAAGGGACTGTGTTAGTTTGGGGTGAGGCTGGATTCAAGGCTCACACGGTGCCAGGAACCCGTGTCTCCCTCTCCTTCTCTCAAGCGCATTCTTCTGCGTGGGCTCCATCCTCTGAAAGGGCCTCCCCTTGCACAGGTCAGGCCGCTGCCACAGACCCACCGTGCAGTTCCAAACTCAGCTCTACCGGGGAAGAGACAGACTCAGGATAGCTCCTGCAGGGGTCCTGAGAGTTACTGGCTGGGGTCATGTGCGGTCCCTGAGAATACAGAGTGGGGATTGGCTTTGCACTGGGTCACGTGCTCCTACTGGACTGCCAAGTCTGAAAGTGGGAGGGTGGGGTTCCTGGGAAAAAGATATCCTACGGTGGAGAAAAGGCCACCACACGTGGTTTAGAATCTTAGGGGCTATCAGACAAATTGTGGGAATGTTAGGGAGATCCGGAAGAGACTCTCTAAGGAAGGATATGTCTTTTTATTTTATTTCTTGAAGATGTTATTTATCTGAGAGAGAGAGAGGGAGCGTGTGAGCAAGTAGGGAAGGGAAAGAGAGAGGAGAGAGAGAGGCATAATCCTCATCCTCAGAGGATCCCATCTATGGATACTGAGATCATGACCTGAGCTGAAATCAAGAGTCCATAGCTCAAGGGACTGAGCCACCCAAGCCCCCTAAGAATATATCCTTTAAAGATGAGAAAGGAGGGGCGCCTGGGTGGCTCAGTGGGTTAGGCCTCTGCCTTCAGCTCAGGTCATGATCCCAGGGTCCTGTGATCAAGTCCCGCTTCGGGCTCTCTGCTCAGCGGGGAGCCTGCTTCCTCCTTTCTCTCTCTCTCTGCCTGCCTCTCTGCCTACTTGGGATCTCTCTCTGTCAAATAAATAAATAAAATCCTTTGCTTATCTCTGTCAAATAAATAAATAAAATCCTTTGCTTATCTTTAAGCAAATTGAAATGCACGGTGTGGGGAGCTAGTGGCTAGGGACGGTGTAGGGAGTTCTAAGGAAACTTTGATGGAAAGGAGATAGTACCTGCATGTTCCTCTAGTTATGCTTTTTATAGCCGCATAATTTGGAGTGTTTTTCCCTTTCCCTTTCCCTATACCTTTCAGTACATGAAATTTGTAAACACTTTGATTTTTGCTTGATGATGTTCCAAGATGTATTTGACTATAACGAGTACTTACATTTTTCTATATCGTAATTTATTCATGTTTCAGATTTTTCCTAAAACTGCCTGTGAAATTTCACATTGTGATTTCACTTGGCAACTTTCTAAAACAATGTTTCATTATTTTCTTTGTAAAGTCAAAATGTGGCAATTAAAATGCTTTTAATTGCCATCAGACCTTAAACTGCATTTCTTCAACTTCATATCCAAGTACTTCATATCTGTGCTTTTTTTAAAGCATGATTTTAAAATAAAAAAAATACTTTCAAGGAAAA
Source organism: Mustela nigripes (assembly GCF_022355385.1). NCBI lineage: Eukaryota > Metazoa > Chordata > Mammalia > Carnivora > Mustelidae > Mustela > Mustela nigripes. Next base: position 163,565,136 of record NC_081559.1, read on the forward strand.
AAAAAATGTCTTTGCATCTATCTCAGGATAGTAGTGAGGCTTTTGAAAAGCCAGGCACCCAATTCTGTGCCTGACATGCAGTGGGTTCTTTATAAATAGACACTCCCTTCTGCTCATTTTTAGGACCGTTAAAAATTTCTGATAAAAAAAAGTATTCACTGTAGTTTGCAGAGATGGTGATGTTCACGTAAGCCAAGAGGGTTCAAGACTTGAACCTGCCTTGTAGTTTCGCTTTACATAAAATATATTATTTAATAATTAAAAATGAATTAAAGAACAAATTGTAATAATTGGTCACAAATTATTGTTATATTTCTCATGCTCCATTTGAGAATAATATAGAAAAATAAGAGCAAAAACCAAAATGCCAAAACTCCCTGGAGATTTTCTTCTTCCCGGGTTGGGAGCAGAAGCTGGGCAAAGTCAGAGATTTTGTTCCTGAATAAATGAATAGCTTCATTGGGGGAGAAAACATGGGCCCTTGGAACAAGGAGGGAATCACTGAGCACTACTTTGTGTGATGTTGACTGCAGATGCCTAGGTTGTGGAGAAAACACCTATCAGTGTTGCCCCACGCCAGGCTAGAACGGTGAAGGAGTGAGGAAGAACCCTGCAGGTAGAGGGTCATCCTGAGTAGTGACGCCAAAGTGGGCGGGCAGGGCATGAAGGACACCATCCTGCCTGGAGGGTAAGGTATGTGTATGTGATGAGAACCAAGCCCAGAAAGTCACAGTGAGCCCCTGCGATGGCGCGCTTGAAAGCCGGGCAGAGATGTTTGGATCTGATGCAATGAGGAAGAAAGCCGTGTTTGAGGAAGATTCATCTTCCTATCATGGCCTGCACATTCCAGACAGTGGAGAGAGACTGGAATCAAGGAGGCCAGTTCCATGCTGCTGCAAGAATCTGGAAGTGAGGTGCATTGGAGCTCTCCAATGGGCATAGGTGGGGGGCTGAGAGCTCTATGGGAAGAGGTATAAAAGGAAGAAGTGACAGGGCTTAGTGTCTGACTTGATTACAGGGAATGAAGGAGATGGGAAAGGAAATAAAACTAACAGAGGCTAGAAAGAGGCCAGAGGCTAGAAAATTAGTGGCATGACTGACAAGAGGGGAGAGAGTCGAGGAGAACCAGATTGAAGGTAATAAGTTCAATTTGGACATATTGAGTCTAAAGTGACTTGAGGGGCTTCCAGGTGGGAAAGTTAGACTGCAGCCGGTTCTGCAGAACTGTCTGCATCTCTGTCTTGAATCCCTTCTCTTCCCCCCAATCTCTCCACACATCTGTTCCCCATCCCATTGCTCGAGTTGAGGTCCTCATCACCTCTGGCTTCCAGGTAGTGTAGCAGTCCTGACTGATTTTCCTTCCTCCAGTCTCCTTATCTTTAATCCATCATCTCCCACATCTTCTGAACTTCTCATCTTATTTTCATTATGCCCATAACTTCATTTTCCCAATTACTAATTCAGTATTTATCTAGGAACAATATAAGTTGTTGCAGGGGATTATAAAGGAAACTCTCTTTGCTTTTCTCTGAGAAAGGCAAATAAAGGATTTAGATTACTTTCTGATAACTCACAAGTGTGGACCATTGTTTTCTTCAGTATAATGTCATTCTGAGACTGGACCACGAGGACAACTCCATTTATAAGGACCACGTTGATTTCTGTTTTGGACGTCTCACTAGATGTGAGGACTTGCAGGGTGAAGTATGCCTCCTCTGTGAGTCACCAGAGCCTGGGGAAGTGCCTGGCATGTGTTGGGATTCAGGGAATACTGGTTGAGATGAACCAAAAGAAGCAGAGAGTTGGGTATCCAATGTGAGCTACGCCGTGAGGATGAATGTAGTTTCTGAGAGAGGAATGTACCAGAGAGTAGGGAACAAGATTTTTAGATAAGTGGCCATTTTCTCAGTGATGCATGAACCACCAGGTACTGGTTTTTTGTTTTTTTCTTGAACAGAAACTACAAAGCCATGGGGGAGGTGGGGAGTCAGTAGTGTGGGGCCTGAGTAAGCCAGTCCCCGTACTGCATCTGTGGTGTCCCTGTGTGAACCTGGCATTCATGAACTTTTCCTCGGGGCTAACTACCTTCTCATACATCTCTGAAGTCTGATCCAGATATTTTGAATGGGAACGCTAAAGAAAAATCAGTTTTGCGATTGTTTTACACGGAAAAAAGACTGTCTTAGGGGAAAACCTTGGAAGGAATTTTAATTTGTCTCAAGCTACCCATCCCCTGGTTCTAGTATGCTAAATTAAGCAAAACTGTTCCAAAATGGATTCTGTGCATTTAGGGTGGGATCAGGTAGTACAGACTTTACAGACGGTGGTGTCCAAACATCATTGGAAAAGCCACCTCCTCCTGGAAACATAAAAAATGGTAACATGATTTAAAGTGAAGCCAGCTGCACCTACTCCCAAAACCTTGCAGGAACTTGTCGAAAGGGGGAAGCTTGAACTTCTTCAGATGAAAAAGGAAGCTTAAACCTGCTTTTATCTGGGGAAAGCTGCTCAGACAGGAACTGAGGATTCCAGAGCCAGTTACTGCATTTTCAAAATACAAAATCAAACTGGACCCTTTGGAGGCTTTAAATTTATGCTTCCTACAGAAACCCCGCAACTTCTCAGTCTTATGTGGCTGCTACAGAAGAGATTTTTGGATATCACCAACTACTTAAACATTGAGCTACATAGTGAGTGGGCTCTCAAGATTCATCCTGTTCATTCTGGCTATGTCCTTTTGAAATTACTGATATCCTTTTCATCGAGATTGTGGTTACACATGATTATCCTAGTTAATTTACTATTATTTTTCTCTTTTTCCTTCTTTCTTTCTAAATACTCCATCGCACTTGTCAGATGCATATTTTGGCATAACCCGTCACTCTCAAGCAGCATAATTACCAGTCACAGCCTTCTGAGAATGGTTTCCAATTTGGTGAGTGCAACTGTGAAGATAATCATCTCAAAAATGGATTCAGATGGCTAGGGAAGCTCTGGAAGGAGGCAGATCTCCCAAGGAAAGGCTCATCTTCCTGGATTCCCTGCCTCCAGGCTTGAGCCCTTCTTCACATGGGTCCCCACACCGTCCCAAGGCTGCTGTTGCCCACAGGACACCATCTAGACTCCTTAACAAGGGACCGATGGCTACCCATGATTTACCCTCTGCTTCTCTTTGACCTGCTTTATACTTGGCCACCAGCAATACCCCCTGGACATCTCTCTTCCCCACCTCCCAAATATCACCACCAAAGGGCAAAGATAGTACCTCTCCCCTTCACTGCTGCATCCCAGCCCTCGAACAGAGCCTGGCACACTGAAAAGTGCAGGAAATACACATGGCGGCATGACCCGCTCCCCCATGGTCAGTTTTTCTTGGCTCCGTTTCTATTCAAAGAAGGTGAGGCACAGCAGGTGCTTGTGAATAGTATGTTTTATGCTTGTGAATAGTATGTTTCATCTTTTACCTACGCACATGTGTCCCGTATCAGCCCTCTACTAGCACACAGTGAGCACACCCTCAGGAACAGCAATCTGGGGCTCCCACTTTAGCTCAGCCTTCCGTCCTCTTGACTGGCCTCCTGAGGCCTCCCAGCTCTGGGTCTCCAGTCCTTCAGGAGTTGCTACCCTCTGACCAAATCTGGGACGAAGTGGTCCATGTGATAAGCTGCTCTTTGATGACACTGTTTTGTTGCTGTGGCTCCTCTGCCTTCTTTTTCATTCACCCAGGGGCCCTCCCTTGCTCTCCGGAAAGGATCTGAACTCAGCCTTTGCACCTGGCTGTGCCTGGGGGTGGGGAGTTGTGAGATCAATGCCTACCGTGGGCCAGCCGCACCGACTCTGCTCTTTGATCACTCCCCTTTGATGCCAGTATCCAAATTCTCATTTTGTATCCGCGGAAATGGAGGCTTAGTGAGGCTAAGTCATGGGGCAATGACAGAGACAGTGGATGGGAACAAGATGTCTTTGGAGTCACAGAGTTCTGAGTATTGAGTCCTGGCCCCGCCATTGGCCATTTGTTCCTTTCTAAGCAAGTTGCTTGGCTTCTCTGAGGCAGTGAGTAAAATGGGAGTCGTCATCGTAGAGAGTTTGACAAACAGTGAATGCTATTATTTTGTTACTTCAAGAAAAAGCTTGCAAGAGGCAGAGCTGAGCTTTCAACCCAGGGCTGCCTGGCTCCAGATGCATTGCCTGCCCCACTGTGGCACACTCCTCCTGGGCGAACTCAGTCACCAGGCCACCCGTGACATATGTTGAGTGAACATACATTTAAGTCATTCAGCACATAGACTCTTAGGGCCCCAAGAGGTTTGGTGTGAAAATCGAGTCAGGTTCAGGGTGTCTGGGTGGCTCAGTCAGTTAAGTGTCTACATTCAGCTGAGGTCATGATCTTGGGGTCCTGGGATAGAGTCCCACATTGGGCTCTCTGCCCAGTGGCGAGTCTTCTCCCACAGAGAGACCTCCCTCTGTCTCTGCCCCTCCCCCCACTTGTGCATGCTCTCTCTCTTAAATAAATAAATCAGTAAAAATCTTTTAAAAAAATAGTTTCAGAGATATGAAATAAAGAAAAAAAGTAATGCAAATCTTGTGTCTGACAAAGAAAACTATCACAAGGGAAGGAGTTTGTTTTTTTAGCTTTACAAAGGTAAAGCTGACAAAACTATAAGATACTTATTTACTTATTTATTTTTAAAATATTTTTATTTATTTATTTGACAGAGACACAGCGAGAGAGGGAACACAAGCAGAGGGAGTGGGAGAGGGAGAAACAGGCTTCCCACTGAGCAAGGAACCTGATGTGGGGCTCCATCCTGGGACCCTGGGATCATGACCTGAGCCAAAGGCAGCCACTTAACGACTATGTCACCCAGGTGCCCCAAAACTGTAAAACTGTTAAAATGTTTGGGGTGCCTAGGTGGCAGAGTCAGTTAAGCATCTGCCTTTGGCTCAGGTCATGATCCGGGGGTTCGAGACCCATCTTGTGCTCGAGACCCACGTTGTGCTCCCCGCTCAGCTGGGAGGCTGCTTCTCTGTCTCCCTCTGCTCCTCCTAACCCCTCGTGCTCTTTCTCAAATTAATAAATAAAATCTTTTTAAAAGATATTTAAAGTGTTCAGTATGATTTGAAATCCATTATAAAAGGATCCCACCATTGAATTAATTAGCACATTCATCGGCTCATGTATTTACCTGTTGTTTGTGTGTGAGAGAGAACACCAGCGTCCTACTGTCTTAGCAAGTTTCAGTGATTCAGTGCAGTGTCATTGGCTACAGTCACCGCGTTGCACTTGAGATCTTCAGACTGCTCACCTCACAGCGAGAAGTTTGTGTCGTTTACCGGCACTTCCTGTTTCCCCCACTCCCAGCCCCTGGTGGCCACTTTTCCAATCTGAGTTCAGCTTTTTCTTTTATTTCCTTTTCTTTCTCTGTATCCTGCTTTTTTTTTTTTTTTTTTTTTTTCCCCCAGATTCCACAGAGAGGTGGTGGTACTATGCAGGATTTGTCTGTCTCTGTCTGGTTTGTTTCATTTAGTATAATGCCCTCCCAAGTTCATCCCTGTTGTCACAAATGGCAGGAGTTTGTAAGGAATTTACTTTTGATGTACAACAAAACGTCTTGGAACTCCTCTGACTCTCAGACATTTTTTTTTAAACAAACCAGGCAGTGGTTCCACTCTCCCCAAGTCTCTTTCCTCTCTCCTTCTGCCCATACCACACTTTTCTGCTTCCTGTTCCTTTTCCTCCCAAACCCTACGAAATTAATCAACTGAATGTCACTCTTTTCTTCAGTTTCCTTTCCACTGTTGTTTGTTTGTTTGTTTTACAGAGATTCTTTTTTTTTTTTTTTTTTTTGAACATTTTTATTTGCTTGACAGGTCACAAGTAGGCAGAGAGGCAGGCAGAGAGAGCAGGGAAGCTGGCTCCCTGCTGAGCAGAGAGCTGGATGAGGGGCTCGATCCCAGGACCCTGAGATCAAGACCAGAGCTGAAGGCAGAGGCTTTAACCCACTGAGCCACCCAGGCGCCCCTGTTTTACATGGATTCTTAAACCCAGAAGCAGCCGTGAGGTCATTCTAGCAAAAAAGAATCCTTCCTGCTCTGAAATAATTGGGAGACATGGAGAGCGGTGAACTTAAGTTATCATGTCCCTCTCCTGGAATTAACTAAATTTTTTAAATCTTACTGCTAATTGTAGTGTAAAGAATACCGTCCCCAGGTAAGGAATTTCAGGCATCAGCAGAAAGGAGGGAACATTTTAGAGGCTGGGGCGTCCTTCCTTTTCTACACCAAGTTGTCCTTGGAGACTTTCCATCCTGGAATCAGAGGCCCAAGGGTCAGGCCGTCAGCATGATTCCAGAGCCCCATCCTCAAAGCTCCCCTTTCTAGCATCAGTGAAGCCATCTGTAGAGAGAGGAAGGGACAGCCCAGTGTGACTCACCTCTTGCCTGTACCATCGCCAGCCCCCCCAACAGCACTGGCCAGCCCTGTCGCACCAACCCTTCTTGCTCCTCAGTGCAGCATGACCTTCCGGAGATTGCTGGAGAGCTGCTCCCGCCAAAGGGTTGTGGTGTTCACAATGAGATATCATCCCTCCTTTTAGCAGCACAAACCTCCACGGTGGAAATGGAGTCTGGGGAGACCTACAGTACTGTCTTCGTCTTTGCATGGAGCCCTGAATCCTGGAAAGATACCAGCCTTGACTGGGGGCCCTTAGGAGCCATAGCAACCTGAAAAGGATGTGGGGAGAGTGATCTGCGTCATAGACAGGTCTGTTGGAGGCTGATTTCACTGTTGACGTGCTCTCTTTGCTTAACTGCGCAGTAATCAGAACAGCAAGCCTGGTTCACATTTGCGCTTGCTTCCTTTGGAATTTCAGCCTTTGGGCACAGAAGGGAGAGAACACTCAACATATAGAGGTCGATAATGGCAGCTTCTTCTGGCAGTGATGGTCTGAGCTCTGGCATCTGCCTCAGTGGTTCAGGACCCTTTCAAAAACATTTCTTGAATGCCTAATATAGGCCACGCTTGGTGATGAACCAGATAGGCATGCCCCTTGTCTTCACGGAGCAACCAGACTAGTGGGACAGGCAGGCATGGAACAAAAAACTCCACCCGGGTTGGATGCTCCAAAGAGGTAGGGGGTGCTCTGGGACAGAACTAGGGGAACCCAGCCTAGTGCGAGGAAGGAGTCTGGGAAGCCCCCTTGCCCTCCTCCTGCAAGGAAATCATGTTCAAGTTGAGGCAGAGAACTAACCAGGCCAAAGGAGAAGCATTCTAGTAGAAGGGCTGGCGTGATAAGGGCAGTGAGGTGCCTTCGATGTCCGGTAAGGCTGGAACACAGAGAATGGTCTGGAGAGCACAAACTCACGGAGCCAGGAGAGGCAAGACTGCTCACGTGGAGCGCTGCAGGACGTGTGGGGATTTGGGACTTTTTTTTTTTTTTAAGATTTTATTAATTTGACAGAGACACAGCGAGAGCGGGAACAGAAGCAGGGGAGTGGGAGAAGCAGGCTTCTCGCTGAGCAGGGAGCCCGATGCGAGGCTCGATCCCAGGACTCTGGGATCATGAACTGAGCTGAAGGCAGATGCCCAATGACTGAGCCACCCAGGTGTCCCATAGCCACCCAGGCACCCCGGGATTTGGGACTTTATCCCAAAGGCATGTTGAAGTCGCTGAAGGGATTGGCTAGGATCAGATGCCTAGTGCTCAAAGATTGTTCTGGCTGTGCAATGGGGAGTGGAATCCACAGCCTCTCTCTCTCCCTTTGTTCTCAGCCCCTCTGTCCCCTTGATTGGATCACCGGGTGTCTGCAACAGCCGGTTTTGTTTGCGTTTCTGGAATTCTTTCCCATCCTGGAGTGAGTAGTTGGGATCCCGCCTGGAGTACAGATTCCCTGAGGCCACCTGGCTGCGCCCCTGAAGCCAGAAGGTGTTGAGTGCAGAAAATGAGCCTTGGCAGTGGCTTCTGATGTTTGAGGACAGTGATCAATGTTTAGTAGGTGACCTAGAGGGCTGAGGACCAGGCAGAGCAACAATTTCAGGGTTCCGAGGGCTAGAAAATGCATCAAGGTAGTTTAATTAAACACTCATCTCCCTGTCTGTACCTCATTGCCACCCACGTGAATCTGCTGGCAAGTTTCTTGGATTCTAAGTACTCTTTTTGTTTGTTTGTTTGTTTTTTGAAGATTTTATTTATTTATTTGATAGAGAGCACTAGCAGGGGCAGCCACGGGTCGAGGGAGAGGGAGAAGCAGGCTCCCCACTGAACAGGGAGCCTGACTCAGGGCTCCATCCCAGGACCCTAGAATCATGACCTGAGCTGAAGACACAGGCTTTACTGCCGCAGCCACCCAGGCGCCCAGATTCTAAAGACCAGCTCCACCCTGAGGAGCAAGACCTTTAAGATGTGGATTATCTTTTAAACAACAAACAAAAAGGCTTTCGTTTATTTTGATGATATCATACATCTCTGTGATTGCCTGGCCTTGAAAAGGGAGAACATGATTCATTGCAGGTTTTCTTTTTGTTGTTTTTGTTTTTTGGATGATGTGAATAAACACAAATGCATTGAAAGCAGAGGTTGTAGAGTCTGACGGACCTGGGGTGGAAGCCTGGCTCCAGCCCCAGGGGCAGGACCTCAGGCGGAGTCCTTGAGCTTCGTGACCCTCACTTTCCTCTTCTGAAAAAAATAAGGGATTGGAAGACCTACTTAAACTGTAGGTGTGACAGGGAAGTAGAGTTGGGAACCAGATTCCAATGCCGTGCTCTTAGCTACCAGTCCTTTTAGGAGGCCTCCTGTCTTTATATTCTTGGCTCTTAGCATGGGCTGGCACTCAGTGGAAGCCCACAAATGGGAGTTTCATTTCATTTCTTCTATTATTTTCACATCAACAATTCCCAGTCTTTCCTTCTAAACACTGTGCAAGAATCCTCTCCCCTGTGGGGACTAACCATGCCTAATTTCCATCATGTAAGTGATCCCCAGGTTTTAACCAACAGCTGTATTAGTTCCATCCACATTCACTAATACAATGCCCAGTGAACTGACGGCCCTGCAGTTACACATCTCATCCCTTGATTTTAAAACGGTCGACCTTTCTTCGTAGCATCGACGAATAGCAACGCGTCAATGCTTGTGTCCTGTTATTATTCTTGTGTGTCATTCTATTTGATCACTATTTTTGATAGTGTATTTGATAATTAAATATGATCTAATACTAAAAGTTAAATAGCCAGATATTCTAGGTGGGTTCAAAGCCATTACCAATGGGAGAAGGCAGAATATGACATGGTTCTATTTTTTAAAAATCATTTTTATTTCAGAAAGAATATATTTAAAAAGTAGACATGTTATAGATAAGGCCCTGCATTAACCACCCTCTGATCTTGGTTCCCTGCCTTTTCCTCAGAGGCAAACGTCATTATCAGCTTGTTGGGTGTGCACATACATACGTATATACATACACACAGTGTATGTATAACATAACAGTGTTTTTCCTACATAAAAGCTGTCATTTTTCCATATTTGTCCTTTACTTGCCTTATTCCACTCATTATATATTGGACTTCTGTTTGTATAAATTTTTATGCTTTTAAATGATATAGAATTCTATAGTATAGGTAAAGCAGTTTATTTATTAATTATCCAGTTGCTGATTGGCTCTGTTGGTTCCATTTTCCACTCTTTCAGTGGGATAAAGAATGTCCTCAGGAGGCCTCTTTGTGCAGTGGTAAGAGGTTTTCCACAGTAGACAGGCCTGGGATCTCTGACTCATAAGCGCTTGAGTGTTTTAAACTTGAATAGATTCTGCTCGTTGTCCTCCTAAATTGTTTTATTTGTACTCCCACCAGCAACCGGTGAGGGAACCCATGAATCCACACCCTTTCAACATTGAATATTATCAGACTTAACTTTTGCCATTCTGATAGTTAAGAAGACAGACATTTTGGTTTTTAAATTTTGCATGGCTCTGTTTTTCAGTAATTGTTAAAGATTTTATTTATTTATTTGGTGGACAGAGATCATGAGTAGGCAGAGAGGCAGACAGATGGTGGGGGGAAGCAGTCTCCCTGCTGAGCAGAGAGCCCGATGTGGGGCTCGATCCCAGGACCCTGAAATTACAACCTGAGCCAAAGGCAGAGGTTTAACCCACTGAGCCACTCAGCCGCCCCTATTTTTCAGTGATTTTTAAATACTACTGTGAGGTTTCCAATTAAGGGATGGAAGCATAAAGAATTCAAGTAGGCAGATATTTTATATCCACTTAGAGCAGCCCAGTGTTAGACAGTGTAGGCACTTAGAGATGCTAGATGATTGATTGATTTCTTTGGGTGATTTTAAAATGTCAAGAATTAATACAATTGACTTAAATCTCCTAGTTCTGCTTGCCTCACATATACTTCTTCTATCTAATAAGGATGTATCGCCTAATTTCTGACATCAACCTACAAGGACAATTAAGGGCCCACTACAGCCAACCTGGAAAGAGCCCACTGGAAAAACTGTTGCACTAAACTCAGAAAAGGGCAAGGAAAAAAAAAAAAAAAGGCATCCTGGAAACAAGCTGCCCCTGCCTTAAAGGGCTAACCATCCCTCAAAATGAACCAAAGAATAGAAACAGAACCATAGCATAGAAACAGAACCAAACCATAGAAATAGAAAACAGAGAGGAAAATTTTACTGGGAGACTCTTTCCTTAAAGAAAAATTTCACTAAGTAAAAGAGGAAGGGCAGGCCATGAAGACTAGCATGGGACCAGGCATCTTTGGAGTAGTCTTAGGTGCAACCCTGGGCTGTTTTCAAATCCCTTACTGATTAGATCTGCCGACTTTGTGGGAAGGAGTCAGGCCACAAGCCAGCACACTTTGTCTGCACACATAAAGAAGCGGGGTAGGAATAAAAGATCAAAGTAAGCCTCCCCATTCCAGCAGAAATGGGGCCATGATGGACAGGGCTGTGGCCAAGGAGGGCAGCAGGCCCTGGGACTGCCCGCTACAACCCGGGACTTCCTTCCCAGCCAGCGATTTGTCCCCTAGGAGAGGGGGCACTGCTTGTCAGGCATTGCGCAGGCAAACAATTCCCTAGAGAGTCCAGTTTCAGCCTGAGTAAGAAGGTGGGATCCGGCCAGTACAGGGGTTGCTTGGATGAGGAAGGGGAAGTTAGATGCTTGCGTGGATATGATGCATTACCTTCGAAATGTTCGCCACCTTGCCTCACCCTCCCTCTGTCATAGATAATTGTCAACGCCAGTTCCAATCCTTCTCTTCCGCCTCCCCCTGCCAGTGGAAATTCAGCCTTTGCCATCCATCTCCCATTATCCTCGCCCCTGTGGAACGGGAGGGTGTAGTGCAGACTGGAGAGGCAGGAAGACAGGGAAAGTGGGTGGAGGGAGGATTTCCCTGGGAGACTGCAGGCGGCCTGCTCCGTACATATGGGTGTAACCCAGCTCCCGCCGAGTGGTTGGCACATCGTAGGCACGGGAAAACTGTTTTTCAAATGACTGGCTAATTCAAGGACAGAGCATAAAAGAACAGATAAGTGATCACTTAAGATGATGAGGAAGAAGCGAGTGAAGAAGGGATCAAAGGGAGCGAGGGACGAGCTAGACGGACAGATTCCCAAACCATCAGCACAGAGAACGAGAGTGAGATCTTGATCTTTCCTTTTGGCTGCCTCCCACTTCAGTCAGCTTGTTTGCTGTCCTTGGGTGTGTCTTTGGGGAAAGAAGAATCCAGACCTGCCTGAATTCACTGAGGGCAGACGGGACTCCCCCGGCTTCTTCCTGGGATCTTTTCAGTCCAGCTGTTGCCCTCAGCAGGCGTCTTGCTTGCGTGCTGCAGGTACCAGGGGGAAGCCATTTGCACCACCAATGCCCATGGCCAAGGGCAGATGTGATAGGCTGGCAACTCATCTCAGGGAACAGGGGCCCTCCAGTTCCCTCCCAGTCAGGAACCATGGCCTTGGGCAACTGTTAGACTTGAACTGCTGTTATCCCCTGTAGACTGGACAAGTCCATTGGCCATTTTCTCTGCCCAACCATAGCTGTTCAAAGTCAAATGTGCTTCTTTCTTTTCTTCAGTCAATATAACATTCCAAAATGTGTTGCTAACATTTTTTAAAATTACAACTTTATTGAGCTATATAATTCACATACTGTGCAATTGACCTGCTTAAAGTGTACAATTAAGTGGGTTTTAGTCTATTCTCAGAGTTGTGCACAGTCAGTTTTAGAACATTTCATCACCTTAAAAAGAAATTCTTCGTCTGTTAGTAATCATTCTTCATTTCCCCCCCAGCGCCCCCAGCTCCGCGCAATTATTAATTTATTTTTCTGTCTAGAGATTTACCTATTTCTGCACATTTCATATGAATGAAGTAGTGTACTATGTGACCTGTAACTGGCTTCTTTCACTTAGCATAATGTTTTCAAGGTTTATCGCTATTGCAGCATGGATCAGTACCTCATTTTGTTTATTACCAAATTCTGTTCCATTGTATGTATATACCATGTTTTATTTATCCATCTGTCATTGTTGGATATTAGGGGCATTTCCGCTTTGGGGCTACAGTGAATAACCCTGCTGTGAACACTTATGTACAAGTCTTTCAGTGGACGTGGGTTTTCATTTTTCTTGAGTATATACCTAGAAGTGGAATTTCTGAGACATATGGTAACTCTCTGTCTAACCTTTGGAGGAGTTGCCAGACTGATTTCTAAAGTAGGCTCACTATTTTTACCAGCAGTGACTAAGGGTTCCTAATTCTCCATATCTTTACCAACACTTGTTATTATCTCCCTTTTTCTCTTAAAGCCATTCCAGTGAGTATAAAGTAGTATTTCATGGTTTTGATTTATATTTCCCCAATAGCTAGTGATATTGAACATCTTGTCATGCGCTTATTGGCCATTTGCATTCTTTTTTGAAGAACTGTCTATTCATATCCTTTGCCTATGTTTTCATTTGGTTATTTGTCCTTTATCAGATATAAATTTGCAAAAATTTTCTCCTCTTTTGTGGATTGTCATTTCACTTTTTTTATGATGTCCTTTGAGACGCAGAATTACATTTTGGTGATGCCCAATTTGTCGGTTTTCTGCTATTGTTTGTGCTTGTGGGATCATTTTAAGAAACCATTGCCTAACCCAAGGTCATGAAGATTTCTGCCCGTTTTCTTTCAAGTGTTTTATAGTTTTAGCAATTACATTTAGTTGTTGTGTTTTTTTGTTTTTTTGTTTTTTATCCCTTTTGGGTTAACTTTTTTTTTTTTTTTTTTTTTTAAAGATTTTATTTACTTATTTGACAGAGAGAAATCACAAGTAGATGGAGAGGCAGGCAGAGAGAGAGAGAGAGGGGGAAGCAGGCTCCCCGCTGAGCAGAGAGCCCGATGCGGGGCTCGATCCCAGGACCCTGAGATCATGACCTGAGCCGAAGGCAGCGGCTTAACCCACTGAGCCACCCAGGCGCCCCTTGGGTTAACTTTTATATATAGTGTGAGATAGGGGTCTAGTTTCATTCTTTCAAATGTAGATTTCCAGGTGCCTCACACATGAGTTGAAAAAAACTATCCCTGATCTGCCCCCTGGCCAAAGGAAAAAAAAAAAGAAGAAAAGAAAATACTCTTCCCCCATTTACACCCTTGATCATAATCAATTGACAATAAATGTCAGGGTTGCTCACCATTTTAAAAGGGCTTCCTGAAATTAGTCTTACAAAAAACAACATAGCTTCTTACACATAGTGTGTGCTCAAAAATCACTCATCAGACTGAAGAAATGACAGATGCCCCTCCATTTGAGCTCATTTTGAAAAATATGGAGACCAATTCTAAGTGGCTGCGTGGTTGTGGTTCAGCTAAAATCATCTTCAGCTGGGGTGCTCAGGGCCTGAGCCCAGACACCCTTGAGCCAGAGTTTCATCTGATGTGACTTGAGGAGATTCTTCCCAGAGAGACAGCTATTGTCTTACACTTCGGTTTTCAGGCATTGAGGGTATGACTTTCAGGTGGTTTCAATGACTTTGGACGCAGAGATCACCTTCACCAAAGAAAACCAGGTGCTTGGGTTACGGAGCAGTTTCCCCTTGCCCTGCTCTCCACATGGCTTCCAGCAATCATTCTTAATTTGTCTGTGCTGCTCCCTTCGCAGCTCATTTCCAAAATAGCAAGAAACTGGCAAGAAGTCCTTGGTTGCAACTTATCAGCGAGCTTTGGACACAGCTGTTTCCCATCTTTTGGCAAAGTCAGTGATTTGGTTGGTCTTCTGGATAGAATAAAAATGTTGTGAAGGAAGTCAAACAAAGACATACCCCCCAGGGCACACAGATGTCCCTCAATTTACTACTATGAGTTCACTGTGGAAAGAAATATAGTTGGGCATTTTACATGTAACCCTCAAGCATAAGCACCAGTCAGGAGCCTAAAAGTGCAGTCTTTAGAATTCCACGTCTCAGAATCACTGGAAGTGGGTAGAGTGGGGGGAACTTATCATAATGCATGCATATTCCTGGGCCCCTACTGAATCCAGAATTCTGGGGGTTGGACATAGGGATCTGCATTTTAATGGACACCCCAGGTGGGTCTCATGCCCACTAAAGTTGGAGAACTGCCTACTTGTTATTTTTTCTTTGAAGGATATGTGAATACTTGCTAAGACCACAAGCTTTGGAAACATACAACATGCATTAAATTTCAGCTTCTTCTCCTGTAAAATAAGAGTCACTCTCCCATCTTTCAGGCTTGAGAGGGCTGGCATGGAGCAGAGTTGCAGGTGCAGCTCAGAGTCTACTACACTGCAGCTTTCACAACAATGACCTCCCCCCCTCCCCCCGCAACCCCCGACTGGGGTGCTTGGCACGTGGTAGGGTTGCCAGATAAAATTCAGGAATTTCAGAAAAACAACAATACTTTGTTATTACAAGTGTGGCAGCAATGCTGAGGCCAGGTTCCAGGGTGTAGGGCTTGGTAGGACAAGCTCCATGGAGGGATTTGGGACATTGTGCCTGGATAGATAACCTCTATGCCTCATCCTCCAACCCTCCCAGAAAGTCTGAGAGCCTCTCAGACCATTCAAATAAATTGCTTTCCTACTTTAACTCACTGGAGTCAATTCTGTTGCTTGTAGCTGAGCACCCTGATCAATGTAGCATCTGTAACTTCCTACTCAACAATGTGCCATCTGTCCTCCGTTCCCACCACTCTTAGCCTTCCCAGAAGTCATCAGAAACCTAATTGCACGGTCTCTCTGGCTTTTCTTGGTTCTGTACATTTTTTTGGTGGAGGAGTGTATAGAGGACACAGTGCACCCACGGTGACCCTGCAGGGTGGGAGCTGGGGGAGCAAAGACCTGACCTCAGTGTGCTTCTCTAGACCCCTCTGCTCGCTAGCTGGTGCTGCCCATTGGCAAACCAGAATGGAAGTCAGTGGATGAGGGAGTCTGTTGATGTGGTTCATTCAGGTCAGTGTTCTGGAACATAGAACAGGGTAGGGAGGAGGGGAGAGTGAGTGTAGAGGAGCGGAAGGAATATATCCAGCATGCAGGCTTTACACACTGTCCTAGGTTTGGTTCTCTGGAAGCAACGCCCAAGAAGGGGATTTTATGTAAGTGACTCCTGGAGACACTATTGGGAGGGGAACTGTGTGAGAGAAAGAATAGGGAAGTAGGACCAGCCAGGGGAAGGAGCTGGGCAGAGATGTGGTTTCAGGATTAGTCTAGCCTCAGCCTGATCCAGCCGGTTGCTTTGGAGCAAAGGGACAAAATTGTCCTGCTCAGAGGCAAGAGGACTGCACTGTTGTACATTCCCCCCTGTCAATACACTTTTAGTTGATCATTGGCCATGGGCTGTACCTGATGTAACTGGTCAGGCCTGTCCTGGTAAGGGGGCTTCCTTCAGCCAATGGAAAGCCTCAGGAGAAGAGGGCAGCCAAGAGCTACTAGCCACTGACATCCACAGTGGCTGGGGGGGTGGGGGCAGGGGCCGGGTAGGTGGACCTGGATGGACACCAATAGTGTCTGCCAGAAGGACATTTAGCATTTTGTTAATAGGAGATAACTCTGGGCAGTGAGGTAGAAATTATTCTTCCTTTGTAGTTTTCTATAGCTCACAAACTTTCTAACATTGAATCTATTATTTTTGGAACTAGCAAATACCAGTTCACTTAAAGCCATGCAGCAAAATCACCTAGTTTATGGTAGGTAGAAATAACAGTATATGCCCCCCTCTCCTTTCCTGACCTTCTGTTCATACCTCCTGAGTATATTGGGCTGATAATCCCGCTCACGGTTAGCTTCTCTGCTTACTCATCAGGCTCAGTGGGCCAGTCCTTTAGCATGTCGTATGACTCATAAATAGTATGTAACTAATGCAGCTAATGGAGGAGACATTAGTGGTATTAGTGGTATTAGGCCATATAAAAATAAGTACAATGTATGTGCCAAACATGTTGGAACCTTTATATATGTTATCTTATTTAATCCTTACAATGGTCTATAAAGTTGGAATTATTGTTGTTGTTGTTGTTGTTGAATTGTTATTCCTATTTAATCAATGAGGAAGTCCCTGGATTGGGGAATTAAGAAACCAGAGTTCTGGGGCGCCTGGGTGGCTCAGTGGGTTAAAGCCTCTGCTTTCTGCTCAGGTCATGATCCCAGGGTCCTGGGATCGAGCCCCACATCAGGCTCTCTGCTCAGAAGGGAACCTGCTTCCTCCTCTCTCTCTCTGTCTGCCTCTCTGCCTACTTGTCATCTATCAAATAAATAAACAAAATATTAAAAAAAAAAAGAAAGAAACCAGAGTTCTAATTTTTGATTAGCCACCAACAAAAACTGAAAACACTGGATCAAATGAATGATTTTCCAGTTTTCCTAGGAACCCTGCGGCCAAGCAGAGATGCCCAGGGAATGGAGGGGCTGCTGAGAATGCAGGAGTGGCCATTTGTACCTTAGCCACAGCTACTCTGCTTTGATCTTTAAGTGTTGGTAGGACTGGCTTCATGGGTGTGCAACCTGTGCTACCGCACAGGTTCTGCTGAGCTTGGAAGGGGCTCTGTACTTAGGATTTAATGTTCTGTGGCATTCTTGAAATTCTTAGTAATTTATCTTTTATTTTGTGGTTTGTAAGTGAAATCCTGTGGAACAATAGGGCATTTACCAGAGGCTTGGAGCTTTGATTCATGCTTGGTTCCACTTCCTGTTGCCTTTCTACCTCCCTGGGATGTTTCTCCATTGCCTGCTCTTGGCACCTGTCCCCCAGCCTCCTTTTTCTGCCTTGCCTTCCTCCTCCCGGTTTAGCAGCTGAGTTGCATTGGTGGGGAAGGGAGCCAGCCATGAGCATGGGGAGGATTGGGGTCAGATACATGTCTTGAATATCTCAGAGTAAGACATGGGGGTGGACATCCCTACCACGCCGGAAGCACCATGGTGCATTCAGTGGATTGCTCAATAGGGCCTCTTACCTACCTTTAACCCAGATACCAAGTCATGGACAGCACAGAAAATGGTAACATTCTTATGGCCCACTATGGTAAACAGTGAAGGTAGTACTGGGCTAGCCTTGAGTTTCACTCAGTAGCCCCAAGAGCTGAAGGCAGTTCAACCCTGGACTAAAGTAGGTGGGGCTTCTCTCTTGGGCCTATGTTCCATTTTCTGCCCCCACACCACTTGGTCCCACTCTTCCCTACGGGGCAAGGGGACATACCTGACAAAGTCCCCAGCCCTCCTTCAGGATCAGTTGCTTTTTTTCTAAGTCCATCACAGACAAATGTGTGGTCTTACTGCTGTGGCTAATACCCAGCTCACACCCCCTTGGGACTCACTCTATGAGTCTGACAGCCCTGGAACTGACCTATCTCCTATTGAGTTAGAGAAGTTCAGTCACACAAGTTCACCCTCTGATGTCCCAGTAATGTCAGGTGCCATAGACGTTTCTAAATGCTTGCGTTCAGTTTTTATTCTTAAGCCACAGCAGACCAGTAACAACAGTTTGGTCCCTGGGCCACACAGAGAAGCTCTGTTCTAGATTCTTCTGTGGGTGCTGGGACCCTGGAATTACCAGCTCAAATCACGCCAAGCCTGCTTCCAGGTTTTTCATGGGCCTCTTCTCCTGATTCATTCTCCAGGTTAGCACTCCCAATGGCCACGGGGCAACTAGAGATGGAGATTGAATATATGTGCTGCAGGGGGTGGGGAGGTCCATATACATATATTCGAGGCCCTTTAGGTATAGGATGGAGGGAAGATAAGAAAAGACAGGGGGTAGGCTGCCAGCTAATGGAGGAAGGGTGCCCCAAAGATGTGGGGCAAGCCGAGCTGAAAGAATGCATGTCTCTGCACATCTGGAACATGTCCACAGTGCCCCGATGTACTACAGCCTGCCAGTCAGGAAACTCCAGGCCCGCCATTTTCTATTTCCGATATTTTGATTTCTGATCTCTGTCCCATTGCCACAGTTGAGAGCCTCTTAGCATTTTGTGAAACAGGTGGGTGCCCTGTGGATGTGTGTGTTCTTTGGATCACTGCTTCCTCAGCCGCGTTGGGACTGTAGCCTCACCAGCTCTGTCTAGTCAACCAGCCTTCCCTCTCTTTGTACCTCAGACCTGCTGCGCTTCTGGTGCGTGCCTCATGGCAAGTAAGTTCTCAACACTCTGTGAAAGGATTTTGTTTGTTTTCCTTAAGTTTGATTGAAAGCAAACCCAGGCTAACACCCCAAAAGAAAGGCACATGACTTGACAATTTTAAAAAAGCCCCACATAATTAGCCAATAAGGCACATAAATAATATGGTATCTCTAGTAAATCAAGCGGTATAAATCCAAGCAGTGAGATACTTTGTTTTGCCTCTTAAATTGGCAAAGATGAGGAACAAAAGAGAAAATATTCAGGGTTTGTGTGGGTTTAGGGAATATTGCCATTTCATTTACTATTGGGAGAAGGCAGTAGGGTAATTGGAGATTTCTAGAGGTAAATTTGGCAATGCGGAAGACTTTGCCAAGTGCATATCCTTTGAAATCTTGAAGTCACTGTTCCATATTTTCTTACATCCATTGGTTGTTGATAAAAAGTCTAACGTCAATCTCATTCTGCTTTTTTGTTTTTGTTTGCCTCTTCTAAAGCTTTTCTTGTTATTTGACAGTTTTTGAATTTTCACTAAGATCTATCTAGGTTGGATTTTCTTTTCATCTCTCTTGTCAAATCTTTGTAGGCTATTTCAGTTTGGGGTTTCACATCTTTCTTCATTCAGTTCTAAGAAATACTTTTATTTCTGTGGATATTGCTTCCTTTCATTTTTCTCTACTCTCTCCTTCTGGAACTGCTATTTGACTGAGGTTGTAATGGATTTTGATCCTTTGTTCCCAACGTGGTTTTCATCCCTTCACTCACTCCTTCAGGAGTGAGTTGATTAATTTGCTCTTTATGTTTGTCCTGGTATTCAACTTCTCTACTGAGTTTTAAAAAATTCATTTCAACAGTTAAAATTATTATTTCAAATATCTTTAGCCACTGTTGTCCTCGTTTTGTGCTTACCTTATCTTCCCTCATTTTTCTGGGCATTTATTTAAAATTTTCTGCTGCATACCTTGTTAGCTACCTTTTCTGAGGTCTCCACTCTAAAGTTTGCTGTCTCTCTTTTATGGTGTTGGCCTTCTCCAGATGTTTGTTTAATCCTGTTCTGTGCTAATTGTGCAGCTGAAATTCCCTGTAGAATTTCAGCTGCACCTACTTCTTTTAAGAAGCACTTGGAAGGCAAGGATGGAAACTGTTGGCCTAATAACTCTTGGCACTGTTTCCCGTGAGCCAGCCTTCATGGTATGGATTTTCTCTTCCTCTTCCTCTCAGGTGTCACAGCCCTTGAGAGAACCTCCCTCCTCTCTGAGCCAGGCCCCTCTCAGTGCTGTTTCTACTTACAACACTTGTGACACCAAATGTGTGGGATTTTTTTTCCTACGACATCAACCAATTCTCCAACTTTCTGGACCAACTGCATGTTCAGTTCAAATCTGACAGCAACTATGTACAGTCAGCACACCCCCCAAAGGTGAAGGCCTCAGTCCCACAAGACTGCCCCCCACATTTCAGAGGCCAATCCCAGATCCCAGGCTTCCCCCTGTACATCTGACCAACCAGCTGTAAATTAGAGTTCTTATATCCCCTCCTCAGCTTCAGTAATTTGCTAGCATGGCTCACGGAACTCAGGGACACCCTACTAATGTTTGCCAGTTTATCATAAATGATATTATAAAGGATACAAAGGAACAGCCAGGTGAAGAGGTACATAGAGCGAGGTCTGGAAGATTCATAAGTGCATTCTGTTCCTGTGGAATTAGGAACAGAATTGTCACCCTCTTGTCACCCTCTTGGCACATGGATGCTTTCACCAACCTAGACGCTCCCATAACATTGTTATTTCAGGGCTTTTTTAATCGGAGGTTTCATCATGTAGGCATGATCAAATGACTCAATTTCTAGCTCCTCCTGAGTTTGGGAGGTGGGGCTGAAAGTTCCAAGCTCTTAGTCAGGATTAGGTCTTCCTGGCAACCAGTGCCCATCCTGAAGCTATCAGGGGGACCTGCGAGAGTTACTTCATTAGAATAAATGGCGGTCCTGTCTCTCCTATCACCCACAAAATTCCAAGGGACTTAGGGGTCTCTGTGACATGAACTGGAGCAAAGACCAAATGTTATAACAAAAAGATACTCCTATTACCCTGTCACTCAGGAAATCACCAGAGTTTTTGGAGGTCTTTGGCAGGAACTGGAGGAAAAGACCAAGTATGTATTTCTTGTTCTATCATAATATCCCACCTCACAGAGGGCTCCGTGACTGCTGACCGGCCTCGGCGGCTGGAGCAGTAGAACGGCTGCCCTGGCCTCCCTGTGGCTACTGCAGAACTTGGGCGCACTTCCTGTCTCCCACCTGCTATTCCCCCTCGTGCTTCCTGGACCACCTTTTCTCTGTTCAGTCGGGTCCTCTCCCACCATGTAGTTAGTCCTGAATGTAGCCTCTTGCTTTTCAGGGACGCCATTTATTAAACCTCATTCTGTCACTTCTTGTCGTTTGTTATTGGAAGAACACACGCTCAGTCCAACACTTTGAGATGGAATGCTGTAAAAAACTGTGTAACCTTCAAACTTCAAACCAGTAACTCTGCTTGTAGGAATTTATCCTAAGGAAGTAATTAAGAATAAAGCTTTAAGGGGCGCCTGAATGGCTCAGTCAGTTGAGCATCAAACTCTCGATTTCAGCTCCAGGTTGTGATCTCGTGTGTCGTGAGATTGAGCCCTGCACCAGGCTCCATACTCATTGGGAAGTCTGCTTGAGATGCTCTCCCTCTCCCTCTGACCCTCCCCTGCTCTTTCTCTCTCCCTCTCAAATAAATAAATAAATCTAAAAAAAAATAATAATAAAGCTTTAAATGTAAGGCTTTTCAACCACAGTGACGTTTATTGTGAAAACAAATAACCAGCTAGAGGGGATTAAATAAATGATGACAGGGGGTGCCTGGCTGGCCCAGTCTGTATAGCATCCAGCTCTTGATCTTGGGACCACGAGTTCAAGTCCCACTTAAAAAAAATTAAAAATAAATGGTGACACATCCATATGATGGCAAACTAAGTAGGTGAAAACTAATATGGCAGAATATTGAATTGCATGGAAAAATGTCATTGATGTATGGTTAAGTAAAAGTTTCAGGTTACAAAATTATTTTAAAATCTTGTTTTTGTTAAAAGAAAAAAATACACACAACAAGGGACACCTGGGTGGCTCAGTCAAGTGTCTGAGTCTTGGTCTCAAGGTCATGAGTTCAAGCCCCACATCAGGGTCCACACTGGGCATGGAGACTACATATATATATATATATTTAACCCCCCCACACACATGTTCTTTTGGAAAGGGTAATTCCACATGGTGGGATTGTGGTGATGTATTTCTTCTTTGTGGCTTTCCCCCCATACTCTGGGGAATTGTTTGCAGCATCTTTCATGTGTAAGACTCCAGTGCCATCCTCTGCTTCCTTCCCCAAGGTGCGCTGGAAGATGGACTGTCCTCCAATGGTGTACCCCGATCTACAGCCCCAGGTGGACCCTCCAACCCAGACAAGAAGATGAGCAGTGGGACCCAGTGCCCGAATCCCCAGAGCCTCAACTCAGGCCCTCTGACCCAGAAACAGAATGGCCTCCGGACTACAGAGGTAGGTCACAGCCACAGAACCCACTTGGTTCTGGAGAAGAGGGGAGAAGCTTACTTCGGAGCAGGGCCAAGCTGAGCTGGTACCCAAGGAAGGAGCAGTGATGCCTCACCATACCAAAGGGAGATTTTTCTCTTCAACCCCATGGGAAAATTTTTGCCAAGAAAATAGCAGGACCCCACTCCCACCCCATCCCTGCCTCAAGGGTCACTGTGTTTTGTTGAGTCAGAGGAAATGGGCCCTTGCTGTCTGCACTCTAAAGGAAGTGTGTGTTTGCTTAAATACAGCTTTGTTCCAGGCTCCCTTCAACACAGCTCTCACTGTCTTGACACTGAGGACAGTACTGGTCACAGGAACCAGTGTGGGGCCAGACAGTGCGCAGGGCTCAGGGTTGGCAGGGAAGGAGAGAGAGGACCGGTGGGGTAAGAGTCAGGCTAGGCGTTTTTACCTCACATCCTCCGCCCAGGGGGTCAGCGGGAGCGTCCCCAAGGGGGGCTGTCATTGCCAAATGTGGTGTAGCATCACCCTCAGACTGTTAGGGTTGAAGAAGAGGTAAGGCTGCGGCACCAGAGGCTGGCTGGCCTTTGCAGTCTTTGCTTTCTCCCAGAGCTGTTGTAGGGAAGCGCTCCACCTGCTGGCCCTAGCTCCTCCCTCGGGAAAGACTGCCGCCCCCCCCCCCCCCCGTTGGCCCACCAGGGGTCCGCCTCCCCCTTCTACTCCCTCCCCCACTTCCTCATCTGCACCAGCACCCCCACACACACACCACCACCAAGGTCTACTGCTTCTCTGATGCTGATTTTCCAAACACATGTCCCCTACTCTCCCATGTCAAAATTTACTGGTCCTGTCCCCTCAGGCCACTGCCACCTGTTTCCTGATGCTCCAGCTGGTTCTTTAATGATGGAATTCTTGCTCACTCGAGTGAGTTACCACCCTAACCCTTGGTTAGAAAACCTGTTGCAAATTCAGCTCTAACGCTTGTTAACTAAGTGGCCTGGCAGGAACCACTTACTCTCTCTGAGTCTCAGGCTCCTTATGCACACAATGGAAATAATAGCCCAGTGAGAGAACAGATGGGCCTGTTCTGTGTAAATGGAGAAGTGTTGTAAGTCAGCCAGTGGGGAGGAGCAGGGGATGGTTAGTCCCACAGCACCCAAAAGGATGGAATGAAGCACTGACAGGCTCTTCAGACTCAGAAGAAAGACACGGAGGGGGAGGGGACTGACTTGAACTTGAGGGTGGCCCTCCCAGGGTCCTGGACTGACTACTCAGCTTGTGCATGAGCTGGCCTTCTAGAGGCCTAAGCATCATTGCCTCCCCCAAGGGAAGGCCCCACAGAGCTAGACTCAAAACCTGGGAGACTGCTTTAGTGCAGGGCTTGACATCTGTCCCAGAGCCTCCTCCCCACATGTGTGCCCTCCCCCCTTCAAGTCAGGCTGGGTCGTGGGGGACAGGAAGCAGCTCTGTCTGGTGTGTGGCGTGATCCACACACATTGGCTTCCTGCCCCCCATCATTCTTCCCTTGAAAATAGTGCTCTGCAATTTACAAAGTGCTTTTAGGTCTGCTGGGGCATTAAATCCTCCCAGGAGCACTGTAAAGTAAGCATCGTCCCCAATTTATAGAAAAGGAAACTGATTCATTTGACTTAGGACATGAGTTGTCATGAGTCATTCATATAAGTGCTGGAGGTGGGTGCCAGGGACTGGAACTTGAAACAGTCAACTATTATAACAATGGAGCATAGACATGTGGACAGACTTTTTTACTGAAGAATAAGGTATTAGTCCTTTATGGCCACATAATGCTGCATACCAAAGCACACCAGCGTTCAATGGCTTCGAACAATCTTATTTTTCCTGCCACAATCAGCTGCGACTTGAGTGGCTAGGCCTGACTTCGGCACCAGGCTCCGCATGTAGTTCAGGCTGTTCCATGTATACTATTTTGGGAATCAGTCCAGAAAAGCAGCATCTCTGAGGCATATCTTCTCACGACTGTGGTAGAAACCCAAGAGGGCAAAACCAAACTACAGTAGGAACACATTTCACGTCTCTGCTCATATCCTGCCAGCTAACCTCCTCTTGGCCCAAGCAGGTCACATGGACAAGCCCCCCATCAGGAGGGCAAGGAAATCCTGACTAGAGAGACAGCAAAGGATTGATTAAGGGCAGTCGCGCTTTCTACAGCGTGGAAAGTACGTTCAGAAAAACGCCCAAGTCAGTCCTAAGTGCAAAGAATCTTTACAAGGCGACACAATGAAATCTTTACAAGGCGACACACCCACATGATCATTAACCACATGAAACCCAGAACGCTTTCCGTGCCCCAGAAATGTCCCTTTTGCCCCTCACCGTGGTGACTGGGACGTGCCAGTCACTGTCCACCTCTGCAGACTAACCACTCTTCTGACTTCTAGCCTTCTAGACCAGTGCGGTTCGTTTTGTAGACGTTTATAGATGGTGTCACATGGTGTGTGCTCTTTTGTGCTTGGCTGCTCGTGTCCAATGTCAGGCCAGTGAGACTCACCTGCGTGGATGTCAGTCGCATAGATTTGTTCATTTTCGTTGTTACATCTGTTGCATTATGTGAGTGTAACTTATTCCCCCTGAAGGACATTTGGGTCGTTTCTGGCCAGGCCATGGTGAACAATACAGCTGCTGACATCCGTGGGCATGCCTGCTGGTGGACGTTCATTTCTTTTCAGTATATTCCTAGGAGTAGAATTCCTGACTCATGGGATGGGGATATATGCGACTTTTATAGATACTGACAAATCATTTCCCACACTAACCAACTTTACATGCTAACCAGATGCGGATGAATTCCAATTGTAGAACATTAGAATTTAAAGCCAGGAAGTTGGGGCACCTGGGTGGCTCAGTTGGTTAAGCGACCAACTCTTGATTTTGGCTCAGGTCACGATCTCAGAGTCTTAGGATCAAGCCCCATGTGGGGAGACTGCTTGTCCCACTCCTGTCCTCCCTTGCACATGCGCTCTCTCTCTCTCTCTCTCTCTAATAAATACATAAAATCTTTTTAAAAAAATAAAGAAAGCCAATGAGTTGTGCTTAGTCTTTCTTAGACCTGTGACAGCAGCCTTGTAGGCAGGCTGAGGATGCTAAGCACTTTGTTACAGAGTCTCACCGTATCCTCACGACAGCTGTAAAACACTGATATTGTCCCCAGCTGACAGGTGAGGACGGAGACTTGGAGATAGCCGGGAAGCAGTCCCCCCCAACACACACACGGAAGACACCGACCCCCACCCTCCCCGGCCAGGCGGCAGGGGACATGAGGAACAGTCCCACCAGTACAGCCCTGGGAGCGGTGGCCCCACTGATCGGCCATCCACACAGGTGGTTTTCGCAGTCCAGTGAGCGATGGCTGCCTCGTAGCCTCTTCCCAAACAAGATCGGGGAGCAGGTGCTTCGGTCCTGAGTGTTCGGACAGGTGCTGAAGTGCCTCAGTGGTCTTTGTGTCCTGCGGTCTCACCAGCCACCAGGCGTCTTGTGTCCCCAGAAGCCATGGCACAGGTTTCCTATCCACAGTGGGCTTTACGAGCCAAGCTTACCTCTCCCTGAAGCTCCTATCGGCAGAGCTATCTCGTCCCCACACAGCTCTCAGCGGTGAATCTACTCAGGGAAAATCGGTTGCTTCCTAAACACTCCAGGGCCTTCGAGGGACCACCTCTTCCGTGCTGCCCGCCTGCACCCTGGGCTACAGCTTCCTGCATTTTCGGTGACCAGCTCGGCAGTAGCCACTCTCCCCTTCCCTCCCCCTCTGCTCCCCCAAGACGTTCCACAGCACTCTCCTGTGCAGCATCCAGCCCCTGGGCTGATGGGCTTTGGGCATTTTATTTTTTAAAGATTTTATTTATTTGGCCCAAAGAGAGAGAGATCACAAGTAGGCAGAGAGGCAGGCAGAGAGAGAGGGGGAAGCAGGCTCTCTGCTCAGCAATGTGGGGCTTGATCCCAAGACCCTGAGGTCATGACCTAACCGAAGGCAGAGGCTGTAACCCACTGAGCCACCCAGGTGTCCCTGGGCTTTGGGCATTTTAAAGAGCTTTCTTTCTCCAGAAGAACCGTTCACGAAGCAGGCATCTCTGGGTACCTGTCTGCAACCCGATGGACAGAACAAGCCTGTGTGCTGAGGCAGTCCTTGTGAGGCCTGGTAAACGTTCTGCTCAGGTCCTCTATGCGCTCCTTAGATGCATTCGTGTTCTTCCCCGGAGTGCCATCGAGGTGCCAGGCAGCGTTCTGATGCCAAAGATCCGGAAAAGGAACACGTGTCCTGTGTGCTGAAGCGACTGCCAGGTTTAGTGGGGGTGAGGCTGGGGCATCAGATAATACAGGGTAAATGAACACAGGCTTCCCCGATTTGAGGTACTGCTATTTATTTCAAGGAAATGAAAGGCCACATAGAGGGGATAGCAACTCCTCCCTTTCATAGAGATGCCTCCCCACAGTTCGGATTGCTTTCTGGAGGGTTCTGGGGACAGCTAAGGAATGGCTGTGAGCAGCAGCGTCTCCTGTTCCGAGCCCCTCTGCACCTCATGCCCCACCAGACAAACCATAGCTTCCTTCTTTCAGTTCCCTCGGCCCCTGTCTTCCGCGGCTTGAACAGGTGCTAACTAGTGAAAGGAAGGTGACAATAAGGATATTGTACAAACTGGAGCTGCCTCGATGGAGACGGTGTCTTGATTTCTCTGCTGTATCTTGATTTCCTCCAGTCACCTGGGGCCTTCCTGCAGCTCAGCACCTGAGCAATCCCTGCCTGGGGCTCCTTCCCCCAGCCTCTTCCCTGAGCTTGACAAAAACCCAGGAGGCAGTCCTACAGCCGCTGTTCTGTCTGGCTAATTCGACATTCAGGAGCTCCGGGCTGCCTCCAGACATTTGCTCTCCAATCTGAGTGTGCCGCTCCCTCAGCCCTAGGACTCCTGTTTTTCTCCCCAGAACTAGAACAAGTGTTCAGCCGAGGTAGAAATGTGTGTGTGGATACAGCTCTGAGCAGGCGAGACTCGAGTGGGCGGCCGGCCTCCCGTGAGCCTGCCTGTCTTCAGAAGCTGCATCATTGGGGGTGACTTTATTACTCTTGACCAAGTGGCCAGACTGTGCTGAAGAACGTCACCGATGTCCGGACCGAATCTCCAAGGAGGAGCTTCCTCGCTCCGCTCCCGAGCCCCGGAAGGACGGTGAAGCCTCACGGGGATGGCCCTGGCCAAAGAGGGAGGCCTGATCCAGAAAGAAGCACCGGATAAGCCCAGAATTGCTCCTGGGTGGCGGTGATAGGAGATATGTGAGAAGAGCATAACAAAACAAAAACGCAGCAAAACAAAAACATGACGTTAAAAGACCTTTAGATAAATAGTGAGTCTTGGGGCGCCAAACAAAAGAAACCGTTGAGGAAAGCTAGAGAGGGAGACCTGTCTTCAGGAGGCACTTTGATGCACATTGTAGTTTGAGCCTGGGAAAAGGAGGCAATGTAGCAGTATAGGGCTGTGTGTGTGTGTGTGTGTGTGTGTGTGTGTGTGTGTAGTGATTTCCACTACCTCCATATATGCCACTGTCTGCTGCCTGCCACCTTACATACAGGAAGAATTGCAAGACTCACTATTCTTTTTTTTTTTCAGTTTTTTTTTTTTTTTAAAGATTTTATTTATTTATCTGACAGAGAGACAGTGAGAGAGGGAATACAAGCAGCTGGAACGAGTGGGAGAAGCAGGCTTGCGCCGATCAGGAAACCCAATCTGGGGCTTGATCCCAGGACACTGGGATCATGACCTGAGCTGAAGGCAGACGCGTAAGGACTGAGCCACCCAGGTGCTCATTATTTTTTTTTTTTTTTTAAGATTTTATTTATTTATTTGACAGTGAGAAAGGGAGAGAGTAGCAGAGGGAGAGGGAGAAGCAGGCTCCTTGCTGAGCAGGAAGACCAACATGGGGCTCCATCCCAGGACCTGGGATCATGACCTGAATTCAAGGTGGACACTTAGCCAACTGAGCCACCCGGACGCCCCAAGACTCACTATTTACCTAAGGGTCTGAAGAAACACCCGATGAGAAGACTCTCAGGGCAGAGACCTTATTCTTTATGCCCTGGCCCTCTGCGTCCGCTTCAGGGTTGTGAACCCAGTACGCACTCACTCACTGCTTGGGACCTTCCTGACATCTCAGCATCAGAGAAACCCTTGACTGGGTGTCCTGGATAATCCAGTGAGGCTGGCCTGGCAGTTCACTAGGATTAGGAAGGCTTCCCACAGCACCGCTCCCTCCCCGCCCCCCTCCGGCGCCCATCATATGATTGATGACTCCTCTGTGGGATCCCCAGTGCTTTTTCAAGCAGGTTCTGCTGCCTTCCTAGTGTTTGATCTATAAGAGGTTCAAGTTGAAAAGCAACAACTTCTTTTGGCACTCCCTACCAGATAGATCTAAACCCCTGCGCTGAGTAACCTAAGTGAGTACAGGGGATAATGCTACTGTGGGCACAGGATTTGCTCCAGGCTTGATAAGTTCTGGAGAGTTTTGCCTGAGGCAGGACCTGACCCCTGCCTTTGGAGCCTAGCATCCTAGCCCTGGGTGGGGTTGCTATGATCAAATATTTCCTAATGACCTCAAACGAATGCCATGAAGCAGCAGTAAATAAAATCACAGAATTTGGAAAGAGCTAGATGTTATTGTCTATCTCCCTTTAATAGGGCTTGATTGAAAAGAAGAAAAATGTCTTGAGTTGCAGGTGACAAGGCTGTCTTTAATCTTTGGGGAAGAAGGAAGGGGAACTGATATTTTCAGTGGCCACTCTGAGCCAGCCACACTGCACATGGCATCATCTTTAGCCCTCAC
Organism: Mustela nigripes; assembly: GCF_022355385.1. Taxonomy (NCBI): domain Eukaryota; kingdom Metazoa; phylum Chordata; class Mammalia; order Carnivora; family Mustelidae; genus Mustela; species Mustela nigripes. The sequence continues at coordinate 163,594,151 of NC_081559.1, forward strand.
TCTAAGGGGAAGGCAGCATTTCCCACTCAGAAAAACAGGCTCAGAAAGGTTAGGTATTTGGCCAACATGACACAGGGAATAGTGATGTGGCTATGTTAGACTTAAAACCCAGATCTGTCTGCCTCCAAACCCCATGTTCTTCCTTCCCATTACCAAAAACAAAACAGTGGAAAATTCAGAGTAAGCTTTGGCAGAGTTGTGGGAGGCTGGATGTGGGACCCGGGTCCACTGTCTTTACAGTTCAACAGCCTACATTGACATTGGCCTTGGGCAAGTTATGTTGGCTTGAGTGACTTCCACTGCCTCTTGGGAAAGGGAGGGTAGTACCACTTCTGGCTGTCTCTCAGGGATGGCATAAGAAATGGTCAATTGTAAGCATAATGTAAATACCATAGGGAAGTTCTAGGGCAGGGCAGTGCAAACAGGTGTGCTATTCCCAGGACATTTTGTGTCTTCTTTATGCAGATTTCTTTCTTTCTTTCTTTCTTTCTTTCTTTCTTTCTTTCTTTCTTTCTTTCTTTCTTTTTTTAAGATTTTACTTATTTATTTGACAGAGATCACAAGTAGGCAGAGAGGCAGGCAGAGAGAGAGAGAGGAAGCAGGCTCCGTGCTGAGCAGAGAGCCCAATGCAGGGCTTGATCCCAGGACCCTGAGATCATGACCTTAGCCAAAGGCCTTAGCCCACTGAGGCTTAACCCACTGAGCTACACAGGTGCCCCTGAAGATTTCTTTTCATACATGTGTTCACCAAGTTATTTGTTTGGTGTCTATTACGTGATAGGCACTAAATTACATTCTGGGGCTATATTCTGGTGAACACAACACACTGGGTCCCTACCTTCTGGAAGTTTATAATCTGTTGAGGATGTAGAAAATATGCAAGTAAACAAGCATATATATAATCCAAACCATGGTTAAGGCCAAGGAAGGAGTAAGGAATACTGGGAGAGAGAAATCATTAGCTGTGGTTACCCCTGGGGAAAGCACAGAGCATGGGAACAATGTTACTTTTCATTGTGCCTTCTCTATTCCTTGAATTTCTTTTACCATAATCATGTATTGGTTTTATAAATAAAAAAACACAGTTGTAGAAAAATTGATGTCTGCTAAATCATAATCTCAGTAAGCTTTGCTTTTCTTCAGTGGTGTGAGGAACTGTGAAAAGGTTCAGGTGATCCTGTGTTAGGTATAGATATATTTGTGGGGTCAAAGTAAAGTTGAGAATATCTGTATTCCCATTTTGGGGGAGGCATGAGAATCAGTGAGCAGACACAGCTGCACCCCCGAGTCCAGGTGCCCCTGGAAAAGCCATGGCTACCCCCACTTCCCCAGAGAACGAGCTGGGTCATCAACTTCTAAACCCCACAAGAAATAGGTTCGGGGCTCCTGGGTGGCTCAGAGGGTTAAGCCTCTGCCTTCAGCTCAAGTCATGATCTCAGGGTCCTGGGATCAATATCCCCAATCTCTCTGCTCTCTGCTCAGCGGGAAGCCTGCTCTCCCCCTTCCCCGCCCCGCCTGCCTGCCTCTCTGCCTACTTGTGATCTCTCTCTCTCTCTCTCTCAAATAAATAAATAAAATCTTTAAAAAAAAAAAAAAAAAAGAAAGAAAGAAAGAGAGAGAGAAAGAAACAGGTTCATCCGGGTTCAAGGCTGCCAGGAAATTATCAGTCAGTCTGTTACCCTTGAGAAATGGCAGCCGATAAATTACTTTCAATTAAAAAGGCAATATCAAGAGGGCCCAAATCCATGATTGACAGAATTCTAAACCTACAGAAATGAAAATGAGGCAGAGGGAAGAATAGAAAAGCTGTAAAGCTGAGTGAGAAACAAGAGGGGGCCCATTAACAAGAGTCAGTGGTGATAAAACTCAGAAAGCAAGAATTTTAGAAGTGGAAGAAGGATTGATGGGCAGAGAGCCACAGAGGAAAAAAGGTGCCAAATAGGTTTCTCTCCTCACTGAGCTGCAAACCAGAAGATGTTTTTTTTAAAGCCAGTAATTGCAAATGGGACATGTTTTCTTTTTCTGTAGTTAAATAAAGGGAATGGGATGTGAAATAAAAAGGTTTGGCTGGCTGAGAAGCCCCTCAGAGGGGAAAATGCCTCTTCTACATATGGCCTGAGGATCCAAATGGGATAATAATAGTTCCTCGTTTCCAGATAGTTCTTCTCTTGTAGGAGGGCAATGCAACTTCTCAAGAGGGCTTCTAGAGAAGATAATCTAGCATTGTGGTTCTCTTTCTCCCTCTCAGTTGGGCTTGAAATCTGAGATCTCCGGGGCGCCTGGGTGGCTCAGTCAGTTAAGCAGCTGCCTTCGGCTCAGGTCGTGATCCTGGGGTCCTGGGATCGAGCCCTACATCGGGCCCCCTGCTCAGGGGGGAGCCTGCTTCTTCCTCTCCCTCTGCCTCCCGCTCTGCCTACTTGTGCTTTCTATCCCTCTGTTCAAATTAATAAATAAAACAGTTTAAAAAAAGAAAAGAAATCTGAGATTTCCAAGTTGTAACTGGCTTCTGGCGATGACCGACCCCGTGAGGGGCTGCGCTGCTGTGCGTGGGAGGTTGACTTTCTGCAGATGCCTCCGATTTGAAAGGTGCTCTTTCCCAAAGCACCTCTCCCAAAGGAGAACGCCTTTTTGTTCTGTTTAACTGGATAGTGTTCATACAGCGTAATTCTTGGAAAGGAGACTCATTTATGGCTTAGAGCCTGGACCCATCACTGGAATACAGAACTCCGTGGCCCTTTATCCACATGCGGGCCCCGCAGGCTTACAGTCGGTGTTGTTCAGAAGGAGCAGGAACAAGAACCATAGTTCCGGTAGAACAAGGTGATTTCCAGTTGAAATTCAGAATGTTCGACATCATCATTTTGCAAATAAAATCAATGACAGCTCTAACTGGGCTGACCAACTGTGCTGGTTTGCGGGGACCTGAGCAGGTTCCCAGGATGGAGAACTTCCATTTTTAAAATGGAAAAAGTTGGTCACTCATTAATGTGGAGTGATGTGCTTAATTCTCTCAAAAAGCCCCACAAAGAATCAAGCATTATTGCCCCATGTTTCACGTAAGGGAACTGAAACTCAGAGGTTAAAGCAACGTGTCTCACAGCAGCTAACTGGTGACAGAGCCTTGCCCTGAGTGTCCCTCTGTGGGCCCCAAAGCTTGTGCCCTAAATGCCGCCACTAGAGGGGCTTGGGATATATGGAGTTAAGAAACTGCCAAAAGAAAAAAACAGAAATTGCCCCATGGTGCCTGAGATTAAAGCCGTACACATCCTGTGGCTATTCTGGGAACAACTATTTTGTAGCTTTGGACCCTCAAATGGGTGAGGAAATGAAGAATCAGCCAACTATTGAATTTTTGCTTATATATTTAAGCTTAAAAAAGCAGACTAAAATATAGAGGAGAGCATTTTCTGTGTATAATCTTTAACAACCTTTTGTGAAGTCTTGCCAGTAACTCTACAGAAAAGCAGTCACACTGTTTGGAAAGTTTACATTTCCATTCTGGAGAGCTTTCGTACTGCCTACTGGTTTGAGGGGAAAGTTGCTGTCGAATAAAGCCTCTGTGTCTCCATGCCGAGTCGCCATGCTGGTGCAGCAACGCCCAAAATGCAAAGTGGATGGAAATGGCCTCATAATTGTCGCACTTTTCTTTAGAAGACAAACTCGGTTGTGGGATTTCAGGAGTTCTCTGCTTTTAGGGTAAAAGAAACCCATCAAAGTCACCGCTTGCCCTGGTGCCAGTTCAGTCCCGGAAAAGCTGAGAAGACTAAATCCTTAAAAACAGCATTGACTTCTGGTTGCTCAGACAAGGGTGCTTTGGCAAATGCACTGTGTCGATTTATTCATTCATCCATTAGTTCAGCCAAACTCCAGTGGAGAGGGCCTGTTCCGTCAGACGCTGCTGGGCCCTGGGATCATAAAGAGGAAAACAGTGAAGTCCTAGCTCTTGACATCAACGGAAAGGACTGAAATCGCATGTAGTCAAAATTATCCCTTAAATGCCCCGCAGATCACCCATAAATTACTCTTAGGTCAGGTTCCCTAGAAGCGGAGCCGGAGAAGAGGATTCTTGGGCAAACCATTGATGGAATGAGTCGTCTCATGTGAAGCCCATATGGTAGTCAGGAGGGAAGCAGGAGGAGCAGAGGACCCAGTTCAGCAAATGCATGAGCTTGGCTGAATCCCACAGTGGGGTCTGATCCCACGGGGGGTTCTGGAGCGTGAAGATGTCCTAGATTTATATCCCCTCGAAGCAAAATGGCCAGTGTTTTGTATCCCTGACAGTCAGACATTGGCTTTGGGCTGCCTCCAGGAATCAGGGTGTGACCTCTGTCGCATTTCTGGGCCAGGTGGCTCCAGTCAGAATGAAGGCAATTCTCAAAACCGGGTGCTGCTCACACTCACAGCAGTTGGGGGATGGATGCCCCAGGCGTGTAAAGAGAAACTGGAGGGGGCATCACCAGCACCTGCTACACAGCATTCATGAGACAGGTTACAAACTGTGTATCAGCATATCAGTTAGTAAATCAAACAGGCCAGTTTCTTTTTCTCCAGTGGCCCTGTAGTCCATCATGTCTTTGGATGCACTACAGATAAAATAGCTGGCTTGATTCAGGGGCCGTATTATATTAAGAATGTGCATCTATCCACACTCACGCCCAGTGTGGGGAGATGTTCCCTCAGGTGTGACATTGAGGTGACATTATATATGATGCTCATTGGGCATCAGCCCCTGTGGAGAGGAGGGATGGAAGTGGGAGTGGCTAGGGGACAAGGTGAGCCAGGCAGATGCGGCCCGAGCAGCGGCTGACCCCACCCCATGGGGAGCTCTAGAGCCCAGTGGCTTGTCAGAGCGGGCCTGCTTTGTGCCAAAAGGGCCAGATATTTATACCCTTCACATTGGGCCATCATGGCAAGGGCAGGACCCGGGGTGAGGTGGCTTTCTGCAGCTGAGCACCCCACAGGGACATCCGGAAGGGATTTACTGACTGTACTCCCAGGAGCTAGGCAGCAGGTCCGCGTGGCTGGGGACTGGGCAGCACCCGTCTCTGTCCATCCCCTGTGGAGAGAAGTCCCATGACCCTCTCATGCTCACTCCAAGCATACAGTTGAGCAGAAGGGGCACAAAATCACTCCCCACTGGTTGAAGTTTACTCTTGAGATGGGACACATGTAGTTGAAGAACCTGAGGTTTAGTCCGTGCTTTAGTATTTAGTATGAAGTCCAGACTGTTATCATTGGCTTATCTTCACTTTGAAGTGGATAATCTGTCTTACTTTTTACTTACTAAATCTTTTTGTGTTTTTTTTTTGTTTGTTTTTTGTTTTGTGTGTGTGTGTGTGTGTGTGTGTGTGACAGGCATTATGCTGAGTACTTTAATGCATGATCTTATTTAATTCTTACAATAATCTGGTGAGGTGGGTACTATTATTATCCCCTATATTACAGATGAGAAAACTGAGGGTTAGGTTAGAAAAAATTTGCTCCTGGTGAAATTGTCTAGTCAGTATTTGAACCACAAAGTCTTGCTCCAAAGCTGCACGCCTTCACTGCTTTACTAACGCAAACTGTGGAACCTTCCTCACTATCCTTGGATGGACCTTCACCAATCAATGCAATTCATCCATTCGACAGTGTTTTACTGAGCAAGCCTGATGCTAGGCTCTGTGCTAGGTCAGCATTAGAGTTTCAACAGAGAAAGCTTTGAAAAGGAGTTATATGCTTGTGTTCTAGCAGGTTCTTCTTCCTACCTCTGTGTGTGTGTGTATACGTAACAATCTCAAGAGACGAATGCAAATTTGGGTGTTTTCTACTAACTCAGTTCATGACGTTAAACTTTTTAACAGGCTAAAAGAGACGCTAAGCGAATGTCTGCAAAAGAAGTCACCATTAACGTTCCAGACAGCATCCGACAGGTGGACAGAAACCGAAGAATGGCGAAGAACTGCGTTAACTAGCAGGGCAGACGGACTTCTCTGTGTCCTCCACGTGTTGGACCCCACCAAGGAGACTCGAAGAAGTGGGTGGCCCTTGCTGGATGTGAAGAACGCTGCTGCCTTGAGAGACTGTACTTGGCAGCCCTGCCTGGGCTTTGGGGACGTTCCCAGCCTCCCACTTACCGCGGAGCTGTATCGGCACAGCACTTGCATAGGGTACCAAGCTGCAAACGTGCATTTTGCCTCTTTGCAGCTCCTGCAGTGTGGTTTGCTGTAAAAGTGGTGAGGGAAGCCACAGGGGGGCGGCTGAAACAAAGTAGGAATAGGTTCCCTGGTGAGACATGCTCCCGTGGGTTCTAAGCGCTCCTGCCTGGGGTCATGTGCGCTGTTTCGGGTCAGCTTATTCTTTCGTTCTTTCTTCCTTTCTGAATACTGCCATCAGAGTACTGAATACTGCGTTCACTTAAAAGTTGTCTTTCACTTGACTGCAAATCCAGATATAGGAGAAATCGAGACGCAGGAAGACTCCCAGATCTTCTTGTTTCCTTAGCTCAGCAGGAGACAGATGCAGATCCCGTTTCACACCAGCTAACCCCCCCAACACCCACAGCGTGTTTTGGGAGCTCTCTCCCCGAGGCAGTCGCACTCATTCCTCATCAGCCTTCCATGTCCCCCCCCATCCCAGTGTCCACATCAGCCTCCATACCGCAGTATCGCTGTCACCATGGTCGAGGCACCCAACCTAGGATGCCCCAAGGGCTCAGCCACACGCTGCATGTGCGGAGTTTTCCAGGTCACTCTGTGCTTTTCTGGGTTTCTTCTCTCCCGGTGGGTCATTTGCAACTGTTGATCAAAGCACGGACACAGCTCACAAGAAGAAGATGACCCAGAACCCATCAGCAGCACTCACGGCTTCACTCTGGCCTCTCGGACACGGCATCAGGACGTGCCACCTGCTGTCTGCAAAGGAGTCGCCTTAGAAAGCCCAGCCCTGGTTGCTGTGCCTTTGCGTTGCCATGAGACCGATGCACACCATGTTAATCAGAGGCGGGAAAAAATATCTTGATAGATTAAAGTTATCTAACATTTCTTTAAACATGTTAAGGTGGAACTATCTTCCTCCAGATTAACGGAACATGATTTTTAAAGGACTGTTAACACACCTGGATTGGGAAAGGTAGGACTAAAGGTGTATCAGACGATACCAATAAACTCCCTGTTTAGCAGAAAGAGGTTGCCTGAAGGTGTGTGTTTATATGATATGGCCCAGAGAATTGACATGCCTAGATTAAAATTTAGAAACTCGGCCTCATTTCTTGCCAATTTGGTTATAACTCAAACACGAGCACATGGTACCCCTCCCGCCCTCCCCCTTTCCTTCCTACCATAGACTGTGCATTTAGTCATTTAACATTAAATACCAAACCTGCTCCAGGCACCTTGCTGATGCTAAGAGATTTGGAGTCTGGCTGGTCACGCTGGTACATCCTGAATCTAACAGCGGACTTAATAACTAGGGGATGACCTTCAACCCTAAGGTATAAATGTGAATCGTTGCACAGTGGAACTCACTTTTACATTCAGAATAGGTTTCACTCTTAAACCCTGGATCTGGGTGTTCTCCTGATCACTGCACATGCCTTTACCCTACGTAAAACTAGTTTTTCCCCAAACCTCTGCCGTTTTGTGATTCTTTGAGAAAGGGCTTTTTAGGGAACTTCATGTTCTGAAAATGAAAGAATAATGATAAAATAAAAGCAAAACCTGTGAATCCTGTGGCCCCACTGGCATCACTCAGCAGGAGCCCCAACTGCCAAAGGTTGGAATTGATCCTGCAAGTTCAAGGGCTCATTCTCGCAGGGCATGCATGTTGTTTTTGTGTGGGGTGTTCCTGCCCCCGTCATGTGCTGTCAGTCGTAGACGACACCAGTTTCTCTTCACATCCTTGTTTTTGCATCACTGAACTGCGGCAAGTCGCTTGGAATTTAACTCAAGAGGGTCTCTCTGATCATATAGGAATAAGGTCTCACTCCTGGGGGAGAAGGGAATGAAGGGCAGGTAGAAGCTGCCCCTCCCTGGAACAATCTGGATCTCACAAAGATAGTGACCAGAAGTTCATCCACGCTGCTGCAAATTCACCAGGCAACTTTTTTATGTGTGTATCATACAAGAACTGATTCTCACGATCCTATTAACCTCACACTTTCTATTGCCAAGTTTGTGTCAATAAAGTCATCAATTTCAAACATGGATAATACAGAGAGTCTTTACTGGAAGCTAAAATTTGTATTTAGGGGTGTTCAGATTTTTTTCTTCTTTGATAGAAAGGTCTTTTATACACATGATCTCTGTGAACCCTTCAAAAAGCCTTATGAAGGAGACTACTGTTCTCCAATGGACAGTTACAGAAGTATTTATAGTCACTCAACTAGTAAGCGATGGAGCAGGGACTCAAGGGAAGAATGCTGCCTGCAAATCCAGTGGTTTTCTCAATATATAGCGTGGTCCTTTCCTGGCAAGAAGGTCTAACGTGCCTGGGAGACGGAGCCGTCTCACAAAGTCTGAGAGGAAGCCGAGCCCCAGTCCGAGGGGGTGCCAGCAGTGACTGGGGAAGGCTGGTGAGCTTCTGGAGCTTGGGTCTGGCCCAGGCTTCCTTATCCCTCCTGAGAGGGTGACCCTGACCTAGTGTGAGAGGGCACCTTTGGTGAAGGTCAGAAAGAGGAGCGACCTCATGATTTAGAGGAGCTTGAAATCGCACCCATCGGAAGAGCTGCTAAGACCTCAAGGTGAGCGCAGCGGGGGCAGCAAGGGACCTCCCGGAGCTGCCCACGCCCCAAGCGCTCCTTGGGTGCACAGGCCGAGGACTGTACGTCCCCACCCTTTCCCGCCGCCACCTCTACAGTGCTCCCCGCTACCCCAGGCTACCTGAACACACTTCCGTTCGAAGTCCCTATTAAAGCCCTATGAACCTTCACCTGCTTATGACCCTCACCAGCCCCACTCACCGGCTACCCGACCTGCCACAAAGCTGTATCTCATCCATGTTTGCTCCCCCAACAGGGTTCACAAACAGCAGCTCCTCTGCTGAACCAGACGGCAGACATGCTCTGTTGGCCTGTCATGCTGTTAAAACCCAAGAATTTCAAGAAAAAACCAACTCTGATATCCATCTTCCCCTTTTTCCTCAGCTGGGCCCATGTCCACTTAGAAAAAAAAGGTTATATTTTTCAGCCTCCTTTGCAGCTAGGAGTAGCTGTACGATTTATTTCTGGCCGATGAAATGAAATAATAGTGGGGCATGGAAGTTTCCAGGAAGTCTTCTTGTATAAGAATAGTTAGGCCCGGCGTGAGGCGAGCGGAGCCAGAGTCGAGACCAGAGGCCGAACTCGGGATCTGACAAGATGGCCGGGCTGCCCCGCAGGATTATCAAGGAAACCCAGCGTTTGCTGGCAGAACCGGTTCCTGGCATTAAAGCAGAACCAGATGAGAGCAACGCCCGTTATTTTCATGTGGTCATTGCTGGCCTTCAGGATTCCCCCTTTGAGGGAGGGACTTTTAAGCTTGAACTATTCCTACCAGAAGAATACCCGATGGCAGCCCCTAAAGGCCGTTTCATGACCAAAATTTATCATCCTAATGTAGACAAGTTGGGAAGAATATGTTTAGATATTTTGAAAGATAAGTGGTCCCCAGCACTGCAGATCCGCACAGTTCTGCTATCGATCCAGGCTTTGTTAAGTGCTCCCAATCCGGATGATCCGTTAGCAAACGATGTAGCAGAGCAGTGGAAGACCAACGAGGCCCAAGCCATAGAAACAGCGACTAGGCTATATGCCATGAATAATATTTAAAATCGATCTGATCATCAAGTGTGCATCACTTATCCTGTTCTGCCAAGACTTCTTCCTTTTTTGTTTGCATTTAATGGACACAGTCTTAGAAACATTACAGAATAAAAGCCCAGACATCTTCAGTCCTTTGGTGATTAAATGCAAATCTATGTCTTGTCCTGATTCACTGTTGTAAAGCATGAGCAGAGGCTAGAAGTACCATCTGGATTATTGTGAAACATTTAAAAGCAGCAGCCCTTCTCTGCTTTAATTCATTTCCCCCATCATGGTTAAGCACTGTGAATGAAGGTAGTTGTCAGGGTTAGCTGCAGGGGTTTGGGTGTTTTTCTTTATTACTTTTTTGAGGGGGGAGAGGTAGTTTTATTTTAATTTTATGCGCTCCTTTCCTCCTTTTTATGGTGATCTAATTGCATTGGTTAAAAGCAGCTAACCAGTTCTTTAGAATATGCTCTCTAGCCAAGTCTAACTTTATTTAGACACTGTAGATGGACAGGCTTGATTGTTTGAACCAAAATGGGAACATTAAACAAACATCACAGCCCTCAATAATAACATTGTGACTTTGCTGTCAAGTGTAGAATCCTTCCTTCAAGAAAAAGCTTGTGACATTTTGTATGGCTTGTCTGGAAACTTCTGTAAATCTTATGTTTTAGTAAAATATTTTTTGTTACTCTAAAAAAAAAAAAAAAAGAATAGTTAGGCTCTTTCTTTTCTCCTTTTCCTTCCTGCATCCTGGAATGAGGAGGTAATGGCTGGAGCCACAGCCATCTGCTGGGTCATGAGGTGACCCTGAGAATGGAAGCCATGCTGAGCTAAGCAATCAATTCGAAATTTAGGTCCCTCATTCCACTGAGCCTCCATGAGTCTAGGATTGCACACCCCAGACCTCTTTCTGTGAGAAAGAAATCTACTTCATTTAAGCTACTGTTTCAAGTCATTACAATTCTAGTTGATATACAAATTTCATCTTCTTTTGAAAACTTGGGAGATCTTACACCCCTGGATGCTACTGTCATTCAGCCACAGTTGGCTGAACAGATAAGACTACATTAGCTGATGTTATGAGGTCTCTAGATTGTCACGGCTCCATCACTCATTGTGGCTTACACAAGATTGGTGTCACCTGCCTGAGCCCCGAGACACTGGCGTTTGTAACTCCTGCTCTAAATTGTGTTCCCAACATGCTGTTTTCAGGTTCTTTTCAGGAGTCATCAAAATATAGAAGACCCTTTTTCCCCATCCCACCCACCAGTCTGGGAAGCCAATCTCATAAGAATTTTCTGGGTAAACAAATTACAAATGTGACTTAAGGGACACCTGGGTGGTTCAGTCGGTTAAGTGTCTACCTTTAGCTCAGGTCATGATCCCAGGACCCTGGGATCGAGCCCCACATAGGGATCCACACTAAGTGGGAAGCCTGCTTCTCCCTCTCCCTCTGTATTTCCCCCTGCTTGTGCTCACTCTCTGTCAAATAAATAACTAATATATTAAAAAGAAAAACCCAAACATGACTTAATATTTAAAGTTATGTATTCACTTGTGTATTGTTAAGTGATCATGTATATTAATCAAGAAGCTTCAATGTGTCAGAAGTTGGGATACAGTGAGGAATAAAACAGAGCTTGCCCCCTGCCCTCAGGGAGCTGGCATTCTAGTGAAGGAAACAGACGAAAAGAAATCAATCATCACAATAATGTAACTTTGTGATAAAGGAGGGGCACCTGGGTAGCTCATTCGGTTGGGCATCAAACTCTTGGTTTCGGCTCAGGTCATGATCTCTGGGTTGTTGGATAGAGAACAGAGTCAGAGCGGGGTGTGTGCTCAGCAGCGAGTCTGCTTGAAGTCTCTCCCTCTCCCCATGTGCACATGTTTTCTCTCTCTCTCAAGTAAGTAAATCTTTAATAAATAAAAAAAAGAACGTTAACAGAAAAATGCGCTGGAAGGAGGCAGGACTGCAAGCAGACCATTTAGGAGACTCCCACAGTAGCCCTGGGGAGAAATGTTAGTGGCAAGGAATGGGGTACGTGAATAGGAATTTCTATTTTGGAAATAGACACATCAAGATTTGCTGATGGAATGGCTGTGGGAAGCGACAGGAAGAGAAGAATCAGGGCGATTCCTAAAATTTTGGTTTGTTCAGCATGGTTCTTGGTAAGACAGGGTATGACAGGGCAAGAGGCATTCTGTTGCGAATGGCTCACCAGCCGGGCTCTCTTCCCCCATTTATCTTGCTGTGAGCTCCTCAGCTATTTCAGCACGATATAAGTCTCCTTAAACTACTTCGGATTGTTCCCTCCAAGGCACCCCCATGGAAGACCGTAGAAACCAGCATCGGAAGGAATGTATACTTAATTCTCTTGGGAACGTGGGACCTCTTCGAAGATGCTGACATAATCAGACAACAGATCACCCAGATTTTTGAACCCAGCAGAGAGCGAGGCCTGGGGACCTATTGCCAGCCCGAGCTTTGGAGTTTTCATTTCTTAGCTAGGCCTCTCTAGGTGGGACTCCACTTGAAAAGCAAAAGGGGTAAATAATATTGCCCTTTCTGATCCTTTTCCATAACACGGCCACGTGCCAGGGAGAGAGTCCCCAATTTTTGTTGGCCTTTTATTTCACTATCCATTGAGACGCTGTCCCTCTGATGGATCCATCAGCCACGGGATGGCCTGTGAAACAAGGGCTGGCAGCCAGACGGGCAGGAAAAACAGAGATCACGGACCTCAGGCGCAGGAGACAAATCCTGACCTGTCATTTTACAACTGCATGCCCGGGGGGGCAAACTGTGGGGCCTCTCAGAGGCTCACTGCCCTTCCGCGGAAATAACAGCAGCTTTCTGAGGGTCTGTTGTGAGGAGACAACCAATGCAGTCTGTCACCTAATAATAATTACGGCCCAGCGCCAGGTGCAGAGCTGGCTGCCTGGCACACAAGCAGTCCTGCAGGCGAGCCTGGTCAGCCCCCTTCACAGATGAAGAAACCAAGACGGGAAGGCGGGATGCCACAGCTAGCACGCAGGAGCTGGCATGCACCGCTCTGTGAAAACCCGTGCAATGTCCATTGCACCGTGAATGTCAATTTCCTTCCTGTCACGGTGGACGGCAAGTGACTTCACAGCCCCATTTATAGCATCCGGGTCTCAGCGCTTCGCACCCGGCAGTGCTAGCGCCGGATCAATGATTGCGCCCTACATACAGATCTGTGAAATCTCACCCTTGTTTCAACTTTTCTTTTTTTTTCTTAACAGCAACAAAGGCAGTGGCCATCTCTTGAATTGTGCTATAGTATTAAAATTCCTTTGAAGGGAACACCAATGTATTTGGGGGATCTTTTTAAAATGTATTGCAAACCTGAGTATTATAGATCACGCCTTGTTCTTTGATCCAGCGTAAGACAGTTATGGCCTGAGACAGCTGGGTCCTTGAGGAGAAAGGTAGCAGATGGTAGCAGATGGTAGCAAGGGACCGCGGATGCCCTCTCTGTCGCTGCTTGTGGAAAGGAACAAGATGAAATAGATTTTTTTCCTAGTTTAAAAAAAAAAAAAAGTAGCTGGTGGGAAGAATTAGGATCACTTGGCACGGATGGTTGGCAATGTGGCTGCACAGTGGAGTCAACCTGGGGAGCTTTCAAAACAATTTATGCCTGGGTCCCATGCTCTGGTTTAATTTGGGGTGCAAATCTGCACAGGAAGAGGTTTCAGAATTTCCTAGAGGGTTCTCCTGCGCAGCCAGGACTGAGAACTTAGCTAATCACAGACAGAATTAGTGTCTCCAAAACTCTGTGACAGGATCTTAAATCCGAATTCCTGGATCTGAATCCCAGGTTCACCACTTACTAGAGCTTTGTGTCCTGGGGCAAGTCATTTAACTTCTTGATGCTCTGGTTTGCGCATTTATAAAATGAGGCTAATTGGTATCCCACAGTAGCAGGGGGACTTAGTAAGGATATGTCTGTAAAGCACTTAGCACGATGCCCAGCATATGAAGATAAATACAAAATTATTAATTATTGTTGAACTGTGCTACATCCCTGAAATTCCCGGGCAAGGCCTGGCATATGAAACTCAGCTCAAGGATAAATGTATCAGAGCTGGGTCCTTACTTGAACACATTGTATCCTCGAACTCACCACAAATGTACCTTTCTTCAAGAGAAGCACTTCTTATAAAGGAGGTTTCAAAATGGGGCTAGCAAGCCGAGAAAATTCTCTTTGCAATCAGGTGGGGAGGCCATAAGGGAGGAAGAATTTATGTACGTCCTCACCAGAGAATCGAAAGAACCTTTCGCCAGCTGCGGAGCAAGGACCTAACTCCCTCCTCCCCATGACACCTGACTCATTCGCATTCCTCACTTTGAAAAGAGCCCACGTGATCTGACAAGTTTCATTCCCTCATTTGCATATTAACCCAACCAATTCCGCACCATAATTTCAATCCCCCTGTTTTGCACAGAGGATCTAAATGAGAACCGCACACATGACCTCCATCTTTCTGACTCTGCCCACTCTTTGTCTTCCTCTTACCAGGAGTCAGGTTTCTACATGAAGCTGTGCTTCGCAGAATGCAGTTCTAATTCCCCACATAAATGTCTCTTTACTTAAATTTTCAGTGAATTCTTTGGTCATTATTCCATACAAAATGTACCTTGGGCACCATGGGATGAGGAGAACAGCCTCCTTCAAGAAATCTTCCTTTGGAACGTGTGCTTGGCTCTGGGCAGAAGCACCAACTCCGAGGAATGCAGAAAACTCCTAGGCTTCCTAGGCTGTAGGGCTTTGGTGTTTCCCTTTAAAGACACCTGAGCTGCCTTTGCAAGTTCTCGGGAGTTAATCTTGTAACTAGCAATTGAGACATGATTTCAGATGTAAAGGAGTCCCTAGTGAGGAGCTGTCTGGAAGTGGATTGGGGATTTTCACATATTTGTTTTGCACCAATAAAATGTCGGGAACCTGGCATCAAAGATGAGATGCTGTTCTCTGGGAAGAGAGAATGCTTAGCTCCAACCTGGGTTACAAAGCTGGCGACGTTCCCTGTAGACCCCGGTAGGCTCGTCTGATTCTCCTCGTCTGTGTAAGACCTCTCAGCTTCCTTCCTGGCTGTCTGACCCAGGAAAGGCCCAAGTAAATATGTATATTCAAACAGATCACTTACGCGGTCATGGAAAATTAAATTCCTTGAAAGAAAAGATCCTTCCAGAACAAAGAATAGTGACGATTCATCTAATCTTGAGTAAAATCAAGGCTAATCTGTGAAATTAGCAGAAAAGCCTCTGGACGAAGAAGACTCTGGTAACCCTATATTTATTGCTTCAGCTTTGATCCCACTGTTACAGCCTTGGGCCAAAGGCCTGGAACTCAGACCGAACCCTGCTTGGCTCCACGCTAGGCTGCTTGCTGTAAGGCAGAACAGCTCATGGGTTAGGATCCCAGTATGGCTTTATTTTTGTCTCTGGCTCTTAAAAATGTATCCTAAAGGGGAAGGCTTTCCCTGGGCACCTACAGCAGCCTTGAGACTTTTCTGGGCTCTCTTAGATATCAGAAACCCAGGTCGTCACTGGGAGCCCCAAACGTGATCTTAATTCAGAAATCAGAATGGCAAGTCCCAAGGAAGTTATCGACGGTGATGTCAGTCTCAGTCTTCGCTCAAAGGTAAGCTTTCTCCCGCGCTGGGCTGGTGGCTGCAGGAGAGGCCTGGACAAAGTGGCTGACTGGCCATGGGGCAGACGTCTGGGTCAGCTCCTGTCCCTTATTTGTTTACATATTCTCTCCTCTCCTGTTCCAGAGTGTGCCAAAGGATGAGGGGAAGGGAAGTCGAGAGTTGTTTCATGGTTTGAAGTTTGCTTTCAGGGGCATCTGGATGGTATAGTTGGTTAAGCACCTGACTCTTCGTTTTGGCTCATGACCCTGATTGAGCCCCCATCAGGCTCCAAGCCTGCTTGGAGTTTGTCTGTCTCAAATAGATACAAAAATAAATCTTAAAAAAAAAAAAAAAAATAGGTTTGCTTCCAGCTCTCAAGGTCTTCTAATACTTAAAGCTCTTTCTTTTTACTTCTTTGGTGTTTTTGTTTCATTTAGTTTTGTTTTCTGGACGTTGCCTGTGTTCTCATAAAATCCCTTACTGGACCCTTCCAACTGCGCCTCCTGGGCTGGGGGCCCTGAGGCTGTTGTTCGAGCTCTGTCCTGGCTCCCGGGAGCCACTCTGGAGAGTCCCAGTCTGTCGAAGCCCATCCCCCACCCCAGGCTGTCCTTCCCCAGGAGTCCATATGGCTCAGGCCCAGTTCTGACTGACCCCCTGCCCTTGCCATGGCATCTGCCCTGGCTCAGGATGGGTGGTCAGAGCTGGCCCCTGCAGAGGGGACAGTTGAGCCAAGACCTGAATGACTGGAAGGAGCCAGGGGCACAAAGCTGCTTTCTGGGCAGAGAGGAGTCCAGGCAGAGTCCCGAGCAAGGGCAAGGGCTCTGAGTGCAGCCGGGGACCAGGAAAGGCCAGTGTGGCTGGGCCAAGGGGCGGGGGTCGGACAGGATAGCAAGGCAGGGGCGGGATCCGGAGTGCCTCGAGAGCTGTAGCAAAGAGTTGGGCTTTCCTTTTTCAAGGTCCTCTGGCCACTGTTTGGAGACGTAGATAGATTTGTGATACGTTTGATAGGTTGAGCCACAGAACTTGCTTTTTGGCTTAGAATCGAGACAGAGGACAAGTGAGGAAATCCAAGATGATTCCTGGTTTCGGGTTCAAGCAATTGGTTGGTTGGTGGTGTCATTTACTAAGGAAGAGAAACAAAGAGAACAGGTTTGGGAAAGAAAATCCAAAGTTCTGTTGGCCCTTGTGGTGTCTGTGGGCTATTACACAGGGAAGATGTGGAGTAGTGGTTAGACATTCAAGTCTGTAACTTGAGGGTGAGAGGAGACGGTCAGTTCTAGAAGTACAAATTCTGGAGCCATTTGATCCAATATGTGGGGATTTTTCTCACACCACTAAGCAAGACTTCAACACCATGTGGGTGTTCCACAATTCAATTCAATTCTAACATTATCTCCCTGAAGAATTCAGATTAATTAATTAATTTAGGGAGACCTGAAGAGACTCAGCGCTGATCTGCTCCTGGCCTGGGGCAGGGAGCTGGGATGTTGGGGGAGCTGGCCCTCGCCATTCCGTCTGTTGGCGCGCTCCTCCTGCTGTGGCCTTGGGCCCAGACCCCAGACTCCTGTCCTTTTGACCCCAACCCTGATCTGGGGTCATCATCCAGAGCATGGCTTGGCATGGGAACTTGGCTGCCATTTATTGGAGGGCAGCTGGGGTTAGGACCTTGGATCCCAAATAAACATGGGTCTCTGTCTGCAGTCTAAAAAAAAAAAAAAAAAAGGTAATTAATTCAGAACTACTCCCCCCACCCCCACTTCAGATACCAATCAAAAGTCAAGGTTGTCACCTGTGCTATAGACCAGAGGTTTCCATGACCCAGTCCCTGGGTTCCATTCATTTGCTAGAGTAGCTTACAGAACTCAGCGAAACATTTTACTCACTATATCACTGGTTTAGTAAACCTTCAGTCATGAGACCCTTTGGATGGATATCAGTGAGTCCTTCACTTAGAGGATGATTCCTAACATGTATCTTAGGGGGGTAGGATTGGCACAGGGAAAAAAGGGAGCTTCCAAAGGAATTTCTGTATGTTTAAAGTAGACTCCCAGGAGCCTAGAGGGTTGGGCAAAGATTGTCTTTTGCCTTTAGCAAAGTGTCAACCTGGAGGCAGCTGAGGGACCAGAGGAAGGTCACTCTGCCTGTTTCCTTGTCAGTGGGCTATTAATAAGGAAATTTAATAATTTTTCTTCGGCTTTTGTTTCCCACATCACTAAGGACATTCCAAAAGTCACCTCACTAACTTAACAAAAGACACCTTTATGGCTTCTATCACTTAGGAAATTCCAAAGGTTTTAGGATCTCTGAGCCAGGAAAGGGAATGAAGACCAAATATGTATTTCATATTATAATATCACAATATCACATCCGCAATACACAATGTTTAAATTCATGGGACTGAATGAACTCACCTGGGCCAGGGGAGAGATGTGCAAAGAAGAGCCCTTCCTCTCATTTTGTGGATCAGAAAACTCTGCTCCGAAAAGCTGTGTGCCAGGTTTTTACAGCCTGTCAGCAAAACAATCAGGATTAGGATCCAAGTCTAATTTCTGGCTAGGGCGACACTGAAGGGCTCTGGGAAGGGACACTCTTCAGTGCTGAAACCATGGCAGTCCTGGCAACCCAGGACAGCTTGATCTTCCTACTCTTCCCAGACCAGTGATCTTCTGGCCATTTTCTCCTTTGGCCACAGCAGTTGAGACTGGACTGATTATAGTCAATGACTCTGTTGACTCTTGTCCTCGAAGGAAGATTGTTTGCATTCTGTTCGATTTTTATTCTATGTCAATGAAATATTATGTACATTCTGGAGGAATTTTCGCTTTTTTTGAGAAGAAATAATGAGTGGTGATTACCATGTTTTCCTGCTCCTTCTGGAATGATCAGAGCAGGAAAGAGAATCCTTCTGAATGGTACCAAGTGATTAACCCCCCCATTCAACGTTGAAACGGAAGCTGGCAGGGGAAGCACAGGAGAGAATGACCTTCCCCAGAGCCCGGGCTCTTCCCCAACTCCCGCAACCCCGCCTGACTCCTCTGTTTGTATTTTGGTCACATCCTTTCCTCTCCCACCCTTTGCCTTTATCTCTCCCTTCCTAAAGTCACTTCTTAGCTCTGTAATTGTGTCCTCCTCCGCCTATCTTACTCTCACAGTCCAGGGTTCTCTCTCCACCAGTCTGCTCGAAACAGAAACTCTGGAGTCCCCTTTGACTCTCCCCTCCGCTCTGTCTTGGAATCCTGACACCTGTCTTCCCGCCTGCCTCCCGACCTCCACCCTCGCCCCCAGGCCACCACACCTCTCGGGTTTCTGCAGACTTCTCCTTACCTCTCTGCCCTCCTGTCTGCCTGAAATCCAGACTCCGCACTGCTGACCATACTTCCTTTCTGGAATTGTTCGTGGCCTTCAAGATCTAGACTCACGAAGACTGGCTTCCTGAATGTTCAAGCTTTACTTCAAGCTCTGGCTCCATCTGCCACCTTTAGCCAGTGTCTGCATTCGGATAAGAAAAGCCTTTGCAGAAAGTAGGAGACCATGTTACGCTTAAGGGTCACATTATGTGTGGCGGCGATTTGCTGGTCGTCTGTAAAGGAAACATCAGTCTTTTCCGCTCATCTCCCCTCTGCCTCCCTGGCTCCAGGCCAGCCTACACTGCTGCACGATGAAATCTTCCCAGGGAATGGCTGCGGTGTGGTGGGAATATCAAGTCAATTTCCATCCCAGCCACGTTCAAATCCGGCCAAGTATTTTAATCTGTCTGAGCCTCATTTGCCTAATCTGTAGAACAGGGACACTCACTAAACTGTGGATTACAGAACTCCTCCCTTATCTGCGGTGGTTTCACTTTCCTCCACTTCCCGAAGCCCCGATAAAGCTGATAATCCTTTGACCTGTTCTCAGAAGGCCAGTAGTAGCCCAAAGCTCTGCCCCCCCCCCCCCCCCCCCCCCCCCGTGCCCGAGTCATGGGTCATTCATGTCACTTTGTCTCATCCCGTGTAGGCCTTTGATCATCTCGCATCATCGTAGGAAGAAGGGTGAATACAGTAGTAAGATTTTGAGAGAGGAAGACCACATTCAGATCACTTTAATTACAGTATGTTGTTATAATTGTTTCTGTTTGATTACTGTTGTTGTTAATCTCTTACTGTGCCTAGTTTGTAGATTAGACTTTTTCATAGGTATATACGGTATAGGAAAAACCATAGTGTATACGGGGTTCACTACTTTCTGTGGTGTCAGGCATCTGTTGGGAGTTTTGGGATATATCCTCCAGGGACAAGGGGGGCTACCATAAATTAGAAACTTCCCTGCTCTAAATTTTCAGTAGCTCTCATTGCCTGACTTAAGAACCAATTTCTCAATCTTTCAAAGCCCCCCCGTCTTTGTAGCTCTAACCAACCTGCGTATTTTGTGCTTCTAATCAGACTGCTTGCAGCCTTCTGAAAGCCCGTCACTCTGCCTTTGGCACAAGTGTCCTCCAAAGCATCCTCTCCCCACTGCGGTGGGAACCCTTCTCATCTTCCAGGGTTCAGGGCCAGTGATAACTCATTCTTCAATGAAAATTTCTTAACCCCCTTAACCAAAAGTAATCTCTTTTTTCAAAACCCGGAATGCCCCAGGGCTCTCTCTAGAGCTTCTGGCAACAATCTATCCATATCATAGATGTTCTTATGCTTGTCTATAAAGGAATAAGAATACCTCACTTTATGGTAAGGGATTTAGCTCGTGGAAGATCCAGTGCTGAGCATTCTATATGCTCAGCAAATGTTTATTAGCCTGAAAGCACTCGTGGGATGTAGGCATTAGCGAAGTCCATGACCTAAGTGCTTACTTGGGAAGCCATGAATTCATTTGTCATTTATCAAGCATTTTCTCGGTGCTTTTAAGCCCTATGGGTATAGAAAGAATTTTAAACAGAGATCCACCTCCTCATGATCTCATAGCCTAATCAGGCCACCAAAATATAATGCGATAAACACATAATAGGAAATCAGAAGATAAATACACCTGAGTATAGAGACTTTATTATTGCTGACTCTAATGAAACTCCTTTAAAGATTCTATTTTAGTCTTTGTAAAATCCCAACATTTAGATATATGCACCCAGCCATGGCAGCTTAGCAAAGAGAGCAAAGAAATTTTACTTCCAAATGCCTACTAAGCACTACGCAATGCGTAGACATTATCTCATTGTCAAAGATCTTGGGGGATATTATTATAACACTTCTAACAGTGTTATTTACTTGTGCTAGTAGACCCAATCAGTTTCATTCTCATATCAACTAAGTTAATAAATAAATAAAATTTTTTTAAAAAGAAAATAAAGCAGGACAAACCATTAAATAAAGTACACGCAGAATGCCTGACAGTCCCACCACCCATGAAATCCTACCCTCACCTATAAGCAGTGTTATTTACTTGTGCTAGTAGACCCAATCAGTTTCTATGCAATCAGTTTCATTCTCATATCAACTAAGTTAAGCAGAGTCTTTGCTGGGAAATTCGTAAGTCTAAGTTCCACACTATGTTACTTGAAAATGATAAAATTCTTTTTTAGAAAATACTTTCTTAATTGCAGAATTTTACTGACACTGTCAGGCTTTCTTTGCTAACAATCTCCCAAACCCTTTCTCAGTCTCCAACACCACATATTTCATGGGAAGGAGAATTAGTGATGGAAAGTACTGTTAGAAGTTCTCAGCCAGCTTTTAAGCCCAGGACTCCCTGATTTCACCTGAAGGCCCATGAGTGGCCTAGACTCTGCGTAGGCTCCTGTTGTAGGGAGCTGTGACAATTTGCCTCTTGCCCAGAAGAACTAGACATCAAAGCAACCGGGGATGCTTGGCCTGGAGACCATAAGACCTAGAGGAACTGTTCTCCTGGGAAAGGTAAGACATGCCAGGTGACAACTCAGGAAAGAGCAGTCCCTTTGGGACCCGAGCACAGAGTACCTCTAGGAAGTCCAGCCTCCGAAAGCAGTGCTCAGGGCCTTCAGGAAGGAGTCAAAGCCTGTTCCTGGGCTACGGAGAGCACAGGGTGAGGCTGTGCAGAGTCCCCTTGAGAGGAGCACAAAGCCGTGATTTTGCAGGATTTAGGACGAGAACGAGAAGCTAAACATTATCAAGACTTTGTGGACAGATGATGAAGATCGCTTTCTGGACATATAATGTAACAACTCCTGAAACAGATTCTTTTTTTTAAAACATAAGATAGAAATAAATTATACAATGTGAAAATCCTTTCACATTTGTATCCAGAAAGCAAGGAGGTATAGAGCAGACTTTACATTTTTCCTGTCTTTACTGAAAGGCCTCTAAATTTCATGAAAGAGGGGACCCAGTTGGTGCCGTCAGTTAAGCGTCCAACTCTCTTGATTTCAGCTCAGGTCATGGTCTGAGGGTCGCGGTGGAGCCCCACAGCAGGCTCCGTGCTCCACGCAGAATCTGTTTGAGATTCTTTCTCCCTCTCCCTCTGCCCCACTTCTCTCTCAAATGAATGAATTAACAAATTCAAATAAGTTCCAGTAAAAGTATGCTTGCCATAATTTTTGTCTCCTCTTGGCACCTGCAGACTAAAAGGCAATCAGAGAAACCAGGATGCTTCCAGAATGTTGTCTTTTTTTCCTCCTTTTTTTTTTTTTTTTTAAGATTTTATTTATTTTTTATTTGACAGAAATCACAAGTAGGCAGAGAGGCAGACAGAGAGAAAGGAAGGGAAGCAGGCTTCCCACTAAGCAGAGAGCCCGATGCAGGGCTCCATCCCAGGTCCCCAGAATCATGACCTGAGCTGAAGGCAGAGGCTTTAACCCACTAAGCCACCCAGGTGCCCCAATGTTCTCCATTCTTTTGGCCAGAGTCTTCTCATCTCTCTTCCCTCTTCCCCATCATAATTCCTTTCCTAAGCACTCCTTGCCCGGTGTCTCCATACTGTAGACATGCCAGGGATATTTGACTTCTATGTCCCAACACCTCTGGAAGATCCTGAGAGAGAAAGATCACAAGTGAGAAATGTCATGCCTTCCTGTCACTGAGGACTCATGCACAGCATGATGGGTTTTTGCAACCAACCTTCAACTCTGCAAATGGAAAGTTGGTAGAACATGTCAGCTCTTCCTTCCTTCTTGGTAAATTCCAGTTACAAGCTTGGATTATAATTTCTGTAGCTTTTACGAAGTCTTTCAGAAATACGGTGCTGAAACACAGCACTGGAGATATTTTCTACTGTTCACTGGAAAGCAGTATCTCACTTGCTCCACTTTCAAGATGCATTGTTCCCTGGTCCTTCAGAACCGATTCGCTGGACCGTGCTGGGCAACAGTCTGCAGAAGCTCAGGGCTCCAGCAATGACATGGAAGGCGGAAAATTTTCATTCTCCTGGCAAGTTCTCCATTTACCACGGAGGTAACCTGGAGAAAATGGCTTGAGACTTTCTGCTCAGTTTCTTCTTCTGGATTCAAGTTGGAGAAAACAATGCTAATTACATTTCTAACAGCCGTGATTGTATTTGAAAGTCAAGCTCTTTTGGTATATCAAGGAAGTTTTTGTCTTAAGGAATGTGCCACACACTAGTCGTACATAAGATTTGGATCTGTAATAATTTGGGTGGGAGTGGCCCTGAGATGTTAATATATTTTAAAATGCTTCCCAGGTGACTCTGGTCTGCAGCCGGGGTTGAGAACTGCTCACAGAGGAGAAAGGACATGGACTGTGGAGTTGGACAGACTTTGGTTCAAACGCTAGATCTGCATTTGCTGGTTGTGTGACTTAAGGTGGATTTTGTAATGATTTTAACCCTCAGTTTTATCCTTTGTCAAGGAAGATGAAGTAAAGCTTAATGGGTTTGTATTAAAGATTAAATAAGATAACTAACATACATCAAATATGAAATTGCCTGGCACCGAATGAATATCTTATAAATATCTGTGCTCTTTCTCCTTTTAATATGTAATCATTTGTAACAGATGCAAGTGATAATCCTTTACAGAAAAGGGGACAAACCCCCTTGACCTGTCAAGAATGGAAGTAAGTGCACATTGGTGTTGATCAGGGTAGATAAAGGGAGGTTGAGGTCAAATCTCGTTTTACTCTGTGATGGACAATCATATAATATTTGCAGATCACAGCTCTCAGAATATTCTGTTGTTGCTGCTGCTGCTTTCAATGAAATCTTGCAGTACCATACTACAGAATTTTTTTTTCAGAATTTATATTTTAAACATTTAACAAGCTTTTTCTGAGGTGTTTTTAGATGTCAAGAATTACTTGGATTTTCTGTTCCATTAACTTTTTTTATTTGCTTGTTCACCAATGGTGGCTATCAGTAGGAAGTTCACAACATTAAAGAACAAAACAGTACTTAAAAATACCTAGTCGAACAAGATAACTTTATTTAGTTATAAATCGGGTAACGCGGAACACAGCCCAGCCAACTATTTTGAATGACCTTATCCTTGGAAGTCAGCTGAGCTGAGGGGGGAAACAGATCTTTTACCTCTTGGTGCCCAAGACTGAGCCTGCCTAGATCAGGGAATGACTCGATGTTGCATGGTTCTCCCGCCCCCTTCTTATAGGATATGGATATTAGGTACTATGATGAAAACAAACAAACAAAAAATCATGTACCTGCAAGGGAACCTGGATGGTTCTGTCCAATCAGCAGAGCAATGTTCAACTCATAAGAAATAAATCTCCAATTCATATTTTTCTTGAAAGAAAAGAAAACATTTTCTTATAAAAGTTATGCACATATATAGTTTACATACGAAATATGTATAGTATATATTTTATGTCCCACAGGGTCGTCTAAGTGCTTGGGCTTGGGAGGACTGACGTCTCTCCGGTCTCAGCTCCCCAGTTATTAGCTGTGCAGCTAGGTGCTAAGGCTCAGGTCCCGCATCCTTGGAAGGAGAATGATAATAGTGCAAGTCTACATCAGAGATCGGCCGTGAGGGCGAGGTACTGGTGCTAGACAAAACCACTCCAAGTGAGCTATCGAGATTAAAAGCGGTGGTGGTTGGCGGGGTGCGGATTACGTAGTTGGAACTCACGGTCTGTGTCCGGGGTGATGCTGGTCAGTTTCCACCATTATCCTGGGCAGCCCCGCCCTCCTCTGCTTCATCACCACGGTAGCTGGATTTCATTACCTGTAATGAAACTTAGGTCCGAGTTACTTTTGGGATGTTTTCTTCTTTTCCCTCTAATTGCCAACGCATTTTTCCTAATATGTAGGATGCTGTTCAGTGGAGACACATGCTTTTGTGATTTGTCTCTCATAACAGACCCCCTGGGCCCGCGTGCACACAGGCAGTCTAAAGCATGTTGTTTGTGAGACTCCTGCCCTGTGAATAACCCTGGGAACCTAATTGTTTAAAATATATCATCTGGCCTCCAGGTCAGAACTGGCCCTGCTGTTCTGGACGCCAAGAGCTACAAATCTTGTCCCACATCCCCCTCCTGCTGCAGGATCTGTGGAATGGAATCCGGGAGGGGAGGCAGACATAGCCCAGGCTCCTTGAAAATAGAGAAACAGGATCGCATGAAAATGCAGCTCGCCCTAAATTGCACGTAGGCAAACGAATGTTTAATTTCAAACCCTGTTATTTGCCCTGTGAATATGCCCCTTATCCAGATGGTGAGCTGGAAGTCTCATCTGAGGGGAAGGACGCTCTGGCCAGGCCTCTCAGTTGGGACTCCCGCCCGCCATGTCTCCCCAGGCCGCCCCAGCTGATGAGGGGGATGTTATAAGTACCCAATTTGAGGTAACTTTGCCTTGTTCTCACTTATTGCCTACTATTCCCTTCATCTATATGTAGATTCCTTTCCTCTTCGATTTCTGTCAGGTTTCCAAAATACAGACTAATTATGAGATCAGAAAAATAAGCTGTGAAGTAACTGACAAATTTTCTGTTCCTTGGGCCAAATACATGTTTAATTAATGCAGTTCATGTCATGAATGAGGAAACTAAGGCTCAGTGAATTTGGGTAACTTTTCAAAGTCCTGCAACTGGTAGGTGCTAGAGGCGGGATTGGCACCCAGATCTACCCAAGACTAACGCACACGGTACCGGCCACAGAAGTCGCTGCGCTGCCCTCTCATTGTCGCATTTCCATTAGGTGATCGTGGCTCATCCTTTCCAAACTACGTGTCACAGAATTCAGGCATTATTCCTAGGTGAGCTTCAGAAGAAAAGCTTCTCTGGTAAAATAAGAAACACTTCATCCCAAGGTCCCGTTTTTGTTCTTGTTTTTGAGAACTTCAATGCACCATATATCAAAGTTTCTGGAAAATTCTGCAACCAAGAAACCTGCCAGACTGGTTAACCCAGAGTTTCCCAAACTTACTTGCCTCTGGAACACACTTTTTTTTTTTTTTTTTAAGTGACAATCCTATGAGTTTCCTTTGGAACGTTGTTCCCCGGAACACCGATTTGGGAGGCTGTTCACTGAATTTTAAGAGTTACTTCCTTAGCTTTGGTGTAAAGTAAAAGAAAGTGAGTCACAAACACTTTGTTACTTTGTGAATGAATATTCCTGGGGAATTTTTCCTCTACACAACTCAGGGCAACCTATGTAATCGCAAACAATTTCTGTGAGAATTTGGTGCCACGACAAAATAAGCGCCTCCTGAGGAAATTGTCTGCTTCCTTTCTTCTAATAATGAGAATTATGTGACTTACTGTGTCTTCTCTTTTGCTTTGGCTTTCCGGAAGCTCGGAGACAAATGGGAAACAATTGCTGGCTCAGGTTCCTGGGGTTTTACATATTTATGTTTTCTTTTATCTGATCTTGATTTTCCTCTTTATTTTCCTTGGTCCCGATTCTGCGTTTGAATTTTATTGGTATTACTGTGTGTGTTCTTGTGACATGAAATGCTTTGGGAAACAGGGTGGAGTATAAGCAAACACAAACCGAGACTGTCTTGAAAAAATATGTCACATGGCCTCCTTCTCAACATGGTCACCTCTGTAATGCCTGATCAAGGAATCAAGTTAATTCATTTACATTGATACTATAAAATTAACATTTTACTACATAATTGAAATTCTGTTTTATGAATATCTAATAAAAGGAGGGAAGTAAATCTTCATAGGGGGCATATATTCCTAGAGATGAAACATGGATACCTTTTATTTGACTATATTCTAATATAAATTGAACTTTTATTAGAACTAATTCCACTTCTCTAGATGGCTGAGCTAACCCAACATCCATACCCCCAAATTAGGTAATGAGATTAATCACAACTGTAGGGGAGGGAAGCTTTTTCCTTCTTCCCTTCTAGGCCCTTTGGCTGGTCTAATAATTAAGCTGATGTGGGAAATTAATAGGAGAAAAACATTTAATTTCCTGTGTATGGGGGCCTCACAGATATGAGGCTCAAAAAAGTGAACAAAGCAGGCAACTTGTATACCTTTTAGACAAAGAAACCACACCTTCATGAAGAATTGACAAAACAATGGGGTTTGGGCTTGGGTGGTAAATTAATGAAGCAGCAAGGTTTATTTATACAGCCTATTTTATTTATTTATTTATTCATTATACAACCTACCTCTGGCCCTATGGATGCCTTCTGTCATCCTGGGGTAGGGAAGATACCTTCACATGCTTTTGGGGTGACGAAGGCTGGTCAGAGTGTCCTTCTTGTTCCAGCAGTTTCTCAAGTGACTTTGGTTTAAAACCATGGTATATTTGGTGGCGGTGGGTGGGGGGTGCAGATTGTGCTTCCATTCACAACCTTGCAGGAAAATAAAATCAAGAAAGGCAGGGACGCCTGGGTGGCTCAGTCAGTTAAGCGGTTGCCTTCGGCTCAGGTCATGATACCAGGGTCTTGGGATCGAGTCCCACATCGGGCTCCTTGCTCCATGGAGAGCCTGCTCCTCCCTCTGCCTCTGCCTGCTACTCTGCCTACCTGTACTCTCTCTATCTCTCTGACAAATAAATAGATAAAATCTTTAAAAAAAAAAAAAAAAGAAAAGAAAGGCAGACGTGCACTATGATACATATCTATTTGAGGAAACTCAATTTAGTTAACCATGGTTGACTAACCATTACTTCCTGAACAAGGAATAGAATTTGCTATAATTGTCAACACAGAGGAGCAGTAAGTCATTCATGAAGTTGATTACTTCTACCACTCATTTAAAAGAGCAACTGGGCAAGCCCTAGACCTAAGCAAATGTTAACTAAGGGCACATAGGGAAATTCAGTAGGCGATACAAAGAAACGTGATACAGATGTTGTCTCCTAAACTGTCCAGGGGAGAACACTCAGGCATTTAGTAGGGGCCGGGAGAGTTTGGAGTGTATTGTTTGCGGCCACTGTTTTCAAACAAACTCCTGTAGAGCTCCTTTCAGACATCATTAAATGCACTGACAAGTTCTCATTTCTCTGTATACCTTCTCTTCAATTTTTAAAGCACTAAATTCCAAGCTTTAATCCAAGGCATGGTGAGATACTTGGGTAAATTTCATGTGTGAAGATACAACATTTTAAAATATTAATATTTGCTTCTTTCTTTCTGTTCTTTTTGGGCAGCAAGAAGATGTCCTCCCCATGGTTCTCAGAAAAGGACTGTTGCAATATGAACTCAAAGAAACAGAGTTCAATTTTAGCTTTTGTGTTTCAACATAGATCTTGTAAACTCATGGCAGAGAAAAGGGCTTGAGAAAAAAAGGGTTTTCAGGAACGCCCTTGTTAACCTTATTAGAGTTAGACAGCATAAGACAGAAAGTGCGAAGGCTTAAATATAGAAGTTTATTTCTCTTTCTTGTTAAAAAAAAAAAAAAAAAAAAAAAAAAAGCCTGGTCATGTAGATCTGACATTGTCACCAGATACTCAGATTCCATCTGTATTTTAGTTGCCTCCTAGTACTGGTTTACAGGCTTACCATTACCTCTTGGTACAAAATAGATGCTAGAGCTCCAACTATTATATCCACATCCACGGTGATATGAACTAGGGAAAGGAAAAAAAATTCCTTCCTACAGAGTCAGATCACTTAAACAGGCACCACAGAAATCCCACAGAACACTCATGTTGCATTTCATTTGCCAGAACTTAGTCACATGGCTATGCTTAGCTGCAAAGGACCCAAGAAAATGTAATCTTTTGTAGAACATATGCACTACAAAGAAAATCAGCACTCTGTTACTAAAGGAGAAAGAGAGAGTAGATATAGGTCACAAATAAGAGTTTCTGCTACAACCCTGAAGAAGTCAAGGTATAAAGTTGATACCATAAATACCAATTGAGGGGCGCCTGGGTGGCTCAGTGGGTTAAGCCGCTGCCTTCGGCTCAGGTCATGATCTCAGGGTCCTGGGATCGAGTCCCACATCGGGCTCTCTGCTCAGCAGGGGGCCTGCTTCCCTTCCTCTCTCTGTGATCTCTTCCCTTCCTCTCTCCTACTGTGATCTCTTTCTGTCAAATAAATAAATAAAATCTTTAAATAAATAAATACCAATTGAGAGTAGTCCTTGATCCTGCAATAGCAAATGTTCTCATTCAGGTTGAGATAACCATCCTTTGGAATGGGTGATGAGAGGAGGAACAGAAAGGAAGT
The DNA here is from genome assembly GCF_022355385.1 of Mustela nigripes. NCBI lineage: Eukaryota > Metazoa > Chordata > Mammalia > Carnivora > Mustelidae > Mustela > Mustela nigripes. The sequence continues at coordinate 163,623,123 of NC_081559.1, forward strand.
GAGGAGAAAAATGATGTTGTGGGTCCCAAGCTGGTTCCTATGCCCGAAGATTCATAACTGAATCCTCTAGAGAAAACCCAGATAGATTGGGGGATGGAAGAGCAGAGGTTTTGTGCCTTGCTGCCAGGTGAAAATTCAGTGGGTGACAAAGCCTCATGGATTGTCCCAGGCTTATGTGGTGAATCGTTGGTAACAGAAATGGTGGCCTGATATGTGTAGAAAGGGAGAGCCTGAGACAACTGTAATAGATAGCCTATGACCTAGGCTAGTCTGGGAGAACATCCAAAATCAATGTCCGCAAGCCCTTCCCACTCCACCATGAGGAGCTCAAACGTAGCTGACAAAGGTCAGCAGGCCTCAAGACACTTTGAGATGGAGATAAGAGTGAGGCAGGGTGACCTTCTTGGACCTGTTACCAGAGACCAGATGGAAAACCCAGATGTTCTAGAAATTTCTGGGGTGGGGGTGACACACGTCTCCATAGATTCCAGCAGGGACATACACCTCGCGGTCCTCCAGCTCTGTGGCTCTGTGAGAGCTCCCGGAATTTAGCCATAATCCAGGGAATGGGGTGGGGAGGGTGGTGAAAATCCTGAATTGAGAGAAAAAAAACAACAACAACAACAAATCTGAATGAAAAAGCCCTGATTTGACTGGATTTTCTCTAAAATGGCTGGGATGGAGCTATGCTACCAGACAGGGTGGGGGCTTGAGATTAAAATTCAATTCAGTTCTAGAAAAAAAATTCTGTACTAGTGAGTGTATGGCCTGTGGACATTCCTCAGCCACACATGCTTTCTCTGTTTGTCATATCTCACTCTCGAGTCATTCAGCTCGGAATTTTGGCACCTTCTTTCTTCAGTGATATGTGAAAAGTAGTGAGAAATTAACATTTTGCTCTTTTGACTAAAGTTATTTTGAGTGAGCAGAATTTCACTGTCGCTTTGCCGCGATAATATTATACCTCATGTCTCTGAGTCACAAACCCCTTCTTCACTCCCCACTGACAAGCGTCTACACCGAACATGTATTTCCCAAACTTTTGCTGCATCTGAGGTGACCACTTGGTCCTGTTCCTGCCAGGACGTTTCCAGTCTTAGCAATGGCATAGCAGTCCCATGTCTCCAGGGAGCAACTGTTCTCAGCAAACCAGGACCCTTGGTCACCCTTACTGAGTCAGACTCACCTGGAGGGCTTGCTTAGCTGGGATTCCCAAGCTCGGCCCTCAGAGAGTCAAGTTCAGCTGGGGTGGAAGTGGAAGCCTGAGATTTTGCATTTGTTAAGAAGCTCTTAGGCGGGGGCGCCTGGGTAGCTCAGTGGTTTGGGCTGCTGCCTTCGGCTCGGGTCATGATCTCAGGGTCCTGGGATCGAGCCCCGCATTGGGCTCTCTGCTCCGCAGGAAGCCTGCTTCTCTCTCTCTCTCTCCGCCTTCCTCTCTGCCTACTTGTGATCTCTGTCTGTCAAATAAATAAATTAAAAAAATAAAAAAAAGAAGCTCTTAGGCGATTTGATGCTGCAGATCGGAGGACCGTGTTGTATGGGCCCAAGAAACAGGTCAGATTTTTCCCAGTCTTTCTTTTTTTATATATAGATTTTATTCATTTATTTATCAGAGAGAGAGAGAACAAGCAAAGGGAGCAGCAGGCAGCAGGAGAAACAGGCTCCCCGCTGGGCAAGTAGCCAGAAGCAGGGCTCAGCCCCACGACCCCAGGATGACCCCAGGATCCTGACCTGAGCCTAAGGCAGATGCTCAACAGGCTGAACCACCCAAGGGTCCCAGGCTTTCCCCAGTCTTAACATAATAAAGTAATGATGTTGATCTATATATTTAGTCAATGACACGCTTGTGGCAAAAACTTTGACCAAGATCTTAAGTCTCTCCCCTTTTCTTTTCTAGGAATTCCCTTGCCAGGCCAGCCCTGTGGGGCTGAACTGGAGCCCATCCCCCCAGGGGTTTAGCCTAGAACCTGTCCCTCCAGCCCCTCTCGAAGTTCTATAAGCACCTAACTTTTTATATTGAATCCCTTCCTGCTAAAACCAGCAAAAGAGTGTTCTGTTACCTGCAACTGAATCCTGACTGATAAATCATGGGACCGTGGAACACAGTTTGAGAAGCGGTAAGGAAAAGGGGAGGGGAGTTTGTGCACATTTCAGGGAGCAGGGGAGAAGGAAGTGCAGAGACTTCCCATGAGCGCCAAAGCCTGTCAGGACAAAGATGTCCACGCACACCTCGACCATTTACGAGCAAAACACTTACAAACACAGCTATAGAAAACCGTATCACTCACTCTGCTCCTGAACAATTACTACAGTCAGCAAAGAAATGACATCATCCCTCCTCTCATTCAGAACAATACGCTTGCTCTAACTCTGTGTACAAGAAAAGCAAACTCTGTTTGTCTAACAGATGGAAAGGAACAGACCTGAAGGTCACGGTGACCGTATTTCTAACCAGCCTCACCCAGCACACGGTCTTACTGTAGAAGATCACAAGTCTGAACACAACTAGACACAGTAAAATCACCGGAGCCCAGGGAAGATTTCCAGAGACCCAGGTCCAGCCATGCTAAGAGCAAGCCCAGTCTAGAAGGAAGGAGTCCCCAAATTCTCAAAAATCTCCCAGGAGATAAAAGCCATTCCTTTAGATTTTTTATTTAAGCCTTAAAAAAATTCATTCATTATGAAAAAAAATTCATTCATTATGTAAGGCAAAAGGAAAAGAGATGACAAGCATACTCTCAACTACACGGCCACTAATTTGCTGAGTCAAGCATGGAGGGGGGCAAAGTAAATTATGAAATTTCAATGTGGAAAGTCCTTTTTATTTTTTCAAAATCTTTATTTAAATTTTAGTCAACATACAATGCAAGATTGGTTTCAGTTGTAGAATTCAGTGGTTTATCAGGTACATACAATGCCCAGTGCTCATCGCAAGTGCTGTCCTTAATACCCAGCACCCCTCCAGCCCATTCCCCCCACCTCCCTCAATCGACCCTCAGTTTGTTTTCTATCATTAGGAGTCTCTTAGGGTTTGTTTCTCCCTTTCCCCCGCTCCCATATGCTCATCTGTTTTGTTTCCTAAATTCCTCATATGAGTGAAATCATTTGATACTTCTCTCTCTCTGACTTATTTCACTTAGCATAATATTCTCTAGTTCCTTCCCTGTCATTGCAAATGGCAAGATTTCATCCTTTTGATGGCTGAGTAATATTCCATTGATATATATACCACATCCTCTTTATCCATTCATCAGTCGATGGACATTTAGACTCTTTCCATCGTCTGGCTATTGCTAAGAATGTTGCTATAACCATTGGGGTGCATGTACTCCTTCCGATCTGTATTTTTGTATCCTTTGGGTAAATACCTAGGAGCATGATTCTTGGATCATAGGGTAGCTCTCTTTTTAACTTTTTGAGGACCCTCCATACTTTTTTCCAGAGTGGCTGCACCAGTTTGCATTCCCACCAGCAGTGCAAGAGGGCCCCCCTTTCTTCTATGCTCCTCATCTCAATGTGGACAGTCTTTAATGTTAACTCAAACATGACAATTAAATCCTTGAAATTGGGTGATGCATGTGTAAGGACTCAGGGCTAGAAATTGAAGTTAACGCTTCCTTCTTCTGATAAAACAGCACTCCTGCCAAGACTTGGCGAGCGGGTCTGCATGCACTGATAGCCCATCACTGCACACACTCACAGCAGTGGCATTGACAACCACAGCGGCATTGAAAGTACCGCACTCTTCTCTCTGTTTTATATTCCAGCTGTATTGAGATATAATTGATGCACAATGTTGTGTAAATTTGAGGTGTGCAGTATGGGGATCTGATACACGTGTGTATTGCAAGGTGATTACCTTAATAAGGTTTGTTAACACCTTCATCCGTTTGTGTGTGTGTGCGCGCGCGCGCGTGGGTGTGTGTGTGTGTGTAGTGAGAACGTTTAAGATCTACCCTTTGAGCAAATTTCAAGTATATAATACAATATTGGTAACTCCAGTCCACGTGCTGTGTGTTAGATCTTGGAAGAGAGCACATTGCATTAGCCTGATTCTCATATGCCTTTGTAGACGCCTTATACTGTCATCCTTTACTCATTTTAAAGGTACTTTTCTGACTTGTGGAAGACACTTCACAAGACACTTTGTGTAAACTTGATTACTATTCTGTAAGGTTCTAACAGGACAAAGAATCAATATAATTTTTTTTTTTTTTGCCTCTCTCAAAATTTGGCTTCTTATCCCAATGGAAACTCTTTACCCACTGGGTTAATTAAAAGATATAAAATCATTATATGTTGCAGTTTTACATTTTTACACCTTTTTTTTTTTTTTTTTTTTTTTGCTTTCCTGTTACATGTGTAATGAACCTATTATAGTTTTTTCATCCATTTTTGGGAAGGCACTTTATATTCCATTCTTCAAGTTATGGGGTAGAACAAAAGGGTAGAATCATTCTTCACCCCACTTTTACTAAGATTACAACCAGGCCAACAATCAGTAAGGAAATAGAATTGAACAATACTATACACCAGCCAGACCTATCAGACATGAATGGATCCTGAAAATACTGTGCTAAGAGAATGTTAGCCACAAAACACACACACTGAATGATCCCATTTATAGAAACTGTTCAGAATAGGCGCATCCATAGAGATAGAAAGTATAGTCGTGGTTTCTAGAAGCTGTGGGGAGGAAACATGACTCCGTCTGCTTGGGAGGGGAGAGGAAAGGTAGACATTCCCATCTGGGACCCTAGTATCAGATAACTCTGTGCCCTTAGAGATGAGTTTTACATAAAGTATTTCCTTGTAATTCTCTGAGTAAAACCAATATTAATCGCCATTCATGTGTCGCTGGAGTTTTGCTAAGATTTATGACATATGAAGCCCAAGCCAGTGAAGCTGGGAAGGGCAGCAGCGGGGCCCAAGAGGGGTCATGAAGAATGGAAAGGACTGGAGGAAAGCTTGTCTCTTCACCCACATTGCAGCGCTGCGCCAAGCATCAGAGGACGCTGTGGCTACGCGACCGCTTTGCATTCGCAGCACACCGCATAAGGGAGAGGAGTGATTACTGTTTAATGAGCCAGAAGAATAGGTCACTAAATTATTAGTGTCTGAGTGACTGTTCAGTTCTCATGTGTAGGATCATGCCTAAATTCTCCATAGACAATTTTGGTCTTTGAAAGATTGGTGGGTCATAAATACAAACTAATAATATAGTCATTGAGTGGCCTAAGTTATCCTATTACTGTGACTACATGAGATGTGAACAAAAATCTAAAGTTCATAATAAAATTTTCTCAGCACACTGGCAGAATTTGAGACAGAATTGAGACAAGGGTAGAAAAGCACTTTGTTAACTGGAAAATGCTAAAGACCAGCTATTATTATCATTTGAACCAAGTAAGTTGTATTCATCTTGCTTTTTTTTTTAGAAGGACAAGTCGAAAAATATCAACCAGTTTCCAGCTCAGTCCCATGACAATATTTATGGGTGCCATCTGCTGGTGTGGGAAGTTCCTGAAAAATTGATGAGATTAAGATGAACCAAATGATAAACAGCGCAGCACCTGGTATTTTAAGTACATATATTCTTCATGTATTAATGTTAATATAGGTAAAGTCTCTGGCATGCATTTCTTGTATTAAAATAGTCTATGTAAAGTATTTTGATGCTGAAATATTTTTGATGTTTCATAAGCTTTAACGTTCATTCCAGCACTCTGTTTTGAGCTCTTTGGGTCTGCCAGGCCCTGGGATAAGAATTAGGGATGCATGGATGTGTAACTGCCCTTGCTTGCGAGTGGTTAGTGTCCTGCGTTTACTGGGGGAGAGGACAGACCCATAAACAGCTAAATGTGAGGCCCTGGGGTGAGGAAAGACCTCCATGGGGGAAAACCGAGGAAGGGGTCTCTCTGATCCAGGAGGCAGTGGTCTTTTCCACAAAGTATTGAAATCTCCCACTTTTCAGGGGAGGAGGAGGGAAGGAAGAATTACAGAAGAAAAATCAAACTTGAGAAAGTGAAACTATCAGGCAAATAGGGGTAGGAATAAAACAAAACAAAACAAAACAAAACAAAACAAAAAAACCTTCCTCCAATCACAGGAACAGGTGTCAGGTGGTCTCCATGAACAGTGAGCTCAGTTCATTCTATGTTTTAAAGATTTTATTTATTTATTTATTTAAGAGAGAGAGGAGGGGAGGAGTAGAGGAATAGAGAGAGAGAGAAAGACAGAGACTTAAGCAGATTCTTCTGCACTGAGCGCGGAGGCTGACGTGGGCATCGATTTCATGACCCCGAGATCACGACCTGAGCCAAAACCAAGAGCCAGAGGTTTAACCGACTGCACCACCTAGGCGCCCCGAGGAACTGAATCTTAAACTTTACTTAATTTTAAATTAATTTGAGGCACCTTGTGCAGCTAGTGGTTTCTGCATTGGACAGCGCAGATTTTGCCCCCTGTGACGCACAGCGGATCACCGAAGGGCTGGACTGCAGCTGAGAGCAACAGGCAAATGATGGGCAGAAAGTCAAAGCCAGAGCGGTGTGGCTTCCCTCCCTGGCTCTTTCACTTCCTTGATACTAACCTTGGGCAAGTGACTCACTCTCCAGAAGCCTCCGTAGGATGCCAATGATAATAGTGCCTGCCTCCTAGTTCCTGGCAGAACCAAGCAAAGTGATGCAACCCTTCCACAAATGTCTGATGCATGGTCAGTACCCAATAAATGTTCATTATAATCATCACCTAAAATATTTCCAAAACTTTATCATGGGCGGGGGGTGAGGGCAAGATGGCTCCCAACACTTTTTTTTTTTTAAGATTTTATTTATTTATTTGACAGAGATCACAAGTAGGCAGAGCAACAGGCAGAGAGAGAGAGGGAGAAGCAGACTCCCTGCTGAGCAGAGAGCCCGATGTGGGGCTCAACCCCAGGACCCTGGGATCATGACCTGAGCAGAAGGCAGAGGCTTAACCCACTGAGCCACCCAGGCGCCCCGCTCCCAACACTTCTTAGAGCTGTAATTCCATGGATGTGTTTGCTGACACTTTCCTTCTGCGTTATTCTTTTTCTCTTTGTCTAGTGATTTTGGTCTTTCTGTCTTCTAACAGTGTGGACTGTTTGTTTTATTTTAGTTTTTACTTGACTGACTAAATTATCATACTGTTAGAGCCATACTATTATGGAAAACAGACTAAGGATCATATGCTACAGAAGTTTGCAATTATGTAAAAATAATGGTTGATGGGTCTGCCATAGTGATATACGTTTTCTTCCTAATTATTTTTTATTCCCGGGGTGATTTTTTCTGACATCGCTATGACAGACCTCGAGGTTTTACCCATAACACACTGCATAGTAAGTTTATGTCTGACTAACTTTTCCTTATTATATTCTTTTATTTAAAAAATATTATTTATTTATTTGAGAGAAAGAGAGAGAGAGAGCATGGGGGGTGGTGGGGACAAGCAGACTCGGAGCTGAGCGTGGAGCTGGCTGCAGGGCTTGATCCCATGACGCTGAGATCCTGACTGAGCAGATACCAAGTGTTGGATACTTAATCGAGTGAGCCACCCAGGCACCCCTCCTTATTATATTCTTAAAGATAAGAAAGATTTATAAATGTTCACAAATGTTTTATAATAGCTCTGATACCTGGTGAGGCTTGATTTATTACAAAATCTATTATTTTGTGCCCAAACTAGCACTGTCTCCCAGTGTCTTCTTTTTCCATGGTTTAAGAGAGTTGACTAACATCTGGATAACTTATTTTTTACACAAATAACATAGATATGCCTATGTATTGTCAGGTGCTTAGAGAACAGTATTCCAATTGAAATGGACAGGAGTTTCACCAGACAAGAGTGTCCTGGCAGTGCTGTCGAAGGAGCACATTGGTCCAAGTCAGAAACAGTGCCAATGAGGCACCATGGGAGTGGAAACTTCTATCACGAGGATAAAAAATATGTATTACTTTTTTCATTGCTCAACTACATTGTTAAATATGGTACATTTCTTAGATAACTTATAAGGGAGCCTTTTGAGGAAAGGGTAAACATAAAAGGAATGTTAAGTCCTAAAGAGAACCTAAGCCAACACTAACAGGTTTAGCCAGCAGGCAGCTATGAGCCTGGATAGGTTGCTGTTAGTATAATGTGATGACCTGAGTACAGGCACATCAGACCTCTCACTTAAGCCGGCCAAAGTCGTGGATTGCTCTGAATATTTCTTTTGGATATGCTTTTAACACGAGCGGGAGCTCTTGACATTAAGGGGAAAAAAATCACAAGACCCACCGGTGTTCTGCAAACTTCTCTCTCTTGTGTTAGATCCAGTCCTCATGTCTGGGAGTCTTAACCTTAGGGACATAATATGCCAAGACCTAGATCAATCTTTTTTTTACGTGCCTGCTTAGGCTTTGCATAAGCCACTAGAACATGGGAATAAACAATTTGCTACAATCTTCCTTTCTAACTTCTGAATAAGAGTTAAGCCGGTGACGGGAAGTTAGTCTCTGGTTGTTGGTTATTGCGGTCTTTCAATTTGGGGTTATTTCCACACCTGTTATGTATATGACATTGTCACTGGAAGTAAATCACCCAAAAAAAGCACATGAGAAGATGCAGAGGAAGAAGCAAACAGTTGTTTTCCTACACTTTCAAGGACATGGAAAGGGAAATGTAAGAAAAACAGTGAAGCTCATTAACCATTTATCTGTGACATTTGACAGTGGTATTTCTGCTTTCCAGAACAGTCTCTGTCTAGTTGCCTGTCCCCTCAGTTTGAGCTGCTGTGACACCCTGCATTCTATCTCGCACTTTATTAGACGCCTGGCCAAAAGCCTGGACAAAAGAGAGCAATTTCTTCCTGACTTTGGTCTTCCAGACCATGGTGCCTGAATGTTCGTGAGAGGGTGGCCTGGGATATTCTTGGGAAGCAGAGAGGAGACTCTCACTGTGAGAGATTCCTTAATCTTGAAGGGCTTTGAATTTCCACTTTCTCACACTGTCTGGTCACCCTGCCACTCCTCCATCATTCTGTTTCTGATCAAAGGAATGAGAGAGGGGCGGCTGGGTGGCTCAGTGGGTTAAGCCACTGTCTTTGGCTCAGGTCATGATCTCAGGGTCCTGGGATCAAGCCCCATAAGGGGCTCTCTGCTTGGCGGGGAGCCTGCTTCCTCCTCTCTCTCTGCCTGGCTCTCTGCCTACTTGTGATCTCTGTCTGTCAAATAAATAAATAAAATCTTTAAAAAAAAAAAAAGGAATGATAGAGCTAGGAGGAAGGGCACCGTGAGTTACAGGAGCTGTAAGCTGTCCTGGGCCCTCGGGATGCATCCCCTTCCTTGCACATTGAGGGGAAGTCTCCAAGAGCTGGAGTAACGTGATTCAAATTTTCTTCTGATTCTTTCCAGGACACCAGGCTACACATCATGAAAATGCATCGAATTAAATTCATAGCTCCCATTAGGTGGAAGCGGGCAGTGGAGGGACTTACCAAATGTCAGGCATCACGCTAAGGGTTTTATGGACGTTCTCTCACATCAGCCTCCTATCAAATCTATGAGTGATTATTATTCTAATTTCTCAGATTCATAAACTAAAGCTTTCAGAGTATAAGTCACAGACTAGTGACTGGCTGAGCCAGGATTCAAACCCAGGTATGTCTGACTGCAAAGGCCATTTATTTGAGCTGCTATGCTCTGCTATGTTGTCTGTGTAAAATATAACTTGTTGCCAAGACACGGGGAGCACTCAGAGACCCCAGGAGATGGTGAGATCCCAGAAAACATCCAGGGTGGCGATCACCCCTTAAGAGTAATAATAATGGTGATAGCTACCAAGAACTGAGTGCCTACTAAAGGCCAGGCCCTTTGTATTTGTTATTTAGTTTGAATGATCACAACTACCCTGTGGGGTGGGGATAATTACATACCCATTTCTCAGATGAGAAAACTCAGAATTGGAGAAACTAAATAACTTCCCAAGTCACAGAGTGGCAGGTGGTAAAATGGGACTGATGGGTAAACCTAAGTGATTTGAAACGTCATGCTCTTACTCAGTGTAAGATGAGCGTCTGGCCATGAACCTATTTAATAGATATTGAATGCATGAATAAATGAATGAGGAAAATAATGAGGGGCGCCTGGGTGGCTCAGTGGGTTAAAGCCTCTGCCTTCGGCTCAGGTCATGATCCCAGGGTCCTGGGATCGAGCCCCGAGTCGGGCTCTCTGCTCAGCAGGGAGCCTGCTTCCTCCTCTCTCTCTGCCTTCCTCTCTGCCTACTTGTGATCTCTGTCTGTCAAATAAATAAATAAAATCTTAAAAAAAAAATAATGAATGAATGAGGACTGCAGTGGAATATGTACCTGTTATGTAATGCCCAAGTAGGCCTTGGTAAGAATCTCTTAAACACACATGAGTAACAAATACACAATGCTTTGTTTTGCTCCAAAAGGTAGAACTGGGACAAATCCGTGGAAACTGCAGACTTCCTGTGGCTTCCTGATAGGAATCTGGCTTCAACGTGTTTGTTGCCTGGATGACCTTAATCCTATGAGTCAAAGATTCTGTGGGAGTCAGTGTCTTTATAGAGGCATAATAATCAAGAAACTTCCAACATAGAACTGCCTTGTAAACAGTGATCTCCCCAACTTTCAAGGGGTCTCATGAGATCACCTGCTAGAAATGCTGTAGAAGAAATTATTAAATTGGGTAGTGCAGAAGACTGTCTACGAAAGTGGCAAAACTCTCTTCCCTTTACCCATCCCCTTTGCAAGATGATGTTGAAGGCCCTCCCATTGAGAGATGGCATGCCCCCATCCCTTGAATCTGTGCTTCACATTACCAAAGAAAATGCAACAGAGGCGATATTCTGCCAGTTCTGAGTCCAGGTCTCGAAAGGCCTTGCAAAGTTTTGCTCTCCGTCTAGAAACTCTGAGAAGCCTATGAACAAACACAAGCTTGACAGACCTGCCGGAGAAATGGCACAGCCAATAGCCAGCCAACCTCTGGAAGCATAACCACCTCGCCCACCCGTAGCAGACCACAGATGCCTGAAGCAGGTTAGCTGAGACCAGAAGACCCACCCAGTTAAACCTGTAAATTCATGGGCAAGAGTAAATGTTTGCTGTGTAATTCTCAGAAACACCTCCTGAGATGGAAAGAGATAGGGAGTGCCTGATGTCCTGATCAGAATAGGTCGTGTCACCGTCAACTGCCTATATTCCAGAAGGCCTGCCGGAATGGTCTTCAGTGGACTTAGTAGCCAACATCAGTTAGACATCTCACTACTTGCCAGGTAATAGCTGTAATGCTTAATGTAAATTAATTCTTAAGTCTCACAGCAGCCAATGAGAAATACATTCTTATCATTGAACTGATTTGACAGATACAGAAGCCATTACAGAGAACTGAAGACATTTACCCAGGGTACAGAGTTAGTGAAGGTCTAGCACAGGATTCTAACCCAGGGAGGCTAAAGCTACAGCCCTTTCCATCAGCCATCCTATGCTGCCTCGTGCTATCCAACATAAAGGGGAAGATTGTCAGCAGGGACTATACCTACCTTCACAAAACCTGATGGCTGTCAGTAGCCCCCCAGTGCCTTTCATTAGGCTCTCTACAGAGTGCCAGATGTCACCCCTCATTCATTTTCCAGCCTTCTCCCACCTCAAAGTAATTTTTTTTAACTTCCTGTTTCTAAGGAATTTTACTGTTATATTTGAAGCTTAGAATGGTGATGAAGAGAAATGTTGAAAAAAGCTCATTACCAAGAGTATGGGAGCAATTAGAAAAAAAAACACTCCTTTTCTGAAAGAGAATCAATTTTCCGTTGTGAGAGTTTCCATCATACCCAGAAATAGAAATGTGCATAAATTAGGTTTAGAAAAATGTATGAGATTGGCTTATACAAAAGGCTTCAGCAGGGAATCAAATGCTAAATAAAATGATAAAAGCAGATCTAGTAATCATGCCTAATGTTCAAGATGTGCCCAGTTTTTTCTTCCCTGATATAGTTTCTCTGCCGCTCATGATAGTTACAAAATGTCTCAAATGACTATTTTTCTTGTTGAATACAAAGGACTGCCAACACTTCAATCATAGTTAAACTAGTCCAGCAGGAAAAAAGCCAAAGAATGTCTCCATTCCAACGTTTGCTGCAGTCTGGTAATATAGCTCTCTGCTATAAGATTTCTTAAATGAGAATAACAGGTGCCAACCTGGATAAAACATGACCAAAACATACACACTTTTCTAGAAATTTCCTCTACCTTATTTAATTTCTCCCTTAGAGCAGGCAGTAAGTGTCACTCATTTCCCTACTAGCATTTTTTTCCTGAAACTTTTTGGGGCCCTGGTACAACACACCCTACCTCTGCATCCCCCAGATATACACAGTAGGACGTAATCATTCTTGACTTGACATGGGACAGTGGGAATCCTCTATGACACTTCACTTCCATTCCTACTGTTAGGGACTTGACTGCTGCTTTGAGGCAGAGTAGTATAAATACTTGACTATCTGCTTATAGACCTTCCTTTTATTTCATCCATTTGTCTAATTATTTTAGAGCATTCCTCTAATCTCACCTCCTTCTTGCCTGTAGCTTTTTAAGGCCGTGATAGGAACCCCTCACTTCTCCCAACCCTTGAAATGAACCAGCAGGCTCTCAAACCCAAGATGCCAGTCTTGCTGGGGAGGTTTTCATGGAACACTTTCTTTTTCTTTTATAATGAACTTTATATTTCAGAAGAGTTTTAGGGTCACAGCAAGATTGAGTGGGAAGTACAGAGAGCTCCCATATACCCTTGGTTCTCACAAGCGCACAGTCTCCTCCACTGTCAACATCCCCACCAGAGTGCTGCATTTGTTATAACTGATGAACCTGTATTGGCACAACATTATCAACCAGAGTCCAACTTTTTTTTTTTTAAAGATTTTATTAATTTATTTGAGAGAGAGAGAGAGAGAGCCAGCATGAGCGGGGGGAGGGGCAGTGGGAGAGGGAGAAGCAGCCTCCCATTGAGCAGGAGCCCTATACAAGGCTCAATCCCAGGGCTCTGAGATCATGACCTGAGCCAAAGGCAGATGCCTAACTTACTGAGCCACCCAGGTGCCCCACCCAGAGTCCATACTTTATGGTAGGGCTCAATCTTGGTGTTGTATATTCCATGGATTTTGACAGATGTAAAATGGCTTGTGTCCACTGTTATAGTTTCATACAGAATGGTTTCACTGCTCTAAAAATCCTCTGTGCTGTGCCTGTTCATCCCACTTTCCCTTAAATTCCTGGCAACCACTGATCTTTTTTACAATCTCCATAGTTTTGCCTTTTCCTAATTATCATATAATTGGACTCATCCTATAATACTTAGCTTTTTCAAATGGGTTTCTTTAATTAGTAATATTCTTTTAAGGTTTCCTCATGTCTTTTTATGTCTTGATAGTTAATTTCTATTTAGTGATGAATGATAAGTATTTCATTGTCTGGATGTACCATAGTTTATTTATTCATTCACCCATTGTCTCAGCTTATGGTGCTATGACAAAATACCGTAGATTGAGTGACTTAAGCGACTAACATTTATCCCTCACAGTTCTGGAGGCTGAGAAGTCTAAAACCAAGGTGTCAGCAGATCTGGTTCTTTGTACTTGGTGATGGCTTGCTTCTTGGCTTGCTGGTGCCCACCTTCTGGCTATGTCCTCACATGATAGAAAAAGTAAGCTCTGGTGTCTCTTTCTCTTATAAGGATACTCATCCCATTATTGGGACTCAACCCTCAGACCTCATCAAAACCCAACTACCTTCCAAAGACCCTCACCTCTATCATATTGGTAGTTAGGACTTCAACATACTGATTTGGCAGTATAAGCATTCAGTCCATAACACCAACTGAAGGATACCTTGGTTGCTTCCAGGTCTTAACAATTATGAATAAAGTTGCTGTAAACATCAGTGTGCAAGTTTCTTCATGGACACAGGGTTTCAGTTCATTTGGGTAGATACCAAGGAGTATGATCACTGGATTATATGATAGTATCATAAGAGTATGTTTAGTTTTGTAACTGTACCATTTTGCATTGCCACCAGCAAGGAATCAGTGTCCCCATTATTCCATGTCCTTGCTAGAGTCTCATGTTGTCAATGTGAGACAACTAGGGACCACGGGAACAAGACCCAAGTGAAAAACAACGTGCACCTGGGGTACTGTCTGTTGGCTGTTATTCTTAAATCACTTCTCTTACAGAGCAGAACCAGGGTACAGTCCCCTATACAACGGAGACTTAAAACAAGAGGACCCAGGCTCCACAACCCATCAGTAAGCTGGTTGAGTTGCCTGCCAATCTTGACCAATGGGGCTGAGGCCCTTCCAGCCAATCAGGATGAGGTATTTTTCCTGTTGCTCATACTAGTATTTTGCTCACTGGTGGGAACCTGAGCTGCAACTTTCTCTGCACAGGCAGGATCTCTCCTCAAGTTGATAGGACTCAGCCTAACTAGTGTTTGTTAGTGCTGTCTCCCTTTCTCTTGAACTGTGGCCCTAACAAAGCCTTGCCTTTGCCTTTGATTTTGGAGTCCAGACTTATGTCTATCCTTGTCCACCCTAAGAACCCAACTTTGGTAACAAGTGTTGTGGATTTTGGCCTTTCTACTAGGTGGATGGTGGTAAACTGTTGTTTTTACCAGTGTGTGTTTAATATTTACTTATTTATTTATTTGAGAGAGAGAGAGAGAGAGAAAGTGAAAGAGAGCATGAGAGCAGAGAAGGTCAGAGGGAGAAGCAGACTCCCTGTGGAGCTAGGAGCCCCATGAGGGAATCGATCCTGTGACTCTGGGATCATGACCCCAGCCAAAAGCAGTTGCATAACCAACTGAACCACCCAGGCCATTGTGTTTTAGTTTCATTTTTATCCTTTGCTGTTGAATATGTACTACACTGTGAAATTTTTCTTCAGAAAAAAATTTTTTTTTTTTTTTTTTTTACAAAAGAAATGTATACTCAGTAAAGTCCTCTTTGTACATCAGTCTCTGATTTACACTCAATCCAACCAGTCACAAGGGACATAATGTTAATAGTTTCTTGTACCTCCTTGGAAATATATATCTTTTGGTCTCTCCTCTCCATCTCTGACAACCCTCCTCCCACCCCAAATGCTGGTCTCCCCCAGCTTAAGTGTAGACCTGCCAAATGTGTCTTTGTTTTTAACCAATTGAAATTTATTTAGGAAAACATTCTATAACTTTCATATTTGTCTTATAACTATATAATAAGCCCTGAGAACAGCTTTTATAATCTCAGGTGTCTCTAGTTGTCTCTAGGTGTCTCTTGTCGGGAGCCAGTACAGGAGGCCTACTCTAAGAGCTGTAAGGGACTGAATATGATTGGCTGTTCATTTAGGTCCTCTCGCGGGAGGTGCATGAGCACTGCATTTTGATTGGTTAACACTGCCTGTATAAAAACGCATGCGCCGAGGGTAGAGGGAGAGAAAGAGAAAAGCGATTAAAGAAGAAGGTTCGCCAATATGTGAGTCTCCGAGTCGTTCTTGGGGGCCGAGAGCAACAGTCTCTAGTTGAACCACCTCTATTATTCTCTTAGTGTCATTTTTGCTATAATGGATTTGTTAATCAAATTAAAATGTAAGATTTATTTTATCCAGAGTTTTTACTAAAATGAAAATATTCTATTCATGAAGTTCCTGTTTAAATGATCTTTCTCTCTTTTTAATAAAATACTACCCTTAAGGTTATAATCCATTCAATTTGAGACAAAGTAGAGTCATTTGAGTAAAATATGTGTCTTTTTTTTTTTTTAAAGATTTTATTTATTTATTTGACAGAGAGAGATCACAGGTAGGCAGAGAGACAGGCAGAGAGAGAGAGGAGGAGGAAGCGGGCTTCCTGCTGAGCAGAGAGCCAGATGCGGGACTCGATCCCAGGACCCTGAGATCATGACCTGAGCCGAAGGCAGCGGCTTAACCCACTGAGCCACCCAGGCGCCCCATGAGTAAAATATGTGTCTTAAGATTAAAACAAAAGTGACTGTCTGGCGCACCTGGATGGCTCAGTCAGTCAAGCGTCTGCCTTTAGCTCAGGTCATGATCCCAGGGTCCTCAGAATGAGCTTCGCACTGGGCTCCCTGCACGGCAGGGGTCTGCTTCTCTCTCTTGCTCTGTGTGTGCATGCTCTCTCTCAAGTAAATAAATAAAATCTTAAAAAAAAAAATTGAGTGATCATCCAAAATAGTATTTACAAAGAGACCAAGATTGACCCAAATTTGTGCTAAAGTTGGCATACGACATTGAGTTTTGGGCATACAATATTATAACTGTGGCTTTATTTGTCCATTAACAACTTCATTTGGAGGCTGAATCCACCCGAAGTGTGGATTCCACTTTCGGATACAGCAGTGTGAGAAAAGATCCAGCCCATGGGAGAAGAACTAAACTCTTGGAGGGAAAGAAATTCCTTATCATTAATGGAGTAGGAAGCACTGTGGGAAAAGCATTTCCTCTTCCCAGGGGCTCCCCACTTCCCACTCCACCCCCACCCCCCCACCCCCCCCCCCACCCCCACCCACCCCCCCCCCGGCTCTTTGCCTGCAGGGGCCAAGGACCAAAGACTGGGAGGACTTATCCTGGCTTGAAGATGTCTGGAACATCTTCAAGTAAGAGGTAAGAGACCAGTAAGGAACTTGGGTATACATACTGCCCAGCTCTGTTTTCCCTCAAATACACACCTCCATGCCTCCACACGTACATACATAAATGTTTCAAGTTTTGTTAAAGTTAAACAAAAGTTAACTAATTCTACAAAGTTTATTATTAATGAGAACAAAGGTCAGCAGCTTCCCCTTCCACCGTTCTCCCCTGCTTGTGGAAATCAACTCTCCTCATTGTAATTAACAGCCTCAAAATCTACCTGAGTTACTCTGTTTCCCTGGTCTCCACTATAGTATTTTCCTCCTTTCAGGAGGAATGCATTCCGATAGTGAGGTTCTTGAAGTGAACAGAACTTGGGGACTCTTAAAAAAAAAAAAAAAAAAAACCCACAAGATTTCAAATATAGAATTAGAGCTGTGGAAAGGTCCCTCATGCTTAAGTTTCATTAACGTCAGGGCCAGTCTCTGCCTCTGCCTTCAAATGAAAACACCCAAGATCTATGGAGTCTCCCAACCTCTAGGCCATATTTGGTACATCAGATCTCTTTATAGTTTTGCATTCACCTTGCTCCCTAAAGCCCACCTCCTCTACACAATTCTTCTGTGGAGCTGCAAAAATAGTAGTCTTTCTTTAATTCCACTTTCTCTAAAATTTAATTTTTATTTTGCTTCATTTGTCACCCTATGACACATACTTCTCCCATTTTTTTTAAGACAATAAAAAAAAATACATATAGTCATTACCAGTCCATGATGCACAATTAGGGGGTGAAGTTGGTTTTACATATCAAAGGAAATGCATTTAGCTATTATCTGTATCACTAAATCTGAGGCCGAAGCCCTTTCCTAAATGCTATAAGCTTTAGAGGAAAATAACCATTTCTAATATTTGACTTTATACCTCTGCTTTGCTAGGGAAAAAAAAGATAAGATCTTAAATATTAAAGGTGACCGGATGGTAGATATCGAAACCACTAAAACCAAAACCAATCACAGTAAACTCAGTATAACTCTAAGTGCTGATAGGGCTGAAGCTGTTTCTCTTTAGCATTATGAATCTTTTTATTTGAAAATGACAATACCAGAGCTCCAAAGACACGATCTCTCACGTCAAACTGTGATTAAAACATGTGTCTCTTTCCTGCAGTGTCATGTTGCTACTGAAATTTTTATTTCCCAGTAATACTGGAGGTAGTCATTAGAAGGTGTATTATTTCTGGCCAATGCTAATGGATTCAACCACAGCAAAAGGTTAGTGGCCATGTTAGAGATGCTGCAGCAATTAGCTTTTAGAGCAGGGAGTGACTAGGCCATGCACTTCAAGGGAAAGTTTTTAAATAAAGGCTATCCTCCACTTTGTGTTCATAGATTCCCCCAAATTAAGTCAATAAGCCATTACATGTACAACTGTCACTTGGAGGGACTGCAGTCTTGGGCAGAGCTTTCAGAGGTTAGGCAAACAAGAGTTTGGGGGCTCCTCTCTCCCTCTGTTACCTTTTTTGCTCTCACTCACCCAGCCTCCTCCAGCTGGGGTCCCCCAGCTGCTGTTTGCTCCCTCCACTCCTAAGGCCTGGGCATCAGGTCAGTGATTACCAGGAGGTCTACCCACACGACCTGTGCAGGGTCAAGGCCAGGATACAGAGGAGGATACCAATTATATGTCTGCATACTTAAAAGCCATAAATCAAGCTTAATACTGTTCAATAAAACATGTTCTGCTTCCCTAACTTTGTCATAAAATTTTTAAAAATTTTAATGTATAAATCTATATTTTAATGTGTCGGCAAATTACCAAGTTTAAGAAATGTAATTATTATTGTGTGCATCTGCTTAGCCTGGTGATAGGCTGGAAATGTTTGGATAAGTAACAAAATAAAAACTTAGCACAATTTACAAATGATATGTTTACTCTATAAACTTTATTTTCAATTTAGCAAAATCACTTAGTTTTGCTATAACGACAATTTTCATAAAATCAGTGTTCTATTAACAACGACGCTAAATTACATAACTTTCCTGAGTTGTTATAGCTCTTGGAATGTTTGAACTTAATTTTAATTCTGCAAAGGCAATAGCAACTGACACGTTGATCAGTTTCTTAAAGCAATACTTATTTTAGAAGATGAAGAATTGGAGTTTCTGGTCTGACATGTAAATAACTGAGAAGCCATCTCTCCATCCAAATAAGTTAAAAGCTGAATAAACTGAAAATAAATAACTCTTCTTAGATCTTTCAGTGAATTGAGATCATAAAGCCAAATGCTGCTCCCCAAATTGGAGAGACAGTAAGATACAGAGATTCACAACTTACCAGAGCAGAAACCTTCCAGGGGGAACCAGGAGGGGACAGGAAAACCTAAACTATAATGGATGATTTGCGGGAAACTCAGTGTGGACAAGTCTGGGAGTTTAAAACCCCACAGTGGGGGGTGCTTAGGTGGCTCAGTGGGTTAAAGCCTCTGCCTTTGGCTCAGGTTATGATCCCAGGGTCCTGGGATAGAGCCCCACATCGGGCTCTCTGCGCAGCGGGGAGCCTGCTTCCCCCTCTCTCTCTCTCTCTGCCTGCCTCCCTGCCTACTTGTGATCTCTGTCTGTCAAATAAATAAATAAAATCTTAAAAAAAAAAAAAAACAACCACTGGGACACAGTCTTCAGGGAACCCCCACACTTGTGAATTTTACTTCCTGAAGCTCCACCAGGTTCTGACAGTGACTAGTGGAGAAATATCTCTTCATGTTTCTGGCAGGGGAAAGAGGAAAGAAACCATATTGAAATATGCCTGACCATTCTATTCTTCTTAATAAGGCTTGACTTCCAGGGAAATTATTTTGCCAAAGCCTAATATATTCAGATTTTATTGGAGCCTGTCTAACTTGGGGGAAGAAAAACACCCAGCCCTACTCAGCTCACTCTGGTGATATTGTCCCACCTGAGAGAAGTATAAGTTGAAAAGCACTTGTAAAGGTCACAGGCTCCCTAAAAGACAGAGACCTAATCATAGATCTATACAATGCTTCCCCACTCCACCCCTTTATTTTTTTTTTAAAGATTTTATTTATTTATTTGACAGCAAGAGAGAGTGAGAGAATGCATAAGCAGGGGTAGCAGCAGAGGGAGAGGGAGAAGCAGGCTCCCCAATGCAGGACAAAAAGTTACAGGGCATACCTACAATGCAAAAGGACAATCTGAAGAAACAAAGCAAGCCCCAGAACTGGACTCAGATGCCCATAAATGTTGGAATTATCAGACCAGGAATTTAAAATAATTATGATTAATATGCTAAGGGCTCTAAAGGAAAAAGTAGACAACATACAAAAACAGATGGGTGATATAAGCAGATACGTGCGTATCTTAGAGATAGTCTGGTTGGGTTCCAGACCACTGCAATAAAGCAAGTCAGATGAATGTTTTGGTTTCCTGGTGCAAATAGAAGTTATGTTTACACTATGCTGTGGTCTAGTAAGTGTGCAATAGCATTATGGCTAAAGAAACAATGCACTATTAATTAAAAAATGCTAACGATGGTCTGAGCTTTCGGTGAGTCATAATCACTGATCACAGATCACCATTACAGATATAATAGTAACAAAAAATCTTGAAATAATTTGAGAATTACCAAACTACGGCACAGAGACATGAAGTGAGCAAATGCTGTTGCAAAAATGGTATCAATAGACATCCCCAGCATGGGGACAGGTGCTGGGGTGTGGAACAAGTCACCCTGTCCAGTGCTGGAAGCCTGGGCAGGGCGTGGGTGTGGGACGGTGCAGTGACTTGTGATTCAGGGCCCACAGTCTTCCTCCCCCAGACATTCTGTCACCCTCCTGGTCCAGCTTTGTTCATTATGAACAGGATAGAGAATCCAGGAATATGCCCATATACATGGAGCAACCCATCCTTGACAAAGGAGCAAAGACAATACATGAAGAGCATCTTTTCAACCAAAAGTGCTGGAACGACTGGACAGTCGCATGCGAAACAATGAATCTGGCCACAGATCTTACACAACATCTTCAAAGAAATCAACTCAGAATGGATCATAGACCTAACTGTAAAACACAGGAGAACATAGGGGAAAGTCCGGAAGTCCTTGGGTTCAGTGATGACTTTTACTGTACAACTCCAAAGGCACGATCCACGAGAGCAATAGCCCGTGAGCTGGACATCGTTGAAATTCAACACTTCTGCTCTGTGAAAGACGATGCCAAGAGAACCGGAAGATAAGCCACAGACAAGGAGAAAATATTTGCAAAGGATATATCTGATAAAGGATTGTTCTCCAAAATACACAAAGGACTCTTAAAACCTAACCAGAAGAAAACAACCAACCCAATTTTAAAAATAGACCAAGGACCTCACAGAAACCTCATCAAAGAAGATACACAGACGGTAAATAGTGCTGAAAAGATATTTGCATCACGTATCATCAGAGAAGTGCAAGTTCAAACAACAGTTGAACTGCTCCTATTAGAATAGCCAAACTCTGGACCACGGACAACACCAAATTCTGTTGCTGTGGAGCAACAGGAACTATCAGACTTCGCTAGTGGTGATGCAAAATGTTATGGCCACTTTGGAAGACAGTTTGGCCATTTCTTATAAAACTAAACATGCTCTTACCCTGTGATCCCGCAGTTGGGCTCCTTGGTATTTGCCCCAAAGAGTTGAAAACTTAACATGGCACAAAAAACTGCACACGGGTGTTTAGCACTTTTACTCACCATCGCCAAAGCTTGGCATCAAGCAAGACTACCTTGTGAAGGTGAATGCATGGTACAGCCAAAGGGATTTTATTCAGCACTAATAAAAAATGAGCTGTCAAGCCATGAGAAGACATTGAAGACTATGACTAGGTGAAAGAGGCCAATCATATTATACATACTATACAATTCCAACTATATGACATTCTAGAAAAGACAATACTATGGAGAGAGGGAAAAGATCCGTGGTCGTTGCGTCTTAGGAAGAAAGGAGGGATGAATAATCAGTGAAGCCCACGAGATGATGTGTGGCATGGTTGATTCTAGCCCCTAGGCTGACTTCTAAAGTAGTTCTATTTCTATCAGGGTTTTGCGTCAGTAAAACTGTGGGACCTGCCAGGCTGGAATCCCATTGCCACCTGCGCCTCAAGTTAGTGGCCGGACCCCCAAAACTAACAAAAGGGACCCCGCCACTTTCCCACTAAGGACACTTGGAGAATTGCCTTTACAGAGCAAATCTGCCCCCTTTTAAGAATCCTTGTGTGTCCTGAGATCCGAAATGCAGTGGGTCCTCTTAAAGGAAGTTTTTGTTGAGGGGAGGCACCCAGAAGCTTCAAGAAAGCCCTGTAGGCGGAAGCCCGCTGCACCGGGAGAGCGAGACGCGCGGCACAGCCGTGTGCTGCGGGTACCAGAACCACCGCAAGGTGGAGGGGACCCACCCCCCGGCCGCACAGCGGGACCCGCAGCCCGACCCCGGTCCCCGGGGCGCCGCCCGGGCCGCAGCGCAGGCGGGACCGGGCGGAGGGCCAGGTCCGCCGCCGCCGCCGCCGCGACCGCGAGCCCAGACCTGCCCGCCCGACCTGGCGGCGCAGTCTCGCGGGATCGCCCGGCCCTCGCTCCCCGGGCCGCTCCGGAGGCAGCTGGAGTTCCGGACGCTTCGCGGAGCCGCCGTCTCAGCTCGCGGCGGCCGGACGCTCGACCCGGCGAGGAGCGGAGGGAGGTGAGGCCCCTCGGGCCGGCTGGGCGGCCGGCCGCTGCCGGGCGGGCGCTGCGGGGCGGGCCTCGGGGGCGCGCGGCGGGCGGGGAGCCACAGGTGCGGGGCGGGCGGCGGCGGCGGGACAGGCCGCGCAGGCCGGAGTTGCCGCAGAAGTCGGGGCGAGCTCCCGGGGGACGCTGCCGGGGCCTCGCGCCGCCCAGCCGGCCCGGGAGGCTCGCTGCTGCGCGGCTCCAGGCCCCGGGCAGGTGCGGGGCTGTGGGGCGAGGGCCCGCGCGGGGCGCTGGAAGCCGGGCACCGGGCGGGGGCGGGGGTGCGGGGGGGGGGGGTGCGGCTGGTCGCGACTCGGGGCCCACGGCCTTTCCTCCCGCGGACGTCCGTCACCCTCCCGGTCCAGCTTTGTTCCTCTGCCCTCGCGGTGCGGCCCCACTCCTCGCCCCAGCCCGTGAGAACTGATTTCGCTCCTCCGGGAGGAATCCTAGACGTCTCCCCCCAGTTGGCCTTTTGAAAACCGGGAAAGCCCATCTCCCGGAGACGGCCCCACAGACCGGCCCTAGGGAGTCCTCCAAGGCTTTAGGAACTCATTAGGTCTGAACGAAATTTCCCTGGGACTCAGTTTTCTTGTGCGTAATCAGATCCCCAACAGGGGCCCTTAGCGTTCACGATTCTGTTAATACTTTTTAACGTATTATCAACCCCAGCGTGACTTTTTTTCCCTCCACCTCACTCATCCTTTGCCCCCCGCCCAAAGGTTCTATCATGGGTTCCCTAGAGATGAGGCTTCCTCGGCCGATTCTGTATGCTGTGCCAGAGCAGGTGAAGAGTATCTCGAAAGGACGGAATTTTCCGTCGTTTTTCCAGCGTTAGTTACCCAGGGTGAAAAACTCAACCTCTGCACTTTGATGTCCGCCTTTGAGTGTATGACAGATGTCGCACATGCCCTCTCTTGGTTGTTTTTACAGTAATTGACCCAGAACTCATTTCAGGAAAAGAGCTTCCTTCAAAATGGCAAAATGGCAAAATAATGAAAGAGCAATTTGAACATTTTCTTTCTGGATGACCATCTAAGGATGAAAAGAGCGATTAATCCCAGCCATGTGGTAAAACCAGGAATCTGAAGAAAATGGAAATGTTGGCATTTTTGTGGATATGTGTTTTTCCACCCTTCATAAGAGGGCACAGTCTTTTCACCTGTGAACCAATTACTGTCCCCAGATGTATGAAAATGGCCTACAACATGACATTTTTCCCTAATTTGATGAGGCATTATGACCAGAGTACAGCTGCTGTGAAAATGGAGGTGAGTATTTCTTCATACATTTATAGAGAAGTAGTTGATGTTCTGCTCTGGAATAAACTATAAATGTGACTTCTTTTTTTTTTTTTTTTTTTTTAAGAAGCACAGTAAGGGATTCCATTAAGTTGTGAACAACTTCATATTTTGAATACATCCTTTGGAAAATTAATTTCCCCTACTAACTTCTGTTTTGTGTAGTTTTGTGGCCCTTGTTAGTGCATTTGTTCAATGGAGGGTTTATTTTATATGAGGTGTAAGTGATGATTTTGAAATATCGTGCACCTGGCAAATGTTTTGCTTCCTTTAATCAATTATGTATGGTAGTTCCTCTGGAAGTGTGAATTATGAATTTTTCCTATTTCATTGAACATATATCCTATATTGTGCTTGAACTACACCCGTGTATTTTCATAAGTAGTTGTAAATGTTCACCTGGCCCAGTTTTTCTGAAATAAATCAATTACTGGAAGATGTGAGGGCTGAATTGTTTGGCTAAAAAGTGGCTTTTTTTTTTTTAAAGCGTGGCACTTAAGTACTTTTTGTAAGGTACCTGTTAAAAGAAACCACAGGTCTAGGGAGGAGCAGAGTGACACTAAAGATTGCCTTAGGTACCTCAGTTACCAGCCTCCGGTTTGGAGATATGCAGATTGCCGGGATGTGTGGGAAGAAAGAGTTACCTGTAGAGACAGGGAACCTGCCCTCCCGTACAGATCTCTTAGATTGGTAAGTCTCAAGAAGGGAAGAAGACAAATATTTTTCTAGTCTTTCTCCAGAAGAAGCGTCCAGGGATGGTAAAGGCTTTTCCCCCTCAGAACGTTGCTAAGAGATGAAACTCCTACAACTTTAATATAGACACTAATTTAAAAAGAGATTAGATTTATGCATTCACTGTTGT
The DNA here is from genome assembly GCF_022355385.1 of Mustela nigripes. NCBI lineage: Eukaryota > Metazoa > Chordata > Mammalia > Carnivora > Mustelidae > Mustela > Mustela nigripes. The sequence continues at coordinate 163,647,673 of NC_081559.1, forward strand.
TTAGTTGAATAGTTTTTCACTACCTCATTCGTAGATACTGGTCTAAAATAGCAGAGCTTTTAAATACTGCACCATTTGCTCATTTTGAACACTGAGCAAATGGTGCAGTGATACTTTAATTCATTAATCAGGACCATTTTGATAGCTTAATCTGATCAAAATAAAGTATGTAATAGGAGTGCCTTCAATGAATAATTGCATCATTCATGTTTTCTCTGATAGTTTTATAACTCATGTCTTATAAAGTTCTTAAAAAATATTTTTATTCTTAAATCCGATTTCCTTTCTGCATAATAGCTACATACATTTGAATGGTAACACTGGCCTTATAAAGTCACATCATTTGGAGTTCATTATCCTAGAGTACCATTGTAGAGAGAGCGGAGAGATGCATCCCTGCTATTAAATCCTGTAATTTCAAGATGATACAAACTACTTTTTGTTCCATGTGTCTTTTTTTTTCACGTGTCTTTTTAGAACAGTTGTTTCTGATTAAGAGAAAAAGGTTGTTTTTTTTATTTATCTAGCTGCTTTTCTTTCCCAAGGGGTTTCGTGTCTGGACATTATCAAGAAGGCATTTTTGTTCTCACCACCTTTATTTGATTGCTAATGTTAGCAACCTCATTATATAATCTTCCCCATATGCTAAGCTTTTTCATAGACTTTACTGTTAAGTTTTTTCTAGCAGTCATACTTCAGTAAGTTTAAGGGTATAAGAGAAGGAAGTCATCAAGCAGTTGTTTAATATAATATTAGTCTGCAAAAGAAGAAAGGGAAACGGAAAGGCTAAATAATATCCACCTTTGTCAGACTGTAAATCCTTGGGTATTCTTTTTTTTTTTTTTTTTGGCCATGATATTGTGCTTTTACTGTTGCCCCGTCTTTACTTGTCCTTAGCCAGTGATGTTCTCTTTTAGTTCCTATAACGAATGCCCCAAATCCTATAATTTGAGAGTTGTGACACTAAATAACATGTAGAGCTTCCTAATCTCTTTTGTGCCACTGACCCCATCTAGAATAAGAGAATGTTTTAAAATTGAATTAAGATGAGGTGCCTGACAAAGGAAACCAATTGTATTGAAATATACCTCTCTTTATAGCCCTGGTTAAGAACCCCGTGAGCCCTCCATCATGTAGGAACCGAAGCTCAGAGAAGTTACGATTTGTCCAAGTCTGAGCACAAGGTTCCAACAAACTCTTCTCTGTCCACACGGACCATAATGTCATCTTTAAGTGGTTTTGTTTGTTTGTCTGTTTGTTTTTAGCCTTTGATCTTAATCAATAAAAAAGAAGATATTTCCCAAGACTCAGAATATGATGGGTTAATTTCAGTCTTTGCTGCTGCTTTGCAAATTTCATTTCTATAAAAGTTAAACTGGGAATTTTGGTGTTTTTTTTTTTAACCTCTCTTCAGACCTACCTGTCTTTCTTCTTCTCATCTGTGCCTTGAATACTAAGTCTTCTCACAGTTTTCACCAGTTGCTCCTCTCTGGTTGTGTCAAAGTGATTTTATGAAAACAAATCCTCATGGTCCACTCTGGGAGTAATAGCATTCTTCACCATTTCCCTAGAGCTAGAAAAATGGACCTGACTCTAGTGTGTTCTTCATAGGGGACCCTGCCTTCCTGGCCAGCTTCCTTCCCATCTTGTCCCTTCAGACGTTGCACACTTTGCTCCACATTGCTCTCTCTCACTTCTGTGCCTTTTACACATTGTATCCATTGTGTCCTAGACTCTGTACCTGTCCTTCACCTACTCGGTTTATGCAGGTCTCTGTGCTCAGGGAAGCCTTCTTTCACCTTTCTCCCAGGCATATGTAGTCTCACTGTCTATACTCGGATAGTGCCTAAATATATAACGGTTCTTATATTTATTACGCAGTATCGCAGTTATGCATGTAGCTCTCATTAGATTGCGAGTGTGTGGAGAGAGAGGATGGTGTTTATTCACCTTTTCCCAATGCCTAGTCCAGTGCCTCAGAGCATGGTAGATGCCTAGTAAAAGCTGAATAAAGAAACCAGTGGTGTTTCCTGTTCTAATAAATCAGCAAAGAGAATTTTACCTCCAAATCATCACTTTCCACCTCTGTCATCTTCAGTGTTCAAGTGAAAGAAACTCTGATACTTTTAGGTGGTTCTCAAATCACCCACCTGGGTTCTACCTGAGCCTGGGTCTGATGAAGCGTATTAGCTGACATCCTCGGTGTTCTTTCCCATGTTAACATGATACTTGTTTCTTGGAATTTAAAGAATCTTATTTTGGGGGCCTCTGGGTGGCTCAGTTGGTTAAGCATCCGACTCTTGGTTTCAACTCAGGTCATGATCTCAGGGTCCTGAAATCTAGCTCCACACAGGGCTTCCTGCTCTGCAGGGAGTCTTCTTGTCTCTCCCTCTCTCTGCCGCTCCCCCTGCTCACAAGTGCACGCTCTCTTGCGTGTGCATGCTCTTTCTCAAATAAATCTTAAAAAGAATATTTTTCTCTTTAACCATTAATATTTATATGGAGTGAAAGAATTCATCTTTTTTTTTTTTTTTAAAGATTGTATTTTATTTATTTGTCAGAGAGAGAGAGCACAAGCAGGCAGAGGCAGAGAGAGAAGCAGACTCCTCACTGAGCAAGGAGCCCAATGTGGGATTTGATCCCAGGACCCTGGGATCATGACCTGAGCTGAAGGCAGCAGCCCAACCAACTGAGCCACCCAGGCATCCCAAGAATTCGTCTTTTGATTGGTGTTTTGTATTATAAACCACATGTCTTAGTTTCTTTACAAACATTGTGCTATAGTCTGGTCAAATACTAAATCATAACTGTGTAGAGCCTGGCTGTTACTAAAACACACACACACACACACATACACACACACACACAAACCACAAAAAACGTTTTATAACATCTCAAAAGAAAAGATGAGGTTTTATACTTCCAACCCCAATGTCTTCGGTTCCTGCTGGTCCCTACTGAGTTCACAGTGTTCACTATAAATTAACGTTAGAATTATGGGCTGAAGAATCATCATCTGATTATTGCAAGCAACTCGTTGTGCTTTCTCAACTACCAAGAATTCCATACATCAATGGATCTATCCCAGTCAGCTTTTACACCTTAGTTTTCATTTTGTCTGAGGGCTATCCTGTTTTATAGCCATAAAATTCATAGCACCTGTTGTCAAAGCTTCTCTGTGATTACAGGAGATGGGTTAGAGCAGTGGTTCTCAGGGTTCAGTTCATAGACCAGCAGCTTGTGGGCTTGTTAGAAATATATGTTCATGGACCCCATTCCAACCTACTGAAGCATGATCTGTGAAGTCAGGGCTCAGGAGGCTGTGTTTTAACAAGCTGTCTGAGAGTTTCTCACGAACATTAATATTTGAGACCCACTGGTTTAGAGCAAGGAATGCAAACTTTCTGTAAAGGACCAAATAATAAGAATTTTTGGCTTTGCAAACCATACAGGCTCTGTCACAGCTATTCAACTCTGCACCTGTAGCGAAACAGCCATAAACAGTTTGTAAACAAATGAGTGTAGATGGGTTTTCAATAAAACTGTATTTACAGAAACAGGCAGTGCACCATTTTTTGGCCCACAGGCTAGTTTGTGGGACCTGGTTTAAGGTATTTGAAAGTGTTCCTAAGGATATTACACACAGAGTATGTAGTAAGTAAACATGATCGTTCATTCTTGTTAATATGTTACTTGAGTTTTATCTTTCCACATAAATTTTTCTTAGGCCAAATTTATCACAGACCACTGACTGGGATATTCTTATTCTTCGGTTTTGTTTCAGAGATTGCTTGAAATGAGGGATTTCAGTTTTGTCTTTTAATGTCTGAAGCTGAAGTCATTTGTATTTCAAAGAGTTAATTTACAATTCTGAATAGTAACTTGGCTTGGTAATGAAAAGGATGTTGTACAGCCCAACTCTCCCAAGTAGAAAAACAAATGGCTGCTGGTTTTCCATTGTGTTCCTTTTCGTTTCGTATCTAGAGCATTGTTTCCCAAATTGTGAGGCTGATGTCCCTTGAGAGACTGATTTCGTCCAGAAGGAGCTGAGATTGATCTAGGGAAAATGGAAACAGGAATATTCTATTTTTCTTTTTGAATTGCCTTCGTTGAGGTCTAGGCAAAAGCAAAGTCATGTATTGTGTTTGGAACAGCATGCGGTCATTGTACTTTCAAATAGTCTAAAGGGAAGTAAGCTGTAACTTCAAATAGCTGTAACTATTCCGAAAGTAAGTTGTTGAGTCATTCAAAATGAAACAGATACTGAAATGTGTTCCAAGTCAGAGTGTGTATGGTGGCTACCTTTGTGTTTTAAATGTACAACTCATAAACTTACCTTCCTTTGTGATACTGTGTAACAGTAGTGATGCAGGACAGTTGTTAGGGTTCAGAGCCAAGGGCCAAAAAAGAATTCTGGAGATGCTTTTGATGGAAGAAGATTGTTTTATTAAAGCATGGGGACAGGATCCGTGGGCAGAAAGAGCTGTGCCCCCCCCCCCCCCCCGGGTCGCAAGGAGTAGCCCATTTTATACTTCCAAGTTGGGAGGGGTTTAGGGAGAGCCTAAGCCTCCCAGGTATTTTGGAAACAGGGTTTCCAGCATCCTCAGGGGGCTAGCTGTTGTTAGGAAAAAGTCATATATTACCCTTTAGTAAAAACCCAGTCAGGAGACTCTTCAGATATATATAAGCGGGTCATACACTTTGGAGGATGATTGCCAAAATGTATCTTGTTGGGGGGAGTGTAGAGAGAGAAGAAAGTTTCCAAAGAAATTTTTATATGTTACAGTAGACTTACAGGATCCTGGGGGTCAAGTTAAGACTGCCTTTTGCCCTTAGCAAAGTGTTAATATCGAGGCAGTGGAGTTCCTAGAGGAATGTCGCTCTGCCTGTTTCCGAAATTGTCATCCGGCTGTAAGTACTAAGGAAATTTAATTTTTCTTTTACCTTTGTTTCCCACATCAGTAGTAAGAAAGTACCGTGACTGTATCGTCATCTTCAGAATCAGGGTTAGATGCGTATGTGAGCAGAGAACAGCACGTCTCCGGGGAGGCTCTGCTGATGGGCACCAGGTCCCTATAGGGCTATCCCTTGGTATTCCACAGTCTGGGACGTGACTAGTTATGCCTTCAGGAGAGCCTGTCTGTCCATGAAGTGTCATGGTTCTTCCAGACCGTGAGAAGACTGTTGTGTTATTTCCTTTCCTTGAGAATGCGACATGTAGGTAGCGAAGGCTTATGGCTCTGGTTTGTGTATTTGTCGTGTAGACTTTCATTAATATTTACCGAATGTATACCTGAATGTGTAGTTTCCCTGGAATTAGAATTTTTCCAATTCACAAGTTTTAAATTAAAGAGTTGACTCTTCCCTGAATGAATTCTTTTGTAGTGTCAACCAGTTATTGCATATATTTGCCATATTTCCAAAGTAAACAGTTTATTGAAGAAATAACTTAAAATTAATAATGCTTCCTGCTAAGAACACTTAAAAAAAATAACACGTATTCCATCGTGGAAATAATGCAAATTCCTGCTTTTTCTTCTCTTATATTCCAGGCCCTGCTTTGTATTTAAAGAAACTCACTTGCCTGATACTGGTCTCACTCATGAAAATAAGTGACAAATTTTCCATCACTTTCTTGTATAGTTGTCTGTAACACTCATAGAATTTATTTGTGATCTCTGTAGACACATTAATAGTATTTACTCTCTGAGGAATAAACATATAAGAACCCCCTTTACGTGTGCCTGGGTGGCTCAGTCCGTTAAGAATCTGCCTTCGGCTCAAGTCATGACCCTGGAGTCCCGGGATCGAGCCCCGCATCAGGCTCCCTGCACCGTGGGCAGCCTGCTTCTCCCTCTCCGCCACTTGTGCTCTCTCTCATGCACGTGCTGTCACTCTCTCTCTCTCTCTCTCTCTCTCAAATAAATAAAATCTTTTTAAAAAAATAAATAAGGACCCCTTTAGATCTCAAGTGACTCTCTTTCTAGCTAACACCTATCACTTTTTTTCTTCTCATTTTTTAGACTTCTTCGCTCTCCCTCAGTTTTCATTACCATCACTAGAAGTTGATTTTGTTTTGGTGCTTTTTTAAAGTAATGAATAAAGCTCTTAGCACTTCTTGAGAATTACTGAGTATGTCCCCGTGAGTAGAAAGCACATATCCTGAGTGGAGAATCAGATGTGTCACGGCACTCGGTCTTGTACAGGAGAAAGTGGCTTGCTCCCTTACTTCCATGTGCGATCCATGTTTCAGTAAAGTGACAAATGCTTATATATCCTCTGTCTTTTAGTTTAATATTAAGGGAGTCAGGGCACAGCTAAGATACTGGCACAGGACCACTCTGCTTAGGGGTAGCTTTACATATTTTTAAAAAATCAAAGTATCTCTCTTCTTCTGATCATGCTCTAGTGGAATTCTAATCCAGACTTTCTCTGCAGGATCCTACAGTGTCACTGATTCCAGGCTTACATTATGATTCCTTCCATTGTCAAGTCATAGCATGTGTGTTTTAAGGAAAAAGATGGTAATATGGCAGAAGCCGGCATTCCGAGAGTGTAGCAGTTTACTCACGCTGCTTTCCCGTCTTAATATCTGCTCAGGCCACTTGAAGATGGAATGCTATTGGGTAGGCCTGAGGGAGTTAGGTAATACCCAGTTCATGAGAGGTGGCTTTAGGTGGTTCTGTGTAGATGTCCCTTAGTTGTGTCTAGTCTTGACACTATCAGGAACTATTAGCAAACCAAGGTGGAAGGTCCTTTTATTTATTTAGGGTTCATCTCCTCATTGGAATATATCTATGCCCTTAGCAGCTTTCTGTCCTAAATACAGTGGGCCAGAGTGATGTTGTATGAAGCAGGATATGGGTAGGGTCTCTGATGATGACATCGAGTCACAGAGCTGAAAATCTGATACTACTTTAAAGCGGTGCTTCTCATACCTTGGTGTGCATGAGAACCATCCAAAGGGCCTGTTAGAACACAGATCACTGCTCCCACCAGAGAACTCCTGAACCCGTAGGCTGCAGTGGGATGGAGAATTTGCACTGCTCTCAAGTTCCCGTCCGCTGCTGCTGCTGCTTGCTCAGGGTCCACTCTGAGAACCACTGCTCGAAGGCAAGTTGGGAAAGTTGTGTTGCCGTCCTTCCTAGGTGAAAGTAGATGGCTTTTGGAAGCAAAAAGCACTGGCCAGATTAGCACTGGCCTGCATGTAAGGGGCCAAAGCTGCCATCGATTTGTTCCACTAGAGACGGCATCTGGGAGAGCATCTTAGCCATTTGATTGGGGTTGCTTGAGACAACCTATTAATGACATATTCCATCGTGCTGGAGAGTTAAAGTGGACAGGTTCTAAGAATTACACCCCTAAATATGTTTTCAGTGGTGTTATTAGTCTCTGAAAGTGCTCCCTCCCCTGCCCTCAGTAATATCGCTCTTGATTTTCTACCTTGGTAGAGGAAGATTTCTCATGGTTTCACTTGGCCCCTTCTACCATAATAATATTTATCCTGGAAGCCCGTATGGTGATTGTACTGTGGCTAAATACAGCTGTTTGAAGTATGCAGGCATGGACTTAGAAATTACAGTGGGCTGGGTTTAGGGTCCCACCAAGCCCTATCATGAGCCCATTTATCCTCTGACCTCCAAAGCCCAATTTCTGAAACTAGCACATTGAATCTAGAATGAATACACCCATATCAGTGTATCTTAGCCTTGTCTAAAATTCTGTTCCTTCCTCCTTAATTCAGCATACTCAGAAACCGATGTAAGTGAACAGTGTCTTACAAGTAATGTATACTCCCTTTTTCCAGATGTGATTTTGACTTGACCATCCCACGGCATGCTGGGGTAGAACTCTACTTACAGGTTGAGACTTGTAGAGTGGTTGGGATGTGGTATAGGCTATTTATTTTCTTCTTACAAAGCAAATCTTTCAGATGAGGAGCACCTGCCCCAACAAAGGGTGAAGGTCTACTTTGAGGTCTTCAGGTTCAGAGAGCTCTGTGTGAGTCCTCTGAACCTTGTCTTGTATCCCCACTTCAGATCTAGGGGTCCCACTGCTTCCAGATCACAATATCCCTCCATATCTTATGTGAAAGGGAAGCAAATTTAGCCAAAGTATAATTTGACAACCTGCAGTGTCAAACTGTGTATTTGATTTTCAACTTCTTAAACCTTAAATCCTTTTAATCCTTGTATTTCATTCCACTCCTTGAACCAAGAATTGAGGGATGCCAATTTGTCACTCTTTTTTTTTATTAAGATTTTATTTATTTATTTAACAGACAGAGATCATAAGTAGTCAGAGAGGAAGGCAGAGAGAGAGAGAGGAGGAAGCAGGCTCCCTGCTGAGCAGAGAGCCCGATGTAGGGCTCGATCCCAGGACCCTGGCACCATGACCTGAGCTGAGCAGAGGCTTTACCCACTGAGCCACCCAGGCGCCTCACCAGCCACCAGGCGCCTCACTGAGCCACCCAGGGGCCTCACCATATCTGTTTTCCCCTTCATCTTATTGACTTTCTTGCCCATCTTGTGGTAGCGTAGTGTCAGAGTTAAAGAGGACCTACTCTGGAGTCATATGGACCCAGGTTCACATCCTGGTTGCCTCTTACTACTTAGGACACTTGATGAAAGTTGCTCGTAGAGAGCCTCGGTTTCCTCATCTGCAAGGTGGAGCTAAGAATATCTCTTGCACGGGACTACTGTTGTATGAGAATTGGCATATGGGAAACCGCAGTGCCTGGTTTATGGCAAGTACAACTCTGACTTATCAGTAGCTATAGTGTTGGTAAAAGGAGCATTAGGAGGAAGGGCACTGACATTCTAATTCAGGTAAGATTTGGGGATTTCAAAAAAAAAAAAAAGATTTGGGGATTTCAGTAACGACTTCAATCAGCAGTTGGATTCTTGTTTCTCACTTTTAACCTGAGGTCTGGATTAGGTCAGTGGTTTTCAGGCTGTGATCTCTGGCAGTCCTTTGAGGTCACTGGCAGGGAAGGGGAGCAGTGAGAGGGCTCTCAGAGGGAGGGCTTCCTTTTCAGCCAGAGCATCTGTGCTTTTATTTATTTAATATAGCAGGCTTCTTTGTAATCTCTTATTTAAAGAAAAATCTTGGCAAAATACATACACACACACACACACATTTAGAAAATAATAGACTTAAAAGTCCACTCAAGTCCTTTCCAAGTCTAAAATTCTTCATGTCTATTAGTTGCAGAAGGTTAAAGCAGTCCACACTGGATGTGACCCGAAGACATGTTTTATTTTTCCTGTACAGTATTTTAAATGTTTATATTAAAGTACCAAAAATTTGGAGATTTTATATAAAAATCTAGATTCTGTTTTCATCTGAAAAATTGATAAATCTGACAGGCCTGTGCCCCCATTTTCAAATAGTCAGTTGGGGGTTGAATGGCAGCTGCCCCCTATCTTCTACCCTCTGAATTTACCTGCCTGGCCTGTGAAGGTATTGAAGGTTCAACATCTGATTTATTGGCTGCTCATTGCATGAACCTCAACATTATTGGATTAACCAGTACTGGTGTTCTAGAATTATTAAGCAAAAGATGAGACTATAAGGGCCTACTTAGTCAGAGCTAGCCATTTTGTTATTTATGCAGTAAACTTAGATTGACAGCCCCCCCCCCCCCGAGAAACTTACTTAGAAACAAGTCTGGGAAACCAGTGAAATATGACTGACCAGCCCCTGATTAATAGAGCCCATATACCAGGACATGTCAGGTCAGGGGGAGGTAACAGAGCCCAGAATACAAGGATGAGTCAAGCCAGGTGGAGACATCCAGTCAGAAAATACCTCCCTAACCACCCAAGAATGTGGGCCCTGCCTTTTGGGCGCCAATTCTAACCAGAGTGATAGGCTAGTTCAAATAACGACTATAGGGTGAATTGTAATTCAATTGGCCACCTCTGTGTGGCCAGGCTCAACCACATGGCTTTTGCTCTAGAAAAGTTAGTCTGTGAGACTGGGAGGGGTCGCCTCTTTGCAAGAGACGGCCCTGGCTGGTCAGTTTGATTCTCGATGCTTGGCGCGAAATAAAGCTTTGCTTGACCTTCGCTTTGTATCAGTCTCGCTCCTTTGACCATGGGCCCAACAGGGACTTGCCTTATTGGCCCTGTAAGGAAATTATTTTAGCATAGCAAAAGGATGTGTGTCACTTTCATTTTGCCTGCCCTTAAACTGGACAGTAAACAGATCTTAAATGCTGACCATCAACTTACCCTAGCTATTATAGAATGACTCCTGAGTTAGAATCACACACAGTGTATTTTCATTCTTTCCACTCTAGGGTCTGATTAACAGACACTCAAAAATGTTAGGAACGAGGCTTGATTGGACAGTAAGTAAGGAAAGAAATGTTATTCGTTGTCCATGATTCTCCTCCTTCCACTTCAGCTCCTGAAGGGATAATCGCACTGTCTGGGCATTCTCCCTCTTGGGGTAGAGAAAACTGAGAGAAGGACTCTGCTGTTTGTTCTTTAACAAGCTCCTGTGAGGCAGCAAAGCGTTGGTCTCAGCATCGTCTGTATATGGGCAGCACGGTCTGCCACCCGTTGGAGGGCCTGTCTTTGCCCGGTCACTTTGCCGCATCAGCACGGGGTGAACTCTCCACGGCTCCAACGTTCTTTACGGCTCTTGCTCTGTAATTGTTGGGTGTGGGTTCCATATGTGCTCTTTAAATCAGACTTGTTAATTGTAGTGTTGTAATCACATCTCATATTTACTTATTAATTTTTTCTGCATTTGCCCTTTCATTTAGCAGGAAATATGCATTGAAAATTCTTATTAAGGTCATGGAATTCTCCATTTCTCCTTGCAGTTTCATTGCTTTTTTAATGTTTTATGCTTTTTTATTAGGTATATACAGTGTTCAGCAATGCATTTTAAAGTAGATCTGTTGTTATTTATCCAGAATCTGACCTCATTCTTTTTTCTTTCATTACTTTTATTCCCTCAGTTGCTTGGTACTGTGTCACATTTTTATTTTGTTTTTTAAAAATCTCAGTTCCAGGGGTGCTTGGGTGGCTCTGTGGGTTAAAGCCCCTACCTTTGGCTCAGGTCATGATCCCAGGGTCCTGGGATCGAGCCCCGCATCAGGCTTTTTGCTCAGTGGGGAGCCTGCTTCCTCCTCTCTCTCTCTGCCTGCCTTTCTGCCTACTTGTGATCTCTCTCTCTTTCAAATAAATAAATAAATAAAATCTTTAAAAAACATAAGTCTCAGTTCCAGTGTAGTTATCCTGTACTACTGTATCGGTCTCAGGTGTACAATACAGTGATTGCGCAATGTAGTACATTACTCAGTGTTCATCAAGATCAGTGTACTCTTTAATCCTCATCATCCGTTTCACCCAGCCCCAGCCCACCTCCCTTCTAATAAACATCTGTTTGTTCTCTATAGTTAAGAGTCTGTTTTTTGGAGGGAGGGGTTGTTTTTTCTTTCCTTCGTTCCTTTGTTTCTTAAATTCCACATATGAGTGAAATCATAGGTATTTGTCTTTCATTGACTGGCTTATTTCGTTTAGCATAATACTCTCTAGCTCCATCCATGTTGTTGCAAATGGCCAGATTTCGTTTATTTTTTTTTTTATGGCTGAATAATATTCTATTATATGTCTACTATGTCTTCTTTATCCATTCATCTATGGATGGATTCTTAGGCTGTTTCCATAATTTGGCTATTGTAAATAATGTTGCAGTAAACAGAGGGGTGCCTATATCCCTTCAAATTCATGTTTTTGTATTCTCTGGATAAATACCCAGTGGTGCAATTACTGGATCATAGTGTAGTTCCATTCTTTATTTTTTTTTAGGAACTGCCACAATGTCTTCCACCCTGACTGAACCAGTTTGCATTCCCACCAACAGTGCAATAGGGTTCCATTTTCTCCACATCATCACCAGCACTTGTTCTTTCCTGAGTTTTTTATTTTAGCCATTCTGACAGGTATAAATTGACATCTCATTGTGGTTTTGATTTGCATTTCCCTGATGATGAGTGATGTTGAGCATCTTTTCATGTGTCTGTTGGCCAGCTGTGTGTCTTCTTTGGAGAAATGTCTGTTCATGTCTTCTGCCCATTTCTTACTTGGATTATTTGGTTTTTCGGTGTTGAGTTGTATCTGTTCTTTATATATTTTGGATATTAACCCTTTATTGGATACATCATTTGTAAATACATTCTCCCACTCAATAGGTTATCTTTTAGTTTTGTTGATTATTTCCTTTACTGTGTAGAAAGCATTTTATTTTGATATAGTCTATCTACAAAGATAGTTTATCTTTGCTTTTATTTCTTTTGCCTTGGGAGACCTATCCAGAAAGATGCTGTTATGGCTGATGTCAGAGAAATTACTGCCTGTGCTCTCTGCCAGGATTTTTATGGTTTCAATTCTCACATTTAGTTTTTTCATCCATTTTGACTTTATTTTTGTGTTTGGTATAAAAAAGTTGTTCAATTTCATTCTTTTGCATGTAGCTGGCCAGTTTTGCTAACACCATTTGTTGAAAAGACTGTCTTTTCCCCATTGTGTATTCTTGCCTCCTTGGTAAAGATTAGTTGAGCATATAATTATGGGTTTATTTCTGGACTTCCTTTTCTGTTCCATTGATCTGTGTGTCTATTTTTGTGCCAGTACCATACTGTTTTGTTTGTTTGTTTGTTTGTTTACAATTTTAAACTTGTATGCATGTAGTACCATACAGCTTTGATTAATTACTACAGCTTTGTAATATATCTTGAAGTCTGGAATTCTGATACCTTCAGTTTTGTTTCTGTTTTTCAAGATTGCTTTGGCTATTCAAGATCTTTTGTGGTTCCATACAAATTTTAGAATTGTTTGTTTTAAGAATGTGAAAAGTATTGTTTGATAGTGATTGCATTGAATGTGTAGATTGCTTTAGGTAGTATAGACATTTTAACAGTATTTGTTCTTCCAGTCCACAAACATGGAATATCTTTCCATTTGTCTCTGTCATCTTCAATTTCTTTTTTTTTTTAAATAAATTCTTACAAATAGAATTATTATTTTTTTGTTCTTTTTTTTTTTTTTTAAGATTTTGTTTATTTATTTGACAGAGATCACAAGTAGATTGAGAGGCAGGCAGAGAGAGAGAGGAGGAAGCAGCTCCCTGCTGAGCAGAGAGCCTGATGTGGGGCTTGATCTCAAGCCCCCCGGGATCATGACCTGAGCCGAAGGCAGAGGCTTTAACCCACTGAACCACCCAGCACCCTTTCAATTTCTTTCATCAGTGTTTTTCAGTTTTCAGAGTACAGGTCTTTCATCTCTTTAGCTAAGTTTATTCCTAGATATTTTATTATTTTTGGTGAAATTACAAATGGGATTATTTTCTTAATTTCTCTTTCTACTGCTTCATTATTATTGTATAGAAGCTCAATGAACTTCTCTATACTGATTTTATGTCATGAGACCTTGCTAAATTCATTTATCAGTTCTAGTAGTTTTTTGGTTGAGCCTTTTGGGTTTCTTATACATAATGTCATCATCTACAAATAGTGAAAACTTTACTTCTTCCTTACCAGGTTGAATTTCTTTTTGTTGTCTGAGTACTGTGGCTAGGATTTCCGGTACTATGTTTAATAAAAGTGCTGAGAGTGAACATCCTTGACTTGTTCATGACCTTAAGGGAAAAGTTCTCTGTTTTTCCCCATTGAGAATGATATTAGCTGTGAGTTTTTGATATAAGATCTTTATTGTGTTGATGTATGTTCCCTCTAAACCTACTTTGTTGAAGGTTTGTATCATGAATGGATGTTGTATTTTGTCAAATGCTTTTTCTCCATCTATTGAAATGATCATATGATTTTTATAATTTCATTATTGATGTGATACATCATGTTGGTTGATTTGTAAATATTGAACCACCCTTGCATCTAGGAATAGATCCTACTTGATTGGTGAATGATCTTTTTAATGTATTGTTGGATTCGATTCACTAATATTTTGTTGAGAATTTTTGTGTCTATGTTCATCAAAAATATTAGTCTTTAGTTCTTTTTTCTTTTCTTTTCTTTTTTTTTTTTTTGGTGCTGTCTTTAATATCAGGGATGTTGGTCTCATAGAATGAATTTGGAAGTTTTCCTTTGTGTTCTATTCTTTTAGAAAAGTTTGAGAAGAATAGGCATTAACTCTTCTTTAAATGTTGTTAAAATTCACCTGTGAAACTGTGTGGTCCTGGACTTCTGTATTTTGGGAGTTTTTTGATTACGCATTTAATTTCATTGCTCATGATTGGTCTATTCAAATTTTCTGTTTCTTCCTGATGTAATATTGGGAGATTATGTGTTTCTAGAAATTTATCCATTTCTTCTAGGTTGTACAATTTGTTAACATGTAATTTTTCATATTCTCGTACAGTCCTTTATATTTCTATGGTGTCGATTGTTATTTCTTCTCTTTCATTTCTGATTTGGTTATTTGAGTCCTCTCTCCCTCACACTTTTCTGTTTGTTTGTTTTCCATTGATCTTTTCAAAGAACCAGCTCCTGGTTTCATTGAGCTGTTCTATTTCTATGTCATCTGTTTCTGCTCTAATTTTTATTATTTTCTTTCTCTGTTGGTTTTGGGTTTTATTTGTTGTTCTTTTTCTAGTTCCTTTAGGTGTAAGGTTAGGATGTTTATTTGAGATTTTTCTTGCTTCTTGAGGTAGGCCTGTATTGCTCTAAACTTCCCTCTTAGAACCACTTTTGCTGCATCTTAAAGATTTTGGACCATTGTGTTTTCATTTTCATTTCTGTCCATGTAATTTTTTATTTCTTCTTTGATTTCTTGGTTGATCCACTTATTGTTTAGTAGGATGTTATTTAACCTCAATGTGTATATGTTCTTTCCAGATTTTTTCCTGTGGTTGATTTCTAGTTTCATAGCATTGTGGTCAGAAAAGAAGCTTAGTATGACTTTGATCGTTTTGAATTGGTCGAGACTTGTTTTGTGGCCTAATATGTGATCTGTTCTGGAGAATGTTTCGTTTGCCCTTGAATATATATTCTGCTGTCTTAGGAAGGAATGTTCTGATTATATCTGTGTCATTCAAAGTCACTGTTTCCTTGTCGATTTTCTGTTTGGGTGATCTGTCCATTGATGTAAGTAGCATGTTAAAGTCTGCTACTGTTATTGTATTACTATCGGTATTCTTTTATGTTTGTTATTAAGTGTTTTATGTATTTGATTGTTCCCATGTTGGGTAACATAGTATATTGTAATATTGTAACAGTATTGCAGTTGTTGTATCTTCTTTTTGGATTGCCCCCTTTATGACAATATAGTGTCGTTCTTTATCTCTTGTTACGGTCTTTGTTTTAAAGTCTATTTTGTCAGGTGCCTGGGTGGCTCAATGGGTTAAAGCCTCTGCCTTCGGCTCAGGTCATGATCCCAGGGTCCTGGGATCGAGCCCTACATCCTGTTCTCTGCTCAACAGGGTGCCTGCTTCCCCCTCTCTCTCTCTGCCTGCCTCTCTGCCTACTTGTGATTTCTGTCAAATAAATAAAATCTGTTAAATAAATAAATAAATAATAAAGTCTATTTTGTCGAATATGTTATGCCACAGCTTTCTTTTCACATCTATTTGCATGATATATGCTCTTCCATCCCTTCAGTTTCAATCTGCCTGTGTCTTTAGGTCAGAAATGAGTCTCTTCTAGGTAGCATATAGATGGGTCTTGGTTGTTTATCCATTCCATCACCCTATGTTTTTTGATTGGAGTGTTTAGTCCATCTACATTCAAAGTAACTAATGATACTTATGTATTTATTGTGATTTTGTTACTTGTTCTGTGGTTATTTTTATAGTTCTTCTCTGTTCCTTTCTTCCTTTGCTCTCCTCTCATGGTTTACTGGCTTTCTTTAATGATATACTTGGATTACTTTTCTTTATTTTTTGTATGTCTATTGCTGTTTTTTGGTTGTGGTTACCATCAGGTTTGTATATAGCATCTTCTGTATATATCAGTCTATATTAAGTTGATGGTCACCTAAGTCTGCACCTTCTTTACTCTCTCTCCTGCTGCGTTTTACATATATGGAGTAATACTTTATAGTCTTTTCATTTGTGAGTCCCTTGACCGATTTTTATAGATATGCTTAAATTTTACTGCTTTTGTGTTCCCTACTTTCTCTTATTCTTACTTATGGTCTTTCCTTTCCATTCAGAAGGGTCCCTTTACCGTTCGTTGTTGGGTTGTTGTAGTAGTCATGAACTCCCTTAACTTTTGTTGTCTGGAAAACTCTTTATCTCTTCTTCTATTCTGGATGATAACCTTGATGGATAGATTATTCTTGGCTGCAGATTTTTTTTTTCCTGCCAGCAATTTGAAATATATCATGCTACTTTCTTCTGCCTGCAAAGTTTCTGCTGAAAAGTCTGCTGATAGCCTTATGGGTCTTTACTTTCTTTTTTGTTTTATTTTGTTTTGTTTTAAAAGATTTTCTTTATTTGAGAGAGAGCGAGTGAGAGAAAGGATGAGAAGGGGAGAAGGTCAGAGGGAGAAGCAGACTCCCCATGGAGCTAAGAGCCCAACACGGGACTCGATCCTGGGACTCTGGGATGATGACCTGAGCCAAAGGCAGTCGCTTAACCAGCTGAGCCACCCAGGTGCCCGTGGGTCTTCCCTTTGTATGTAACTGTCTTCTTTTTCTTGATGCTTTAAAAATTTTTCTCTTTATTACTGTTTTTTCCAATTTGATTACTGTGTGTGTTGGTTTGGCTTCCTAGGGTTGATCTTGTTGGGGGATTTCTGTGCCTCCTGGATATGGTCAGTTATTTCCTTCTGCAGGGAAGTTTTCAACTATTATTTATTCAAATAAACTTTCCCTTTTCTTCTTCCTCTGAGAATGTTATGCTTGATGAATTTGCTAAGTTTCCTGTCTGTTATCATTTTGTATAATTTTTTTTTCTCTTGATTACTTTCCATTACTCTGTCCTCCGGGTCACTAATTCATCTTTTTGCTTCCTTTAGTTTGCTATCTATTCTATCTACTGTATTTTTAATCAGGCTCCATGCCCAGCCAGAAGCCCAGTGAGTGACTTGAACTCATGGCCCTGAGCTGGAAACCTCAGCTGAAATCAAGAGTTGGTAACTGACTGAGTCACTCAGGAAACTCTCCCTCTAGTGTATTTTTAATTTCATTTATTGTGTTCTTCATCTTTCATTGGCTCTTTTTATCTTTTTTTTTTTAAGAGTCTCACTAATGTCTTCCACTCTTTACTCAAGTCCAGTGAGTATCTTTATGGTCATTACTTTAATTTTTCTATCAGACACATTACTTATCTCTGTTGTACTTAGGTCTCTTGTGGTTTTCTCCTCCTCTTTTATTTGGTACATAATCCTCTATCTCCTCATTTTGGCTAACTCTGTGTGTCTAAGTGTTACGGAAGTCAGCTACATTTCTGCTCTTGAAAGTAATGGCCTTATGAATAAAAGGTCCTGTAGTGCCTTGCAGTGCAGTGTGCCTTGTTCCCCAGAATCTGGTGCTTCAGGGGTGTCGCCTATGTGTATCACACACACCCTACTGCTGTGTGTTGGCCACTTTTGCCTTTAGTCCAGTCTTCTGCAATGGCTTTCTTTGCCTGTTGTGGGCAGTGCTTGGTCCCCGTGTTGTTAGTGGGCCAGTCTGGGGCCACCTTGGGCTTGAGTTTAGTCAGACCAAGCATTTGCCCGAAATGTTATAGCACCAAACTGAAGGGTGCTTTCCCTGTGTTGTCCCCTGAGAAACTGTTATTGGTTGGTAGGCCTGCAATCTGACCAAGCTGACTGCCTGCAGCCCACTGCTGGGATTGTCCGATTGGGTGTGTGGTTAGCCTTCCCTCACCCAAGGGCAGGAGTCCCTTTGGAGCGGAGCTGGCCCGTCATAGCTGCTTGCACACTACCTGGCTATTGGCTCCAGCTTGAATAGCCACCAACCAACAGCTGCTGGAAGGGGCAGGGCCCACAGTGTCCACAAGGTTTGTGCTGCCAGTGCAGGGTGTGGCTGGTACAGCCGCTGGTCTGGGCCTGCAGTTTTTGCAAGGCATGCTGGTCTTCAGTGGGACCAACCACCACTGGAGGATTGAGGCTTCACAAAGCCCAGGAGTTGGGAGCCCTGGTGTTGGCAAGGTATGCCAGTGTTCTGGGAGGAGACCCTCAGTGCTGGGACTGAAGCAAGCTTGGCTAGTTGGGGCAGATCCCCTAAGAGGGCAGGTGGTGGTATGAAGAAGTTAGGTAGTAAGTGTCAGTTCTGGGCTAGTTCTGAAAGGTGGCCATGTGTTTGTGCTATGGTTGGGAGAGGAAAATGGTGCCTGCCAGCTCCTTTGTTCCTGGGTGAGTCTCCCAGGGATCTCTATCCTTTAGGGACACACTCTGAAATTAGTAAATAACCCCCCTGTATGCCTCAGGCTACTATGTCTATGCTGTATCCCCACGGATTATTTGTAGTGCTGTCTTTAAGGGTGGGGAATCAGCTGACTCTTCCAGATATCATCCTGCTGATTTTTAAAATCTGAGACTTTAAGTTCCACTGATTATTGTGAGAACTCACAAAATTCAGCCCCTCTAGTTTTCAAAGCCAAATGTTATGGCACTTAATCTTCCCCATTCAGCCTCCCGTGTGATTGTCTTTCTCTCCCCTCTCCACATCCATGGCTCCCTCCTTTCCAAGGACTGCCAGGGTTCATTTGGCTCTGACCACATCTCCATCCTTCCTAACCTCTTCAGTGTGGCCTCTTCTCTACCTTTAGTTGTGGAGTTGGTTTCACCAGTCTTTGGGTTGTTCTGTGTTTTTTTTTACACTGATATGAACATTACCTAGTTGCATCTGTGGGCCAAGGTGAGCTTTCCGCCATCTTACCAGATGCTCCACCTCAATTCCTTTTTTTTAAGATTTTATTTATTTATTTAATAGACAGATCAAAAGTAGGCAGAGAGGCAGGCAAAGAGAAAGGAGGAAGCAGCTCCCCCACTGAGCAGAGAGCCTGATGCAGGGCTCCACCCCAGGACCCTGACACCATGACCTGAGCTGAAAGCAGAGGCTTTAACCCACTGAGTCACCCAGGTGCCCCTCAATTCCTTTTTATCTTTCAGAAATGCCTCAGTGTTTATAGTTCATTGATAAGAGTTTTCCTAGTTTTTTGTAGAGCTGTAGATTTTCTTTTTTATCCTTAGAACTTTTTTCCCATTTCAATGGCATTTGGAGAAGAAGAGGATGATAATATGAAGTTCAGTGCATTCCTCTTGAATCAGAATTTTCATCTTCTCTTACTCTATATATTCTCATTGGGAAATTTGATTCAGATATTTCAGTTACCATTTTTATAATGATGGCTTCCAAATCCATGTCCTTTACCTAAAGTCTGTCACTTACAGAGCCCTATTTATTTAACTGTCTGCTAGTAGATATCCACACTCACATGTCCTATGGGCACTTCAAACCGCCCATCAACAGGTGAACTGATAAACAAATTATGGTTTAATCACACGATGGAATACTACTTAGCAATTGAAAAGAAGGAACTGCTGAGGCATGGAACAACATGGATGAATTTCAAAATAATGATGCCAAGTGAAAGAAGCCAGACAAAAAAGAATATATGCTGTATGATTTCATTTATGTAAAACCTAGAAAATACCACTCTGTAATGACAGAAAGCATATCAGTGATTGCCAGGGGAGGCTTTTTGGCTTGTGGTAGGGAGTGAGAGGGGAGATAGGAGGGAGGGATTACAAAGAGGCAAGAGAATACTTTTGTGGTAATGGATATATTTATTTTGTTGATTCTGGTAATGGTTTCAAAACCCATCAAAGTTTACACTTTATACATGTTCAATTTATTATATGTCAATTATACCTAAATAAAGCTGGAAGAAAACCCTTACTATTAAAGGCTTTTAACGGAAAAACAGGAGTTCCTGCCCACTCTTCTCCATCCCCATCCCCATCGTCCTCCCCAAAGACAGACACTTTGAACTCCTTCAGGGCTCTTCCGATACACAGGCCATGTTCTAATATGCTTAGTCTGTTGCTTATTGATTCGTCCATTTAGAACTTCTGGCAGTCTCTGTTTATTCTATATGGTAGTTGATTATTGATTTGTCTTACTCTACCATTTTTTCTTCTCTTCCCAGTGTTCTAATATAATTCTTGGTTAAATCAATCAATCTCCAGTGCTAGCATTACTAGGAACATTAAATATTGTACATTACTGAGTCGAGTAGTTTGCTTTGATTGAATGTATTTATTTAATACCTTCCCTCTTGGTTAACACAATAACTACATTTTCCCTTATTTGCTTGTTTTTTATGTACCTATAGCTAGTTTTTTTTCTTGATGTCCTAGACTTTTAGACATCTAACAGCAATTTTTCCAGATGCTTAAAATACCATATAATCTGTCAGTTCCAGTCCCCCAGTGCCATTCCCTTGAGGCATTCATTCTTCCTTCAGCTATCTGTCCTCGTATATTTGCCCTGATTGCTTTCTGGACTAGATACATAGTGGTAAGGACTACAAAGAAACACAAATCAGAACAATGGAACAGAGAATGGAAAGACATTTTTTTTTACATAGGGTGGGCAGGGAATGCTTCTCTGAAGTGACAGTTATGCAGAGACCCAAATGAATGAGGACACAAGCCATGTGACTGTGTGGAGGAAGAGTGTTCTAGGTAAAGGGAACAGCAAATGCAAAGATTCTGAAGCAGAAATACACATGGAATTATGAGAAGCAAAATGCCAATTTAGTGGCATTGGAGTGAATAAGAGAAAGCATGGTAGGAAATGAGGGAAAGGGTGGTCGGAAAGTGGCCAGGGGCCAGGAAATCTGCGGCCTCATAGGACTTGATAAGAACTCTAGAATTTATTCTAATGGAGTCTTTTTAACAAGGACAAGCTTACATTTTAAAGAATCACATTGGTTGGAAGGTGGACTGAATGGAAATGGACTGTCAGATTTGCGAGAGTGTTAAGTAGTGAGACCATTAGGAAGCTATTTCAGTAGTCTAGGTGAAAGATTTAGTGGCTTAGACATAGTAACTTAGTAATAGTGAGAAATGGTCAGATTTGAAATCAATCTTACAGGGGAACCAATAGGATTTGCTGCTGGATCAGATATGGGGTGAGAGACAGAGAGGAGTAAAAGATGAGTCTTTGGATTCTTGGTCAGAGCAACTTCGTGAATGGTGGCACTACCTGAGATGGGGAAGACGGAGGGATTCTTTGGGAGATAGGATGCTGTGGGATTGAGTTGTGTTTTGAACATACTGGGTTTGAGATGCATGTTGACAGCTTATTGGAATTCTCCAGGGGCAGGTGGTCATCAAATAGAGGGTTCACAGGTTAGATGGGGCTGGAGATGACTTTAGGAATCTTCGTGTACAGTTGGTATTTAATTCCATGGTTCTGGATGAGTTTCTCCTGGGAGTGAGTATAGATAAGGTAGAAATCTGAGGATGGAACTCCCGAGTACTCCAGTATGTAGAATTGGGAAGTAGAAGAGAATCAAAAAAAGAACAGCAATGAGATAGGTAGAAATCCAGGAGAATTCATATTCTATAAGCCAATTGAAAAAAAAAAAGTTTCATGAGGAGGGCAGGATCCACTGTGTAAAATGTTATTAAGAATTTAGTAGGATGAGGACTTAGAACTGACTTACTGGATTTGACAATGTGGAGTTTATTGGTGGCTCTGACAAGCTGTTTCACTGAAGTATGAGGACGATTGAAGGAAGGCTCAAGAGGGAGTGGGAAGAGCAGAATTCAAGAAAGTAAAGACAACTGTTTTGAGGAGTTTTTCTCTAAAGGGGAACAGAAAAATGGAATAATGGCTGGATGGGGATTGGGATGTAAAGTCAAGGAAAGATATTATTGTTTTGTTTTGTTTTGTTTATGGTGGGAGATAATAGAACAAGTTTGTCTGATGGGATAATCACTGTAGCATAGGGTTTGGAATTGGGGGGTTGGAAGAGAGGAGAATATGAGAGAGATCTCTGTGAAATAAAATTGACTGGAGGCACCTGGGTGGCACAGTTGGTTAAGCGTCCAACTCTTGATTTCAGCTCAGGTTATGATCCCAGAGCCATGAGATTGAGCCCCACATTTGGCTCCATGCTCAGCACGGAGTCTGCTTCAGACTCCCTCTCTCCCTCTGCCTTTCTCTCTCCTCACACTCTCTCAAATAAATAAATAAATCTTAGAAAAGAAAGGAAAATTGACTAAAGGTTAAGCCCAGAAATGTTTTAGTAATAAGATTGCAGTGTGATACCAGGTTTTCAGTTAGTAAACTAGTACATTTCTGTTCTGAAAAATGTTCTTATATTCTTTATTCGATTATCATCCATACCCCATTTTCCCTCTAATTTCTGGAACTCCTTTAGTCATGTGTTGGACACTTGGACTGATCCTCTAATTGGGAGGATTTTCTCTCTAACTGTCCATCTCTTCCCTCAGCTTTATCTTCTAATCCTTCTATAGAGTGTTTTTTTTTTTTTTTTAATTTGAGCCATCTTACTATTTCAATTTTCTATAGCATCTATTCCTTTTAAATGAATGCAATTTAAGATATTAAGGTTTTTATTTGTTCTGTGATTCATTTTCTTTTGTTCCCTGCATAATCTGTTTCCTCCAAATATTCAATTATCTGCTTGCTTGTTTTGGTCTCTCATCCTACTGAATTCTTAATAACATTTCACACAGTGGATCCTGCCCTTCTTATGAAACATTTTTTCTCTCTTTGATGTGCGAGGCTTTCTTCAGACATCTGATGATCCTTGGCTGCCCATTTTTATTTGTGTGGGGCACTAAAAAGCTCTGTGTGCAAGAATGGGGCTTGTTATTGGTGGGCTTCATAGTAGGGTTAGCTCAAGGTCAACTGTCTTTTTCACTGTCAGTGTGTAGAGCTCTTCAAGACTGTTGAGTTTTTTCAAAGAATGGGGATGGTAGGTATATGCCTGAACAGAAGAAGAACAGGAAGATGAGGGCTTCATATTTCTGTAGGTTGACTGTTATAGCCCCCCGCTTTTCAGTTTGTGCATTATCTCTGCCCTGTGCTTGATGCCCCAAGTGCAGAACATTTCCAGCTCCGTTTCTTCCAGAAACAAGGCTGGTAGAATGCAGTAGTCATCTGGACTGGAGTAGGGGTGAGGATAGACTTTTGTGCTACTTAGTACCTCAACAAACTGAGACTCTTGGATTATTTAGAGCACATGAGCTCATTGTCATCTCAATTCCTCCACTCCTGCTTCAAAGTACACCTCATGTCCCATTAAGTCACTTTCCACTCCTCTAATGGCTCTCCATCTTGGGAAGGCTGGGGCTTTCTTTTTTGTTGTTTTTATCATTGGAAAAGTCATATATGCTAATGTAGTCTCTTCTGTTCACTTCTAATTGGTTAGTAGCTTTTTTTTTTTTTAATTATAAGAGGAAAGGGGGTAAACATATGTGGTTAATGTGCCAGGTTTATCCAGAACCCATGTGCCTTTTCTGAAGTATAATCATCACAATGTTTATTGAGTGCCTACTACATGCCAGACTCTGTTTGAAGAGCTTTACATTTATTAACTCCATACTCATAACAGTTTTATGCAACAGGTAGTATTATCATTGCCGTTTTACAGTTGAAGAAACTGTGGCAAAGAAAAGTTAACTAGACAAAGTTACACAGCCAGGAAGTGGGGGACTAACATTCCAACTCAGCTGTCAGACTCTAGAGATACTTCCTGCTTTTAAAACTCTCCAGTAGTATTCATTCCTTGATTTCCAAAATCCAGACAACTTAGCATGCCATTCCTGTTCTCCAGGATCAAGCCTAGCATACCTCACCAATCTCAGCTCTCTCTACTCTGCCCTTAACACCACCTCTTTGACCTTATATTCAAGCCACACTAAGCTTGCCCTGCATGGATAAGGGTTTAGTGATCCTCATGCCTTTTTCATGCTGTTCCTCTGCCTCAGACATTCCTTCATTCTCTAGAATACTCAGTACAATGTTAGGGTATTCCTTTATGTACTTATAAATTTAATATTTGCATAAGTTATTTTACCTAGCAGTCAACTCGTGATTTTGGTTTGATTTAGCATGTCTTCTTTAAAAATGTGTAATTTAATAAAATAATAATATTCTATTACATATGAAGGGTTCATAAGTCTAACAGACTAACTGAAATTATCTCCTTAAAATTTCATTGTATTGAGGGGCACCTGGATGGCTCAGACAATAGAGAAAATTACTCTTGATCTCAGGGTCATGAGTTCAAACTCCATGTTGGGCATAGAGATTAGTTTAAAAATAATAAATTAATAAAAGTGAAAAAAATTTTGACTGTATTGACAATGAGATATTCTTTTAGAGTATAAGTGAGAAGGCATATACTTTAAATAGTGAATAAGTTCCATTCATTTGTTATTAAAATGTTTTCTAACCTTATCTTGCTGTTTTTCTTAATAGCCTTTTCTTCCTCTGGCAAATTTGGAATGCTCACCAAACATCGAAACTTTCCTTTGCAAAGCTTTTGTACCAGCTTGCACGGAACAAATTAATGTGGTTCCACCTTGTCGTAACTTTTGTGAGAAAGTATATTCTGATTGCAAAAAATTAATTGATACTTTTGGTATGCGATGGCCTGAGGAACTTGAATGTGACAGGTAAATTATGTTTTCAACTGAAAGCTACCAGTGATCTTTTAATGTTGGTTTTAGTTTTCCAGAATGTTTGTGACCGGCTCTCATTATTTAATTCAACAAATGTTTATTGCATACTTAACATTTGCCAGCCACTGTGGTGTAGTGTTTTGGGCACAATGGTGAACAAAAACAGATTTCCAGTGGGAATTTACCTGTGGGGTAGGAGGAACAGATAGTAATAAAATAATTATAATAATAAATGTAAAATTATAACCATGCTAGAGACAACAAAGGAGAAGTACAAAGTTCTCTGAGAAGATGTAAGGGTGCCTTTGACCCAAACTGGGGGGAAATGAACTTATTTTCAATTCACTGCCCATTTGTACATTGACCTTGACTCATTACTTTTGTCTCCTATTCGCTAGACATTGGGGGATTGTAATTTGAAACAGTCTACTGATATAATGAGACTTCACATGATAAAGCTGGGAAGATGCTGTATCTATCTTTTTGTGTCTTTATCTGTAGACTAGATTATAGAAGGTTTGTGAAAGTCAAATACTTGCGGTGGATAATTGTTTCCAGGAACAACTCATAACATATAATAAAGTTGAGGATACCCATACTTACATTCTAGGCAATACCCTTCTACAGGAGCTTTTACACAAATAAGGAATCACACATGAGAATACCGATTGCCACATTATTCCTAAATTTTTTTTAAAAAAGGGGAAATGTGAAACTCCATTGTAGAAGAATGAATAGTAAATTGTGATGTACTTATACACTAGAGTACTGTGATGCAGTAGATAAAATTAATGTAGTTGATCCACATCTGTACACATGGATAAATCTAAAAATTATAGTGTTAAGTTAAAAAAAGGATGCTACAGGATAATATATAGTATGATGTCATTTATATAAAATTCAAAACCTGTAAAACAATATTATATAACATTATGGTTAGAAAAAATCACAGAGTAAAAATTTTTTCAAATGCAGAAGGAGAATAAAAACTGAATTTGTGGTAATGAGTATTTCTGGGGAGAGAGAAAGGAGAATAGGACCAGAAAGGGGTCCCAACTGATCTCTACTGTTTAGGTCCCACATTGGATGTGTAGAGATTACTTAAAAATAAAATTTATAAATAAATAAATAAGTAGTTTTCTTCTTAGAAACTCCCACTAATTTATTTTTACTTTTTTAAAGATTTTATTTGAGAGAGAGTACAAGTGGGAGGGATAGAGGAAGAGGGAGAGGGCCAAGCAGACTACCCCATGAGCAGAGAGCCCAACGTGGATCTCAGTCCCGGGACCCCAAGATCATGACCTGAGCCCAAATCAAACATTTAACCAACTGAGCCACCCAAGTGCCCCAAAACTCCCGCTAATTTTTTTTTTAAAGATTTTATTTATTTATTTGACAGACAGAGATCACAAGTAGGCAGAGAGGCAGGCAGAGAGAGAAGGAAGCAGGCTGCCTGCCGAGCAGAGAGTCCAATGTGGGGCTCGATCCTAGGACCCTGGGATCATGACCTGAGCCGAAGGCAGAGGCTTTAACCCGCTGAGCCACCCAGGCGCCCCAAACTCCCGCTAATTTTTATACCATATAGATCCTCCAAATTAACACTGGTGTGTAGAAACTCAACTGAGCAATAAACTTTTTCACAAAATAGAAAATGTATCTGTGTATATCACTCCAGTCTACCGTAAACAAGGGAGACAAGGAGTAGAGACTTCCAGTTACAAAATAAATGTGTCGTTGGGATATAATGTACAGCATGGGCTATGTAGCCAATAACATTGTATTAATTTTGTGACAGATGGTGATTAGATTTACTATGGTGACCTTTTCTCAATGTATATAAATGTCAAATCACTATGTTGTGCACCTAAAACTCATATAATATTGTATGTCAACTCAATTAAATTAAAAAGAGCCAGCCAAACTGAAACAGGATAGTGATTAATTAAGCTGGTCCCTAGTCTACTTCTTGGTGATCTTCTTGCCTTTAAGAATGTAGAGATCACCTGAACTCAATCCAGGGAGGGGAAGGGTGTCATTTCAGCCAATTTTAACTGTCAAAACCTTGTCATATGGTTGAGCTACTTTGCTTGTGGGCATTAGAATACAAGTGAACTTCCCCAAGACTTTTCTAATGCTGTAAACAGACAAGCCAACACTTTTTTGTCTGGAGACTACTAATTAAGAAAAATTCTTTTTCTTTTCCTTTTTTTTTTTTTTTTTTAGGATAAATTCTTTCTTAAATATTTATTCTTGGAAGCAGAAATTATTTAAAAATTATTAATTGGGGCACCTGGCTGGCTCAGGCAGTGGAGCATGATCCTGAGTTCAAGCCCCACCTAGGGTATAAAGTTTACTTAAAAAATTTACAAAATAAAAATTATTCATTGATCATTTTCTGAGTAAGGAAATGTTCATATTCACTTGCCTTGTATTAAATATATGTTAGCGTATTGGGGCCTCACTAACAACTACTAGTGTTCAGTTAATTTCAAAGCTCTAACCTTTAATCTATCCAGGTTGTATGTCTTCCCATCAATTATGAATGCATAATGTAGTACTTTATAGCTGGAAAGCATAGCATTAAAACAGTGAATCAGTAAAAATATTGCCTTTGATTTTTATAATCTCTACAGATTGCAGTACTGTGATGAGACCGTTCCTGTAACTTTTGATCCACACACACAGTATCTTGGTCCTCAGAAGAAAACAGAGGAAGTTCAAAGAGACATTGGATTTTGGTGTCCCAGGCATCTGAAGACTTCTGGGGGACAAGGCTATAAGTTTCTGGGAATTGACCAGTGCGCACCTCCATGCCCTAACATGTATTTTAAAAGTGATGAGCTAGAGTTTGCAAAAAGTTTTATCGGGATAGTTTCAATATTTTGTCTCTGTGCAACTCTGTTCACATTCCTTACTTTCTTAATCGATGTTAAAAGATTCAGATACCCAGAAAGACCAATTATATATTACTCTGTCTGCTACAGCATCGTGTCCCTGATGTACTTCATCGGATTCTTGTTAGGTGACCGCACAGCCTGCAACAAGGCAGATGAGAAGCTAGAGCTCGGGGACACGGTAGTTCTGGGCTCTCAGAATAAGGCTTGCACGGTTCTGTTTATGTTTTTGTATTTTTTCACAATGGCCGGCACGGTGTGGTGGGTGATTCTTACCATTACGTGGTTCCTAGCGGCAGGACGAAAATGGAGTTGTGAAGCCATTGAACAAAAAGCGGTGTGGTTTCATGCCGTGGCGTGGGGGATACCGGGTTTTCTGACTGTTATGCTTCTTGCTATGAACAAAGTCGAAGGAGACAACATTAGCGGTGTTTGCTTCGTCGGCCTTTATGACCTGGATGCGTCTCGCTACTTCGTGCTCCTGCCTCTGTGCCTTTGTGTGTTTGTCGGGCTGTCTCTTCTTCTAGCTGGCATTATTTCCTTAAATCACGTTCGGCAAGTTATACAACATGATGGCCGGAACCAGGAGAAACTAAAGAAATTTATGATTCGAATTGGAGTCTTTAGTGGCCTGTATCTTGTGCCCCTCGTGATACTTCTGGGGTGTTACATCTATGAGCAAGTGAACAGGGTCACCTGGGAGATAACTTGGGTCTCCGACCACTGTCGTCAGTACCACATCCCGTGCCCTTACCAGGTAAAGAGCATTTGTATTAGTTTGCTATCCTTTTTAAAGATTCTATTTATTTGAGAGAGAGAGAGATTACCTGAGCCTTTGGGGATGGGGAGATGGACAGGGAGCAGATTGAGCAGAGAACTCAACACGGGGCTCAATCCCAGAACCCTGAGATCATCACCTGAGCTGAAGGCAAATGCTTAACCAACTGAGCCACCCAGGGACCCCTGTATTAGTTCATTATTTAACTTTAACACAGTGGACATTCCCTGGACATACACTTGAAATAGTCATGAACATGACATTAGATTTTCCATAAGAAAATCCAGTAGATGGAAAGATTGGGCATTAGCTGAAGCTGAGGTCAGGCCTTGAGTTCTTGCCTCAAGTTTAGACTTTGGTTACGATAGTTAAAATGCCTCCTTTAGCTATTCTTTTAATAAAAATTAAATTCGATTGCAAAGGCAAATAAATAATAATGAGGAACAGAAACAAGAAGAGGTCTGTCAACTTCTGCTGAAGTGGGAGTTGTTTTTAATTCTTCACTTAGTGCAGGGAAACCTTATTTGGGTTTATTTAATTTGATCGTGTCATCTTATAATGTTTTTGTTTCATCTATGCTTATAAAAACAGAACTTATTTTACTATATGGAATTGATACTTCTTTCACCCTGACCAACCAAATTTTTAAAAACATTAACAACAATGCATAAGGACTCTAAAATACTATGTTGTTCCACTGAATTTAAATGCAATTTTTTGGTAGATTTTAGTAGAAGGCAAATAGATGAATACTCAAAGCCAGATATTTTGGCAATTATAAGAGGCTGCAATACTTATAGGGAAAAGATGCTGGGAAATCAAGTCAAGATTTAGGATATTCTTCCTAAATATATTTAAGTGTTTTCCTTTTCTAGCTATGTATTTTGATATGCAGATAAGTTCTTCATTCGGAACTTTAGTAAAGAATATTAAAGCAGCACTGTTCATTATAGTGCACTATGTCAAACATTTTATAATACAACAGACTGAAAATTTATACTTTCTGTTCAAGTTTTACATTGATGGTATAGACTTCTTTCCACTTAAAATGTATCACTGAAATTTTTATTATTCACTGTTTTTTTGTAGGCAAAAACAGAAACTCGACCAGAATTGGCTTTATTTATGATAAAATATCTGATGACATTGATTGTTGGCATCTCTGCTGTCTTCTGGGTTGGAAGCAAAAAGACATGCACGGAATGGGCTGGGTTTTTTAAACGAAATCGAAAGAGAGAGTAAGAAGCTACTGAATTATCTGATGTTGTTTTAAATTAAATAGAACAAATACCAAGGAACTATTCAAGTCATTATTGTGCCAGAGTTTCATTATGCCAACTGTTATATCAAATTTGGAAATCTTTTTCCTGGAGAAATATACTTTATTCTGTTTGGCATTCATTAAAATAGACTCTGACCTATACTATTCTATTGAAATATGAAAGAAAGATTTGTTAAGTGTGCATTTTCTTTACACAGCTTATATTTAATATTATTACTGCTATCACTGGATTCATTAGTTCAGATGCAGCATTTTAAATTTTATCAATGATAAAAGATTAAATGGGATCAAATATATGTAAGGAAAATTATAGACTATGACTCAAATATATTATATGATCGTTTACTACCTTTAAGTTTTATCACACATAGTGCTGGCTTAAAATGGCTTAGGGCAACTTATTTGCCCTAAGATGGTAAAATTTTAAGCTTATGTAGTATTTTATAACAATATAGTAGATTTACAAGTAAATAGTTCATTTTGGTTAATTATATACATTATATGCTCTATACAGCCAACAATGTAGCATAGGTTTTTAAACTATTCCCCATTGGTTTGATTAATAAACTTTTTTGTGGTAAAAATTCAGAACTATGGATCTTTTCTAAGTTTTTAAAGTCTGAAGAATTGCATTTTTTTTAAGATTTTACTTATTTATTTGACAGAGAGAGGGAGAGAGCACACAAGCAGAGGGAGACGCAGGTTCCCCACTGAGCAGGGAGCCTGACTGAAGAATTGCATTTAACTGGACTTTAATTTTTTGCAATTATTACATATCTACTCCATATTTATATACATCACAGTTCAGTATAATTTGCTAACTTTAATGTTAGCAAACAATTAAATTTAACAACAACCATTCTACATCCTTTCTTTTTTGGTTTACTTTTATATTGATGTATTTACATGTGATAAATAGATTATCCCCTACGGTATGCTGCTTTGAGTTTCCTTGTCAGTTTCCTCCTTAGGTGTAGCCTCTCTAATTTTTTACCAATCTACTTGTGCCGACAAAGGCAGCTAACAGTGTATGCAAAAAAGATTTCACGTCATGGCAATCTACTTATAGCTCATAGTATCTGTAATCCCAGATTTCATAACTATAAGTCATTTAGAACTTTTAACCTGATCAACTAAAGATTTTAGTATAAGATTTATGCTTTTTGGCTTCTTTTTCTTTCTTTCTTTTTTGTCCCCCTGCTTTTTGGCTTCTCGATAGCACTTAACATTTACCTAGTAAGCCCGCTCCTTGGTTTCTCTTACAGTCCAATCAGTGAAAGTCGAAGAGTTCTACAGGAGTCATGTGAGTTCTTCTTAAAGCACAATTCTAAAGTCAAACACAAAAAGAAGCACTACAAGCCCAGTTCGCATAAGTTGAAGGTCATTTCCAAATCCATGGGAACCAGCACAGGCGCTACCGCCAATCACGGCACTTCCTCAGTGGCTATCACTAACCATGATTACTTAGGACAAGAAACTTTGACAGAAATACCAACCTCCCCAGAAACATCAGTGAGAGAGGTGAGAGCAGACGGAGCGAGCACCCCCGGATCCAGAGAACACGACTGTGGGGAGCCGGCCTCCCCAGCAGCATCCAGCTCCAAACTCTGTGGGGAACAGGCCGACAGGAAGGGCCGGGCAGGCAACGGGACAGATAAGATCAGCGTATCAGAAAGTACGAGGAGTGAAGGAAGGTGAGCTCCGATTTTGTTCTGTTAAATCGGGACTGCTTTGAATATTGCATTATGCATTTTTTATTAAAGCATAGCACTTCTGGAAAGAAAATGTGCTAGGAGATGACATGTGTCCATATATTTAATCCAAGGAAGTTTGGGTATAAGAAGTTTGGGTCCAGCCTGTAAATATGCTATTTGGTAGTTCAGTTCTTAGCTTGGAAAAGAGCCTTCATGAATGTTGTTTGCATAGGAGTGTGATGTTCTTTTCCGTGGCCGTTGTTAAGTGTTGCGTGTATATTTGGTAAATGCTGAGGAGCCTTTTGAGATACAGGCTATTGAGTTGTAATTGCTACTGTATCATAGTACTAAAAGGTATTTGTCATTTTATATGAAGATGATTATGTTTTTTACTTTCTGAACATGAAAGGATATTGACATTATCTTTAATGAATTTTTCCAAATGGTCATAGGTGATCCAGACACAGGTAAATATCGAATTAAGCAGAATGCCAATAGCTAAGTACTTTTAGGTCTCAAGGTTGTCTTGCCACCCTCCTCCCAAACTAAATCAGATGCACTTCTTTGTGTTCCCGTAACAGCTTTTGCTGTTTCTAATTAGATATGTGCCTTTAAAATGGGATGGGGGGGGGGGGGGGACAAACCAAAAGAGACTCTTAATCTCACAGAAAAAACGGGGGGTGGGTGGGGGGGGGGGGGGGGGGAGGGGATGGTGGGGTTATGGACATTGGGGAGGATATGTGCTATGTTGAGTGCGATGAAGTGTGTAAACCTGGCGATTCACAGACCTGTAGCCCTGGGGCTAATAATACATTATATGTTAATAAAAAATTTTTAATTTGAAAAAAAAACCTCCACTAGATTTGTAAACCCTCAATTTGTAAAACCTCAGAGCTGAGGTCTGATTCATCATTGTGTTGGAATTAAAATGTCTCATCCTTGGTGGGAAATGAATAAAATATTTGCTAAAGCAAGGGCCGGAATTCTGTCTTATTAAGTGTATTCCCGATGCTACAGTGTGCTCAGCCCACGCATGGGTGGTGCTTAATGCAATTTCTGAAGTTAGCAAGAACTGTATTTGAAAAGAAAGTATTTGCACTTTGAGGTGTCATGGTACACATAAAGAGTTTTAGTTAATTATGCAAAAAATTCACGAAAAGTGGATGGCAGCTGTAAGGACCTTTGGCATCACATCTGCGCTTTGGTCTGTAATATGTCACCTTTCGTCTTTTTACCTAGGCTCTCTCCAAAAAGTGACGTCCCCGAGCCTGGCCCAGTGCAGAACAGCAGCTCACAGGCCCCAGGTTCCTCTGAGCCGGGCAGCCCAAGAGGCTCTGCATCCCTGCTCGTTCACTCGGCTTCCGGGGGCAGGAAAGAGCAGGGCCGTGGCAGTCACTCGGATACGTGAGGGGCGGGGTTGCCTGCCCGTTGCAGAGAAGGGAGTTCATACTACACTGGCGGGGACAGTGCGCCGTCTTAGCAACATCACTGTCCCGTTCTTTTGCACTGAGAGCTACACCGTCGCTTGTTACACTGGAAACGGTAGATTCCGAGTATAATAGGATTCATTTCACACAGAGTTTCGTGATGACAGTATACCCAGGAAACAGAAATGTGCAGGTTAATAATATTTTTTTAAGTTGTGTGGGAGGAGGGAGTGAGAGGAATCTTCCTTTTCTATTTATGAATATTCTGCTCTTGTTAAAAGTATTTTAAAATGTACTATATGCTCTTTCACTTTTATGGTCTAAAATCAAGATATTACTTTGCTAAAGTATTTAAAACTTTGTGTCTTTTTTTTATACATTTGAAAATAAGTTTCTATGTATTTGAATTTTGTTTTTTTTTTAAGGAATCCTGGAAAAGCTATTCAAATATTTTTGTCATGTTATTCTGATATTTTAGCACTACTTTGGTAGCTTTTACACTGAGTTTCTAAGAAAATTGAAAAATAATACTTTTATAGTATGAAAAATATTTGACACACCAGAAGGTTTTATAATGGGAATTCACCTTTAAAAACCCACTTATTCCACTTTATCATCTTCCCTGTGTGAATTTTATAGTCTTATTGTTTTAGAAATTTCATACATCTATTATGCCACTAAAATGAGGTGCTTAATGTCCACTGTTGATTGTATTATGCTGCTCTGATCCTTCTACATTTTTAAATGATATGTCCTGAAGGATTAGGTGAAATGTTATTACTCTTTTAGAAATTAAGCCAAGTGCAATTGATTTCCTTTTAAAAAAAAAAAGTTTTATGACCACTCAAGATTGTATTTTTATGACCATTTATACTTGCTTGTACTTTTTTTTAGTTGCTTGTACTTTTAACTTTTTTAACGTTTAGAATACTAAAGCTTGTACAGTATCTTCATCAGACATTATGTAGAATTCATTCCTGTACCGAAATAGGATTTTGCTAAACATTTAAAAGTGTGCTTAAAAAAAAAAATGTGTTAGCACTATTAGTGTCAATCAAATGGGGGAAAAAATGTAGTCCTGATAAACATACTTTAAAATATTGAAGAATTTTCTTAATTTTATTTCCAATTAAGTGTTCTACTTTGAACATTTTCTGATGCTTTTGGTTTTTTCCTCTATTTAGCATTCTATTAAGCATAAAAAGATTATCACGTACTGTATGGAAAATGTAAATATTAACTTTTCCACATTTTTTAACTTTGCATACAAATTATATGATCTTTCCAGTAATAAAGTTTTCTCTGTATAAGAGATTGTGGAGTATTGTGTTTATTTTTAGTGGTCCTGACCCAGGAAGTGGTAGAACTTTTCAGATCAGGGGCTCCATTACTAATTAGCCAAAAGCTTTAAACTGGAAAAGACGTTGGGACTCAAATTTTTCATTTGTTACCGTTTTTCCCAGAGTATACGTGATACAGCCGTATTTATCATACTTTTTAAAGCCAGTGGGAGACCTGAAGGATGAGGTAAAGCAGTGGTAAATAAAACAATACTAAATTAAAACATTTTAAAAAACAAATAGGATAGTGAGGAATTGCCAGGCTAAGACCTTGGAGAAGAAAGAAATTCACCCTGCCAGCCCCCACAACTGGGGCTTCTTTAGCCCAGGGAGCATTTAATGGAATGGGTGGAAAAGGTGGCTGAGTGGTTGAACAGTTATTGCCAGCGTCCAAGGGCTGGGGTTCAAGGGAAGGAGTGTCCACACACCACACTCCACTTAGAGTTGTGACCTCGAAAGGATGTATCCTTTTGAAGGAAGGAAGTGTGAAGTGTAGGGACAGCAGCCCTGCTTCAAGTTATCTGCATGGTCTAGAAAAATCTCTTATTCTGGAATTAGAATAAGGTAGTTCTGGATTAGTCATAGGTAGAAGCAAATGGCAATCTTGTCTGGAGGAAGAAAATGCTATTCTCTGTACTCTACAAATACTTTTTCAAATATGATGTTCATCATATAGTCAAACAGAGACAAGCATGCAAAAACAGTGTATGAGTAAGAATCGGCACTAACATCTGACGGGGAGAAGAGCCAGAGGTACTCCTCGGGGATGAGGCACGGATTTCTTAAACTCATGTAACTTAAAAATATCACAAAAGGAAAAATGAGACACCACTACACCTATCAGAATGGTTACAAGCCAAAAAACAACTGACAATATCAATTTCTGGTAAGGATGCTGAGCAATAGGAACTCTCATCCACAGCTAATGGGAATGCAAAACGGTATAGACACTCTCAAAAACGGGCAGTTTCTCAACGCAGCCGGACTTGGTCTTCCCATGCGATCCAGCAGTCACGCTCCAAAGTAGTTCCTGAACTGACTGATGTAAATATTTCACCCTTGAGGTGCAGTAGAACTCCTCACTCAAGTCTGGCCAGCCCATAGTTAGCGGCTTCCTTCCAAAGAACATGGTAGGGAATGGGACAGTGGGGCACACTGTCCCTGCCAGTGTAGTATGAACTTCCATGCTAGAGAAACTGGACAAAACCCCACCTGAGGCAGGTGGCAGAGTCAGCATCAGTAGAGGGCATGACGAGAGTAGGTGCGCTTCCTATATGACCTGATGAGAATGGCCCTTGACCTTGGCGATCTTCCTCCCCCAAATCTATAACCTCAGTCTAGTTGTGAAGAAAGCAGAGAAATCTCAACAGACATTTTACTAAATACCTGACCAGTTCTCAAAGCTATCATGATCACCAAAAGTAAAGTCAGAAACTGTCCCAGCCAAGAGATGCCTGGGGAAACATGGTGACCAAATGTAATGTGCTTTCCTAGAAAAGAAGTACAGTAGATAAAAACTAAGCAAATCTGAATAAAATATGGGCTTTAATTTTAGACATTCAATGCAGTGAAATGTCCTTTGTGTGTGTGTGTGAGAGAGAGAGAGAAAGAGAATTTCCTTCCTTCTGCTTCCTTTTCTATTGGAATCCCTTTTAATCCTATTCTGGACATCCTAGGCGGATCTTCTAATTTTCTCACCTTTCCTCTCTGTTTATCCATCTCCTTGAATTTTGGTTCTCTAAGAAAATTTCTGAAACTTATCTTCTAAATTTCTACTGAATTTTCATTTGGGCTCTCATATTTTTAATTTCACAGAGCATTTTTATTCCTGTTATTTAAGATTTTATTTATTTGACAGAGATCACAAGTAGGCAGAGAGGCAGGCAGAGGCAGCAAGAGAAGCAGGTTCCCTGCCAAGCAAGGAGCCTGATGTGGGACTCTATCTCAGGACCCTGGGATCATGACCTGAGCCGAAGGCAGTGGCTTAACCCACTGAGCTAGCCAGGCATCCCTATTCCTGTTATTTTAAAATAGTATCTTCCTGTTTCATGATTCTTTTAGGCATATTTCCAGATAACATAAGTTGCTTTTTAAATATCATGTAGAAAACATGGATTTTTAATATTTATCTTGTAATGGGTGACTTTATGAAAGTCTCCTAGTCACTCTAATAATTTTGTAGTTGATTTTTCCTGAATTTTCAATGTAGATGACCTTTTCATCTCAAGTAATGGTCATTTTATTTCTCATCTATTTGCTCAAATTGGGAACCTCTCATTGTTAATAGTGGTAGCGGAAGGCATCCTGGTCTTATTTATTTTAATAAGAATGTCTCTAGCATTTCATCATTAAGAACACTGGTATTTGGTAGAAGATAGATCTTTTTTAACAAGTTAGTAATGAATTCCATTTTGACGATTTTTTTCAAATTAGCAGTAGGTGCTAAATTTTACTGAATGCCTGTTTGCTGTATTAGTCGAGGTAGGCTAAGTGCTGTAACAAACAGTCCTCAAATCTTAGCAGCTGAAGGAAGAGGAGCAAATGTTCTTGAGGTTCCAACTGATTCTTCAAGGACTCACCACTTCCATCTTCTGATGCAGCCATCCACAGCTGTCCCTTAGAGCTGCAATTCTCTGCAGGATTCTCTGTACCCAGCCAGCAGATGGAGGAAGAGAGAGTAAATGTACAGAAAAATGTCATGGGTCAGAGTGGGAAGTGCACACATCATTCCCAGCTACATTCCATTTATCAGAAGCCAGACACAGAATCACACCTAATTGCAGGGCAGGCTGGGGAATGCAGTCTAGCTCTGTGCCTGTGCCTCTTACTCAATGAGTAAGTTACATTTTCTAATACAATGCCATTCTTTCATTCTTTGAGTAACCCAAGTGGTCATGGTGTATCATTTAATATCCTGATTTGATTCGTTAGCAATTTATTTAAGATAAAAATGTCCATCCATACCTACCTGTATTCTAAGTGATTCCTCAACCAGGAACATAGCCTTTGTAATCAGTAAGCCTAAATTTTTAAAAATATTCTATTTCTAATAGCCAACTTCAAGACTATCATTTAATTCAAAAGAAAACAGCAGTTTCTCTTTCTCATGAGCCCAGAGTCTATGACGCAAAAAGAGCCTACTGTTCCAGGAGTGGTGACATTTATTTTTATAAGAATTACAGAGCATTTTTTGACCAGAAAAGTGGCCCTAAATTCCATACATACATTTACAATAATAACATTGGCATGAACAATGTGCCGCTCAACTCCACAGAGAGAAGAAATGATCAGGCAGCATTTCAACTTGAAAATCAGCCACAAATCCTCAACAGAATTTTACAGAATACCATCTTTCCAAAAGACAGCACATCCATTAGAATCCATCTGCTAGGCTATTTATGGTAGTGAAGGAATCTTTCCTAGACTTTCCTAGAAAAACTAGACCAAAAACAGCTTGTAATTACCACCCAGCATCAAAATCACCACTTTAGTGTTTCCTGATTTCTCAGAAATATGCCACTGGTGGGCTCTTCCAGTTATGACTGCTGGAAAGTTTTAATATTGCCAAGGCAGGCACTGGTACTCTCAAGAAAGGAAAGATATAATTTTTAATAATCACAAGAAGCCTTGCTATAACTCTTCTGAACGGAAAGCATCATCTTTAATACCTCACCACCCCCAGCACCAAAGACTGAAAATTCCAGACGCTGGAAGTTTTTAACAGTGGCCACTGTGATTTGGACGTGAGGAAGAACCAAACTTTCATGAACTCCTTTGCATCAACAGAGAGAGCAGACAAGAAAGGATCAAAGGCCTAATCCAAGTTTCTCGGAGGGCCTTGGCACTCAGAGCTGAACGGTAGGGGAGAGCAGCCTCAGAAAGTCTGTCGTGGACACTGCTCGGGGAGGGGAAGACAAAGGGAGCCATACGGAAAGAGTAGGGAAGAGGAAAAGAAGGAAGGACCAAAAGTGGTAAACACTAGTTAGAAATGAAAATACATGAAAAAAGTGCTGCTAAGATGAATTAATTTTACTAGCCAAATTCAAGGCTTTTATTTTCCATCCCTAGAAGGAAAAAGGAGAAAACTAGAAAAGACTTCTAAGGATATCCGTCACAAAACGAGAGGGGGGAGAGAGAGAGAATCTCGTTAAGTTTCAACAGAACTATCTTAAAGAAAGTTTTCAAATAAGCCATTTTCTCCAAGCTCATGCCCTAGTTCACCTTTATTTACATTATTACAAATATTTCCTACTTATTTGGCATGTATACTGGGTTTTGACATACTCAAGTACAAAGAGTCTTTAAACTTGATGCTTAATTCATAGGTTTATAAATATACATATTATTACATTTTAAATATATGGAGAGAAGAGGCCCCCCAAATCAGCAAAGATTTTTTTCCTAACCCCCAAAGAAAAAAAAAAACCTTAGTATTTTCTCCGTCTTGTTTTCCAAAGTGCTAACTACAATAAAACTGGCAAGTTTGTGGGTTTATTTTCTTGGGGGCCCCTTCTAGGATCTAATTAGTTTCACGATCAGAAAGTATTTATACAGAATACTTTAAAATCTCTGAATACAGAGATTTTAAACTTTATCTGAAAAAATTCACAAGTATAAGCTCCCAAGCGGTTTTCATCCTTTCGAATGGCCAGTCCAGAGGCCCCATGCAAACCTTCATAAAACAGACACCTCCAGAGCCGGTAAACAAAGTTGACCACCGGCAAAACCCTGGCTGGCACTTGCTGCCACCACTCTCCGTGCGGGCTCCAAGGGAGGAGAATGGCACGCTGTGTTTCTAGAGCTGACCTGGTTGGCAGGCTGCGGGCAAGTAAAAAGTACAGGGAAACAAAACAGGGGGACTGTGTTTCCTCGACTGACAGTCATCAACTGCCTCTTTGTCCCCTGTCCGTAGACTCCGGCCAGGGCTTTCCAGGCCTGCCGTGCAGACACGGAGAGGTTCCAGCGCTTTCTTGATGAAGCAAAGACCAGGAAAGGGGGGTGAATGACACCTCCAAAACCAGGCGCAGGCAGCCTCGCGGACCCCAGGGGCAGGGCAAGGTCTGGCCACTCTGGACACTCAGGAGAGATTGAGGCAATATAAAATATTTGTATCTAAACAATATAAAATCCTGTCCTCTCTACCCACCAAGCCAGAGGAGAATGAATGCACATGTGGGAGAGGGAAGAACACCTAAAAAATTCGCAGTTTGGAGGACTGAAATCCTAATGCGCGGACGTGGAAGCATTCCAAGGCATTGTTAGGCAGCAAAAAGCAAGTCTCAAAACTATATTTACAGAGTAATACCGTCTATGTAAACCTTCCCCCACAGAACGATTCTGTGTTTTCTCTCATTACATATACATGTGTCTAAGTGTGTGATGATACCGTGCCAGCAAGCAACCCCTCACCACACGCAATGACCCTGGGTATGTTAGACAGACACACAGATGTAAATGCATGGCTTGAACCTGGTCCCTAACGTTTAAATTTTTATAAAGAGAATCTGCTCATGTATCAGGTAGTGTAATTACAAATTATTATTATTTTTTTTAAAGAACATTTACTGAGCCCAGATCTAGCTAATGCTGCCACAGTGGGTCCAGCCCATGTTGCATCGGGTGGTGGTGGGGGGAGTCTGCGGGCAGCCAAGGCCTCCCTGCTGTGAGCTGCTAGCATGCAGGGCAGGGAGGGGCAGCAGACCCCACTGAGACCCTGAAGGCCCCCAGTTCCTCTAGTTCAAACTTCCTTTGCTTCCTCCATGCTGTGATTCTCTGTCCCTGAAGCCAGTTTTTCTTCTGTTGGCAATCCCACAGGTGTTTTTGTTTTTGTTTTTAAAGATTTTATTTATTTCTTTGACAGAAAGAGAGATCACAAGTAGCAGAGAGGCAGGCAGAGAGAGAGGAGGAAGCAGGCTCCCCCGCTGAGCAGAGCAGAGCAGAGAGCCAGATGTGGGGCTCGATCCCAGAGACCCTGGGATCATGACCTGAGCCAAAGGCAGAGGCTTTAACTCACTGAGCCACCCAGGCGCCCTCCCACAGGTGTTTTGAGAACTTCTTGTGTCCCTACCCAAGACTCTACTCCTATCCCCATGAATAAATCTTAGACTAGCTTACTCAATCCCAGCACTGGGAGACCCAGGAGGCCAGAGGACCAACCCCTCAGGATGAGATATAGGGGAACACAAGGGAAGGCTGAAGTCCTCAGAAAACCCACGATGGCAAATTCTTTCCAGCCACTCTCCCCATCCCCCCCCCAACACAAACAGACCACCACCGTCTAAGTGTCCCCAGGAGCGGATAATTCATACTCACCAACTTCAAAAGTCAAGGCAGCAGTCTGAGGGCTGAAGGTCAGGGAGAGGCTAAGGCAAAGGTGTTGGCAGCTTTCGGCAGAAGGAAGACCTCGGTCCTCTCTAGAGACCTCCCCCTTCCCTGCCCAGCGCAATCGCCTCCCCCTGCGAGCAGTGCTGTCGGCCGGGGCTCCGGAGCTCCGACCGGGCGAGCGAGAGGGATGTTGGTCGTTTATAACTGGCTGTTCTAGTAGCCCCAGGGAGGTGTTCTCGGGGACCACCCCGTTTTGATCAGCAGCTCCCAGCTGGCTGGGTGATTCCAAACCTCGGCAGAACTGTGATGGTCGTAGGTTTCTCGTCTGTCCCTGCCGGCTGCCTGGACCGCTCCAAGCTGAGCTCTGGCTTGCAGAAAATGCCCTGGTCCCTTCCCTCCAGAGCAGGTGAGTCAACTTTGCCTCTTTCGGAGTTCGCCAAGAGCGAAAATAACGTTCCTCCCCACCTGATACCTGAGCCAGAGATTTGTTATTTTTAATCAAGGAGATAAAATGCTACATACATCAGCCAAGGATGAGGCCCTGCTGTGTTCTAGAGACTACTGGAGCTTTCCGAGGGATCCCTCTCTCGCTGCCGGATGTACCGCTCACCTCTAGAACGTGGCCAAGGAGAACACGTGAGTTATATCTTGGCAAGATTATTTACACGCTGTAGATCCTGAACTCAGAGACTCCCGGTAGGTATTTCGTTTGTATACTTCGGTTTTACGGTGTCTGCAGAACGAGAGGCCAGTGTCCATATTGGGTCGTGTTCTTCCTGTGAGCAGGGGCACATGCTGCGGTCCCTCCTTGTCATTTCCCTGGGATGGGGATGTTAAAACCAACTGTTTGTACTTCCGGCTGCAGGCCAGGTATACCAGTTAAAATCATGTGTCTCCTATAAAGGGTGCAGGTCCACGGGGCGCCTAGGTCGCTTAGTCAGTTAAGTGTCTGCCTTCGTCTCAGGTCATGGTTCCAGAGTCTTGGGATGGAGTCCCGCATGGGGCTCCCTGCTCAGTGGGGAGTCTGCTTCTCCCTCTGCCTGCCATGTTTCCCCTGCTTGTGCTCGCTCGCTCTCTGTGTCTCTGGCAAATAAATAAAATAAAATCTTTAAAAAAAAAAAAGAGCAAGAGCAATACTACCTTAAATCTATTTTTATATTTTACTGAGATTCCTATTTCAAAGTGCTTTGGATTTGGAAACAAGGCCATTTCCTGGTGATAAAGGCCTTTTAGTAAAACAAACTGAAGGGTGCGTTTAGCATTCTAAGTTTTAAAATCAATAAGTATTCAAGATATGTGTTTTTGGGAGGGTAAAATATTCAACATGTGTGTTTGGGAGGGTAGTGGGTGTAAGCTGTTTTCCCTTAGGTGGCGTGTTCTAAGGTCTAAACTCGGGAGGGTTAGGAGGCCAGGAGCAGAGGAAAGCCCATCTGGCTCACAAGTCACGTTCTCCAGCAGCAGGCTCAACATTAACAAAAGCGGGATTGTTATCTTCACGGGCCTGACTCGGGTCAACTTCCTGAGCATTTTCAGATGTAGGTATCATTCATTCAGGACCCTCAAACACAAAAACTAGCCTACAGTCTGAAAAATCAG
The DNA here is from genome assembly GCF_022355385.1 of Mustela nigripes. Taxonomy (NCBI): domain Eukaryota; kingdom Metazoa; phylum Chordata; class Mammalia; order Carnivora; family Mustelidae; genus Mustela; species Mustela nigripes. Next base: position 163,689,651 of record NC_081559.1, read on the forward strand.
AGGAGGTAAAACTAAACAAGGAACCACTCAGACAAACCATAGAGATTTTGGTAAATCTATTAGTAACTCAAGTGGAAAGGACAGGTGATGCTTCCTTCTCAGCGCTCTGTGGCTAATCGCAGTTAATTGGATAAAAGTAAAGACTGGAAAACTCTCATACAGCAACAAATGATGCTGGAACAACTGGGCATTTACATGCAAAAAAAAAAAAAAAATGAGTCTACACAAGACCTTACACCCTTCAAAAAAATTAAGTCAAAATGGATCATACACTTAAATATAAAACACAACTTGGGTTTGATGATGACTTTTTAGATACAATACCAAAGGCACAATCCATGAAAGAAACAATTGATAAGCTAGATTTCATTAAAATTACAAACTTCTGGGAAGCGTGGGTGGTTCAGTCAGTTGAGTGTTTGCCTTTGGCTCAGTTCATGATCCTGGGGTCCTGGAATCAAGTCCCACATCAGGCTCCTTGCTCAGCAGGAAAACTCTTTCTCTCTCTACCCCTCCCCCCCTACTTGTGATCTTTCTCTTTTTCACTATCTCTCACATAAATAAATGAAGTCTTAAAATAAATAAGAGAAAATTACAAACTTCTGTTCTGTGAAGGACAATGTCAAGTGTATTAGAAAACAAGCCATAGAAGGGGAGAAAATCATTGCAAAGATGCCTCTGAGAAAGGACTGCTTTCCAAAATATAAAAAGAGCTCTTGAAATTCAACAATAAGAAAACAGACAACCCAAACTAAAAAATGGGCAAAAGACCTTAACAGATATCTCACCAAAGAAGAAATCAGATGGATGGTAAATGAGCCACTGGATTTTACCAAGAGCAAAAGTGTCAAGGGATGTGAGTGACGGGGAATGTGTCCTGGTTCCCCACCTACCACATATAGTTAGGTAAGTCGCCAAGAGGAAGGGAGCCACGGTGGGGCTGGAATTCCTGAGATCTGAACTGGTTCCTAATTTTCAAACTGTGACTATTTCAAGGTTTTAGAGAAGTAGAATCTGCTCAAAGGCACTACTTAGACAGAAAGGAATTGTAACCGGCCAAGCCAAGGACTAGGTAGGGAGAGGGCCTGAAGTAGCTACCTCACCCCAGGTTGCCCTTGGATCATTGAAAAGACCTAGAAATACCTATGTGCGCCCAGTAATAAGAACAACTAATACTATCTGTCAGGTACTGTCCCAGTTGCTAAAGATATAATCGGGAACAAGGCACAAGCCCCTGTATTCACAGAGCTTATACTCCAGGGGGTGTCAGACAATGAGCAAGTAAGTAAATAGACAAACGAGATAAATTCAGATAGTGATTAGCATTATGCTAGAATATAATTTGGTGATATTAATTGAAGCATCATTTGAAACTGACACTTGGGCGCCTGGGTGACACAGTCAGTTAGTTCCAACTTTTGGTTTCGACTCCGGTCATGATCTCAGGGTTGTGAGATCCAGACCCGTGTCTGACTCTGCACTCAGTAGGGGAGTCTGCTTGAGATTCTCTCTCTCCCCGTCTCCCTGTGCCCTTCCCCCTTCTCTCTCTCTCTCTCAAATACATAAATCTTAAAAAAAAAAAAAAAAAAACCTGAAACTTAAGTATCTCTGAGTATGCAACTTGTTATATAACGTATTCCACTCATTCGAATGCTATGAAATGTTATAAAGGAAAAGGAGGAACTATAGATGGTCACAGGGAGAGATGTCCAGGAAGTATCGTTAGAGAAAAAAGCAGGTTATAGTAGGATGTCTTCCTGTGTGCGTTTTTTTCAACATCATCCAGAACTTAACTCCGTTCTGACACTGTCTCCTGGAGATCCCACTGTAAGGGTTCAGTCCTAAGACTGCCCCCAACTTCAGATGCAAGTCCAGGCTGTCCCCACTGCTTTTGACCCATTGCTACAGTTGGAGGGTCCCACAACTCCCTCCACAGGTTCAATTCATTTGCTAGAGCTGCTCACAGAAGTCAGAGAAACCTTTCCTTATGTTTACTAGTTTATGGGAAAGGGTAGTATAAAGGATACAGATGAACAGTCAGATGAAGAGGTCCATAGGGCAAGGTTTGGGTAAATGGGGATTAAGTTTCCATGGTCTCTGGGCAACCCCACAGCACCTCCCCGAGTTCACCAGCCTGGAAGCTCTCCATACCCCATTTTGGGGGTTTTTTATGGAGGCTTTGTTACAAGGATTGATTAAATCATTGGCCATTGGTGACTGATTCCCCCTCAGTACCTCTCCTCTCCTTGGAGGTCATAGGGCACGACTGAAAGGGCCAACACCCTAATCACGTGGTTGGTTCCCCAGCAACCAGTATCCATCCTTAGGTATTTTCTAAAAGTCCAAAAGTTCATTAACATAAACTCAGGTGAAGTTGAAAGACACATTTATGAATGTTATGAATATTAAGACACATTTAACACCCTTATCACTTCAGAAACTCCAAGGGTTTTGGAAGCCCTGTGCCAGAAATGGGAGCAAATATCAAATACATATTTCTTCTTATGTCACAATGTCACATATGTATACAATAATCCCATTTAACTTATATTCAAACACTATCTCATATATATGTTTAATAACTAGAAACATGGGATGCCTGGATGGCTCAGTTGGTTAAGCCACTGCCTTCGGCTCAGATCATGATCCCAGCATCCTGGGATCGAGTCCCACATCGGGCTCCTTGCTCAGCGGGGAGCCTGCTTCTCTCTCTGCCTCTGCCTGCCGCTCTGCCTGCTTGTGTTCTCCCTCTCTCTCTCTCTGACAAATAAATAAAATCTTTAAAAAAAAAAAAACTAGAAATGTACTAAGCTATGTACAATAGCTCTTTTCAAGGAGTGAGATCATGGTGAGGGTTAATAACAAGGAAACCTTTCACTTTCAGATTTATACACTTCTGTATTGTTTTATTTCAAAATGAGTATATGCTGCCACCCACCTCCAAAATTGGGTGCCATGGGGCATGCTCAAAGTGGTGAGAAAAATAACAGCCTGTTTTGCAAACATCTATTACTTGTTTTCTTTCATACTGCAGCTAAATGAAGACATATTGCAGTTCAAGATATACATCAATATGCAGATAAGCAGCTTTATGAATTTTGTTATTATCAATATTCTAGAATTTTCCAAAATTATTGCTCACCAGATAAATATTTCCTTTAACCCCCCCAATTTTGAAAAAGACACAATAAACTTATTCTTACATGCAAAAAATTGTTTACATGACATTTAAAATTTCATTTATCCCATCGATGGTACTCATCTATAAAATACATAGTTGTTTTTACCTCCTACTGTAACTTGGTTTGGATCTTAACTTTGATGGAGGATCTGTGTCTCTGGATAGAGACCTTGGAAATATTTAACATGTTTATTCCCGTACTGAATTCTAAGTTAAATATTTCAAGATGGCTTTGGTCAGCCAAGCCTGACTGCTGGTATGCAGACATGAGCAAATCACCAAGAAAAACAATTAAAACCCTGACTTTGGATATGCAGCTTGGAAACCAGCGTATCTGTTGAACGTATTAACAATGACTCATAACCACATGAGTTAAATATATTGAGGAATTAAATGTTTAGCTCATAGTTCTGGATGAGCTGAGGTCTAGGATTACCATAACTCCAACAGAAAATTGGAATTGAATTAGATATACTGGACTTGACTCCTAACTTCAAAGCCAAGAGTTTGCTAATAACGCACCCGGATGGGCTCAGACAGGAGGGGAACCTCCCCATCTCCCTCTGCCTTCTGTTTTCCAAGACTCTGTCAGGCAGAAGGGGGAAAATATCTTTGCATCTGCCCATAGTATAACTTGAATTCTTGCTTCTGATGCAAAGTCCAAGAAGAGCAACAGGAGTCCTGGTAACGAGTAATAAGGTGAGGGAAATCAGCACTTCCTTGCCTTCTTAGGGAATCCTCAGGAGCCCCCAGGAGAATCCTACTAGAGTCTGAGCCACCTCCTTCTACATGGAGTTTCTTCTTCATTTGCTTAATTTGCTATTATGGTCATCTCCTTCTCCTGGTTGAGAAGTATTTTAGGGTTGGGTAGGTGACCCCCTTCTGGCCAATGAGATGTGCAAGGGTGGGGGCTACTGGGAGAGAGGCTCTTCCTCTCAACCAGGAGATACCTCAAGAGCTGGTCCTCTTCTCTTCTAGACATTGCTGCATTTAGCAGGGACACCTGGACAAATTGTCACCCCAATGGGGATGATGACATGGGGAGAAAACCCAAATCCTAAGAGTGGCAGAACGTAAAAGTTGAAAACATCTGAATTCTTGATGATATGCTTGGGTCAAAGAATTAACCAACTGTGGAGCAGCCTTCCCTGTGAACTTCATGTTAAATGAATGTCCTTATTTAAGCCCCAATAAGTTGAATTTTCTGTTACTTGCTGCTGAAAGCATCTTAACTGATACAATGGTCCACTCCTTGCAGGTGACACATAGCTGTCAGTACTGTGTCTGTCACATAAAAGATGCTCAATAAACATTTACTGAAATATTATAGGAATGTGTATCTCAGACCCTTCGATGACCTCAACTAGAGTTGCATTATTCCACCCAAACAAGACTAAATTTGAGCTTCTTTATTCTGCAAAATGAGTAGCAAAGTAGGAGGACATTGGAGGATGCATGTGGAGTGAGCACATCTGGGACTCACTATTGGTCAAGAGTTAGCAGGGAACACAGCAGTAACCATATGGCTGGAAAAACGTGATTTATGCCTACAGGGACTTCAGCCTTCAGTATGAAATCCTTGAAAATTCTGCTATAAACATAGAGGAATGATGGCAGCACAGTGTAATGATAAGCTGAAAGCTTTTCCCAGCCCGAATTCTGGTAAAGGAAAATGAAATACATACTGAGCCTCTAGAGCAAAAGGTTTAAAGTTTTTGGTTATGCCCTGAGTTCCTGTACTCTTTTGTACTTCAAGAAATGTCACCTGCAGATTTGCTTTGTATATTTGCCATAGTCAAAGCGAGTTTTATAATGGCAATGATGGCAGTTCTAGGAAGACTTTGTTCAAACAATGATGCAGAGCCATGACTTAATGGGGACCTTCATCAACACTGTATTGTTCCACCCAATCATACTCATTATTTTAAACAGACTTTATTTTGGGAGCAGTTTTAAGTTCCCAGCAAAACCAAATGGAAGGTACAGAGCTTTTCCATGTACCTCCTATCCTACACATGCATAATCTCCCCCAAGATCACCATCACTCACTGGGGTGATACACTGGTTACAGTTGATGATCTACATTGACCCTTCATTATCACCCAAAGTCTATACTTTATACTGTAATTTACTCTTGCTGTTGCACATTCTGTGGGTTAACAAATGTGTAATGACATGTATCCACCATTATAGTTTCATACAGAATAGTTTCACCGCCCTGAAAACTCTCTGCGTTTTGCTAATTCATCCCTCCCCCACAGCTCCTGGCAACCAGTAATCTTTTTACTGTCTTCATAGTTTTGCCTTTTCTAGAATGTCATTTAGTTGGAATCATACTATGATATGTGACCTTTTCAACTGGCTTCTTTCACTTACTAACATGCATTTAATTTCCTTCTGTGTCTTTCCATAGGTTGATAGCTCATTTCTTTTTACCAATGAATAATATCCCATCGTCTTGATGTAGCCCAGTTTTTTTTTTTTAAAGATTTTATTTGTTTATTTGACAGACAGAGATCACAAGTAGGAGAGATGCCGGCAGAGAGAAAGAGAGGAGGAAGCAGGCTCCCTGCCGAAACAGAGAGCCCGATGCAGGACTCGATCCCAGGACCCCAGGATCATGACCTGAGCTGAAAGCAGAGGCTTTAACCCACTGCGCCACCCAGGCGCCCTGTAGCCCAGTTTTTTTTATCCATCCACCAACTAAAGGACATGTTGGTTAGTTCTAAGTTTTGTCAATTATAAGTAAAGCTGCAATAAAGAGGTTTTTGTGTAGACATAAATTTTCAACTCATTTCAACTCATGCAAATACTAAAAAGTGTAATAGCAGAGTCAAATAGTAAGAGTATGTTTAGTTTGGTTTTTTTTTTTTTTTTAAGATATTATCTATTTATTTGACAGAGAATGAGTGAGAGAGAGCATGAGAGAGGAGAAGGTCAGAGGGAGAAGCAGACTCCCCACAGAGCTGGAAGACCGATGCCTGACTCAATACTGGAGGTCCGGGATCATGACCTGAGCCAAAGGCAGTTGCTCAACCAACTGAGCCATCCAGGCACCCGAGTATGTTTAGTTTTGTAAGAAATTGTCAACTTTCTTCCCAAGTAGCTATGGCATTGGCATTCCCACCAACAATGACTGAGAGTTCCTGTTGCTCCACATCCTAATCAGCATTTGGTGTTGTCAGTATTCTGGATTAGGTAATAATAGGTAAGCCTCGGCATTTCATGTTGTTTTAATTTATAATTCCTTAATGACAAAAGATGTGGAGCACCTTTTCATTTGCTTATTTGTTATCTGTGTATCTTCTGGTCTCTGGCCCATTTTTTAAGTCAGATTGTTTGTTTTCTAACTGTCAAGCCAAATTTTTAACTTCATTTTGTTGACAGATTTTAAAAGGGATTGATCCTTTTCCCAACCAGATTCTATCCATCTGTTCTCTGAAACTCATAGGAAGGCAAGCCTAGTATCTCAGTTCAATGCAATATGCATTACTTAACATCGTTATGTTCTGTGTGCAGCTCATTGTTTTAGGTATTGCGGAAGATACAAAGAAATGTCAAATTTCTTGCCACCTTGCCAACCTTCGGAGAAACCAGAAATATGGCAATGAAAACAAATTAATGGCTAAATGGGTGGTATCCCCTCCTATGAAAGGAAGTTTCAAAAGATGAAACTCTTTCATCTAATTAAAATTCAAATTTTCTAAATACATATATTTAAAAGTTATTTTACAAAAGGAGACAGTCAATTGGACAATCAATTACTGAGAACCATTAATCTGTAAACTTATAAGCCACATATACATTTTATTTCTACTGGTGCACTGAAGAACAGGAGGCAGAATAGAAGAGGGAATGAAACAATCACCGTACACTTATTTTTTTTTTAAGCATAGGGAATTTTTTTAAAGATTTTATTTATTTATTTGACAGAAATCACAAGTAGGCAGAGAGGCAGGCAGAAAGAGAGTGGGAAGCAGGCTCCCCACTGAGCAGAGACCCGATGTGGGGCTCTATCCCAGGACCCGGGGATTATGACCTGAGCCAAAGGCAGAGGCTGTAACCCACTGAGCCACCTCGGCACACCCATACACTTATTTTAAATAAATCAATTTACTGGAGAACTCTGTAAAGGAAGAAATTTATCACAAGGATTCATACTGTTTTCTTTAGCATAGAAAGACCACACCCGTGGAAATACCGACCAGTGTGGAAACCAACCAATGAGCTCAAGTGTAGCAACAAGCATCCTAACAGAGATATGGTGGCGATCATTAGCAGCAATTTGAAAACAAATGCCTGACAACTCAGTTTCTGTCAATGGACCGATCCTTCAGGAACCCAAAGACTGTAATGAGTCTAGGAAATAATGCAGGCATTATGAGAGAGCCTCAATTTCATTCGAGGAATTAATCAAGAGATAACAAAAGGCCTGTGGTAAAATGACCGACCTGAAAAACTGGCTTCTCAGTGAGAGTTCCCAGGCTTACACAAGACTCTTCAGTAAGTGGGGCCCCAGGAATACTCACCCCAGGAGGTGGGGAATGGGGGGCAGGGGGAAGCACATTCCATGGAGATTAGATCCCTGGGGAAGCAGTAAGCAAACATTATAGGCAAAACACTGAGTGAGCCAGAAATTTGTGGAAGCTCCCAGGTCTTTGCCTAAAACACTCATGAAAAATGGTTCCTTTCAGGAACATTCCACAGACCTGAGTTCTCTGATTAGCCTTTGCATACTAGAAAAACTACGGTGCAAGAAGAGAGTCGTTAATATCCATAAATGGAACTGGGTGACATGTCCTTTGGACTTGGAGGCTTACTTTCCCTGACGCTTTATCCTAAGCCTGTTGCCCGGAGGTCTCCTATTTCCAAAAGGTACCCAGAGCTAGCAGTAGGTTGCATAAACAAAGCAAGGGCTTCCCTGTTGGTGACAGGAGTGAGGAAATAGTAAGATTATCACTATGAGGAAGACCGTGCGCTGGCAGATACTCTCCGTTGTCTCCCCGATAGTGAGTCACTGCGCCGGCCACTTGCCCTTCTTCCCTGCTAATAGAACCCAAATGTTGTTCACGGTCCTCCAAGCAGCCACGTCTTTCGGGGAAGGCATAGTCTTTTTCTAGCCCCGTGAGGCGAATGTCTCTTGCCAAGTGATTTGTTTTAGGCAACAGGCATGTGCAACAATCCTGGCCAGTAAGACAGGAAGGGAATGTGCCAGAAGGACTCTGGAAAGAATTTTCTCACCCTTGAAAAGGGACACATCACAGGGTCATTTCATGTTTCTGCCTCTGGAAGAATGCTAATATATATTTATTCCTTTATTCATTTCATGAATATGTATTGCCCAGCCTATGTCTTGAAATCTAAAGTCTACCTGTTCTTGAACTGGGAAGGGGTGGCTTTAAAATTATAGGTGAGTTTCAGGAAAATAAATAAAGAAATAAAATAAGATTAGAGGTGAGTTTCAAAGGCATATTACAAGAAAGTCCTGTACTTAAAAAAATAGAGTGTAAATGTAAGGAAATAAATGGCCCAGAAGAACTAAGGGCTGGTTTTCCGGCTAAGCAGCTCTGAAGGCTCAGCTTGGTGGAGAGGTTGGGGAGAAGGAAATGCACACTGTGGACAAAGGCCTACGGTAAGGAGATAGGAAGAAGAACAGCTCCAGGGTTCCAAGAAAATCAGCAAACGCCAAAGCCCAGGAGGTCCACAAAGAGTCAGACAAGGATACAGTGCCAGGGTCGTGAGCTGAAGAGCAGAACCTAAACTCAGAGAATCTGGAAGCCCAACATGTGCTTGAACGGGATGAAACTGCTAATCTTATACCAGGGATGTCAGCGCTCTGCCGTGATTTTAATTTCCCCACGGCACGGGCACACATGTGCTCAGGAGTGTGCGTGTGGTCAGAGCAGGACCGGCTCCGGCCCAGCTGGCCGGGCTCCCATCACAGTGCACACCACGGTTCTGCTCCCGCTGCCGACCCTCTCTTGGATTTGCTCCTATTTCTCTGACCTCTTCTTTAGGGGCTCTCTTCTGCCCATCCCACAAATCATCTCTTCTCAAAGCGGGGTCCAGAGACCCTGGGGGGCGCTTGAGACATTTTCAGGGAAAACGGGACATCGAAACTATGTTCATAATAATAAGATGTTATTTGTCTTTTCCACTCTCATTCTGTCACGTGTGCACAGTGGAGTTTTCCAGAGACCACGTGATGTGGGATATGGCCACATATCAAATGCAGACGTACAGAGGGGAATCCGGCTGCAGGGGGAGTTGCAAAACATTCAGAATAATGCCGTTCCCCTTGTTAACTTTTTGTTTTAGAAAATACAGCTATTTTTCATTAAAAGGCTATTTATTCTGACATAACTATTATTGCTATTTTAAAATGAATTTTTGAAAGTATTTTTTAGCTTTCTAGTTCCATTTTTTTTTTTTTTTTAAGATTTTATGTATTTATTTGACAGAGAGAGACATAGCTAGAGAGGGAACACAAGCAGGGGGACTGGAAGAGGGAGAAGCCTGATTCCAGGACCTGGGGATTATGACGTGAGCGGAAGGCAGACGCTAAGGACTGAGCCACCCAGACGCCCCTCTATTTTAATTTTTAATGCATGCCACCACCCCCCCAACCACCGCTGAGCTTGTTAGAAATGCAGAGTCTCGGAGCCCTCCCCAGACCTTGCAGACTCAGAAGGTGTGGAGGTGGGGCTCCAGGCGATGCTCATGATTACCGAAGCCTGCGAGCCGCTGCTCTAACACATCTCGCTGCCACTGTTTCCCCAGAGTGGAAGCACATGCCCAAGGCTTCTGAATGCGAGTGTTGAGAGGTAGTGGCTCTGGCTCTGGGTTATGGACCTGTTTTGGTTAGCAAGGGTTACCATAACAAGATATCAGAGGCCGAGGGGCTTATACAACAGTCATTTATTTTCCTATCCCCCTGAAGGACAGAAACCTGAGATCATGGTGTCAACAGGCTGCATTTCTCTGGAGGCTTCTCTCCTTGGCTTGCAGATGGCCTCCTTCTGGCTGTGCGCTTGCATGGTCTTTCCTCTGTGCTCCCTGAACACTGTTCCTTTGGCTACACTGACATTCCACTTGGCGGCATCCCAGTCTGTGAACTGTCACCTAAGCTAGAAATCCTGGCAAGGGAGGAGTTCACCGTGGGCTTGTCACTCTCTCACACCACCCCCTAGGACTGATCAATCACTATCAGTATGCAAGTTTGGCGCCCTGTCACCTCTCACCTGGGCCAGTGGGCATCATCTTTTCTCTTCTGAGAAAAATATACTTGTGTATAATCATAGCGTCTATGCTCGGGCTGCTCTCAGGGTTATGGGCAGGCTGTCCAGACATCACCTCCTCCAGGAAGCCTTCCATGGCAGTGCCTCTTCCTCTTCCCTGACCCCATCTCAAGCAACCTGTACTCACCCCTACCATGGCATTCACCATCCTGTTCTGCATTCGTATGTTTAGAAATTCGTTTTTAGAAATCTGCTTTTCTCATCAGACTCAGAGCTCCTTGAGGACAGAAGCTGTGCCTCTTTCGTTTTTATTTCCAGTGTCTGGCACTAGATCCTGACTCACGTAGGTGCCCCATGAATGTTAAATGAGGGAATGAATGACTTCCAGGAATATTGGAGCTAACTCAAGTGGCAGAGTCAACCCAAAGGGAAGGAAGGAATTTGCACAGTTGCCCGGTGTGGCAGGGCTGGGTGGAGTCTCTTGGAAATTCAAAGTCCCGAGATAACGTTGAGAAGGAAATGATGTGGAGCTCCGCCTTATAAAGCTTGGGGTCTGCCCCCGACAGCCTCCGCTGGCTCTGCCTCCAGGCTCTTTGGAGAGAGTAGGTATCTAATTTCAGTCCCTGAGAGACACTCACTACCTATTAAGCTCAGTTTCGGGGATTTAGATATTGCCAGTTTATAGCCTATTTCTGGAACGTAATAATCATCATCTTCTGGAATCAACCCACTGCCATGCAGACTCCTCTCAAGGAGATGCCTCGGGGAGGTACCGCTGCCCATTCCGACAGCACCCCGGCTCCCACCTGCTTACTGCCAGGCCAGCTGGTCTGTTATGATGAAGCAAACATCATCCTCAATGATCTTTTCCACCCAGACATGTCCCAGAATGCCGAAGAGAAGTTGATACCATCGTTCTGAGCACAGTGGAACAAGGCTCCCCGCCCCCTTTCGTCACAGCCCTTGTCTGCCATCCTGCTCCAACTTTCCAACTTTTCCATCTCTGAGAGGATTTCTGAGCTCCCTCCCAAGCATGCTCACCTGCCAAGAAACATACCTGTGCTGTATTTGCCCACGTTCCTCTCCGAACATGTTGCCTGGGTTGGCTCCGTCGGTTGGCTCCGTCGGTTAAGCATCTGACTCTTGATTTTGGCTCAGGTTACGATCTCAGGGGCGTGAGATGGAGCCCCTGCGTCAGGCTCCATGGTCAGCGCGGAGTCTGCTTGACATTCTCTTTCTCTCTCTCCCTCTGCCCTCCTACCCACTCACATGTGTTTTCTCTCTCTCAAATAAATAAATCTTTAAAACAAACATATTGCGTGGCCTTAAGCATCACACTCTAACAGTGTTCTTAACCACACAGGACAGTGTATGTCTGTCAGTGCTTTTATTTCTTATCGTGGTTATGATATCACTAAGATTACCTTGGGTTTTAGTAGTGAAATATGGAGCAATATATAATTATCCTCAAAGTGGAAATGCACGACTTTGCCTTTGTCTGTGTGCATGAATATGGGCTGGGAAGGCGTGGTGACTGGGAGATAGTCCCAGAATGCAATATACCGGCCATACCTTGACATGTCACCAGACACTAATGATAACCAAGTAACGGAAGTTCCTGGGGATGTAGTAAGCAGAGGCTGAGGATATGACCTGGCTCTTAGAAGAATTCTACCTAAATGAAAGTCGGGATAGGTACAAATTTCCTTTCATGCCCAAGGGAGCAATCACCTTAAAAATTGGGGGAACACCAGGGTGCCTGGGTGGCTCAGTAGGTTAAAGCCTCTGCCTTCAGCTCAGGTCATGATCCCAGGGTCCTGGGGTTGAGTCCCTCATTGGGCTCTCTGCTCAGCGGGGAGTCTGCTTCCCCCTCTCTCTCTGCCTGCCTCTCTGCCTACTTGTGATCTCTGTCAAATAAATAAATAAAATCTTAAAAAAAAAAATTGGGGCAACGGGGTCAAAAGGTACCAACTTCCAGCTATAAAATCATTGAGTCCTAGGGATGTAATGCACAGCATGATGAGATAGTTATAATACTGTATTGCATATTTGAAAGCTTCTCAGAGAGTAGACCTTCAAAGTTGTGATCACAAGAAAAAAATTTGTAACTATGTGTGACGATGCATATTAACTAGATTCACTGTGGTGATGATTTCGCAATATATATAAGTTCATATCTGACTTTGATTTAGTGCTATATGTTAATATAACCTCAGTAACAAAAAAATGAGGGCCCATGGCAAGGATTCCAGGTAGCTGATGAGATTGCACAACAGAACCATGAGGAGATCAAGCTGTAGGGTATGTCTTATCACCCTTGGTGTGGGAACATGTACAGCTACATGGTGCCACATTTAACTGCTGAATTTAAGATCCAAAAGGAAAATCTGCATATGGTTGGGATCAGTGTATGTTTATTTTATTTTTATCTTTTTTAAAGATTTTATTTATTTATTTGACAGCGAGCGATGGAACACAAACAGGGGGAGGGAGAGAGGGGGAAGCAGGCTTCCTACCGAGCAGGGAGCCCGATGCAGGGCTCGCTCAATCCCAGGACCCTGGAATCATGACCTGAGCTGAAGGCAGATACTTAACAACGGAGCCACCCAGGCACCTCTCAGTGGATGTTTGTATCTGCTTAATGGATAAGTGAGGATTTTCATTCATCCAAGTCATTCAAGTGACTTTCTTCTGTATTGTTTGATTTTTTTAAAAAAGATTTTATTTATTTAACAGACAGAGATCACAGGTAGGCAGAGAGGCAGACAGAGAGAGAGGAGGAAGCAGGCTCCCTGTGGAGCAGAGAGCCCGATGTGGGGCTCGATCCCAGGACCCTGGGATCATGACCTGAGCCGAAGGCAGAGGCTTTAACCCACTGAGCCACCCAGGTGCCCCTGATTTTTATTTAACAAATGACTAATTCAATTTTCCCTCTTGTCCCCCTGCCCCTGAGACATAGCCACCCTGATCTTTTCCTCAGAAATTAATGCCAAACAGATCTTTCCTATCTGGCTTTGGTGCAAGGAGCTTGACTACTTCTCCCAGCTTTGGGACCTCTCTAAATAGCAAAGCATACTTTCTACAGAATCCATAAATAAATGAGGAGGCCAATAGTTCATAAAAATAGGAATCATTCATTTAGCCACCAGTTAAAGGAAAAGGGGTAACAGGAGGTTTGTGATAATGCTGATAATTTTGTAAGGCTGATGGTTCTGATAACAATGTCAAAGTATCTAATAACATTGTCAAGGGGTTATTTTCAAATCATGGTAAGGAACATGGGAAGGGAATTTGCCTAAACCAACTTTAACTTAATTAAAATTATTTGCAATTTTCTACATGGGGTGGTTAGCAAATGGTGCAACTGGTAATTCCTTGCCATAACAAATAGTGAATTATTCCACTCACTCTTGTTTTTCTTTTGGACAGTTGGTCATTTCTTTGTTTTATAACCAAACCTCTTGATTTTCTCCCTCCTGCCACCTATTAATTCCCATGTTGTCCCAGTCTAGCTCTCTCCACGGGGCACTTCGGAAGGAAGTCAAACGGCACTCAGCTTGCTTTGTTATTTGCTAAAAACTCTGCTAGATGACGGAGGGGATTAATATTTTGGCTTGTTTTGATTTCCACTCCAGTGACCTGACTTTATAGCAACAAAGCAATAACCAGAAACCATGGTCTAGCTGATGGGATTGGAGAAGTGTGCCGGGAAGCTGGAGACCTGGATGCATTTTATAAACCTAAATGTTTTAAGATGAAATTCCAAATATCCTGCTTACTTTGGCTTTCTTTTTTCAGAAAACAGGCGGCTCTTTGTGGCTCGAAAGAGACACATGGGCTGCGAAGAGTCATCTGAACCGCCCAGAGACGTCTTTAATCTTTTTTTTTTTTTTTTTAAAGATTTTATTTATTTATTTGACAGAGAGAAATCACAAGTAGATGGAGAGGCAGGCAGAGAGAGAGAGAGAGAGGGGGAAGCAGGCTCCCTGCTGAGCAGAGAGCCCGATGCGGGACTCGATCCCAGGACCCTGAGATCATGACCTGAGCCGAAGGCAGCGGCTTAACCCACTGAGCCACCCAGGCGTCCCGAGACGTCTTTAATCTTGACCATTCTCAAACACAGATCTCCACGGTGAGCCACTTTCTAAGGAATTCTTACAATGCAGAGTCTGTTCAGAGGATGCTGATTTCAAAGCATTGGTACACAGGGCACAATGAAAAGGGGCAGAAAGTGCACAGCTCCGAGTAACTTAAGAAAAGGAAGAAAATTCTACAGGAAATGAAAGACTACCCACGTTGAAAGCATATCGCATGCTATGATTCAGAATAAATGAAATATAACTCTTTGGGGGTCTCACATAGACCACCAGAGCTTGCCCTCAGGCATGGCAAAGCACGCCAGCTTCCCATTGTAAAAATGTGCATGAATGAGAAAGGATAAGTGAAGAATATACTTACCATAATCACAGGCAAGGGACTTACCCTTATCTTTTACCAATGATTTGGGTTCTATGACTTTCCATCAACTTTTCTTCTCATAGAACTATAAAAATCTGAATCACTCATGTACTGGGAAGGGTGCTAGTTACTTACTGTTTATCAGTGCCGGATGTGGGTAGATTAATGGTTTCATACCATTCCAAACAGTCTGGTAATCTACGTATTTCGGATTGTGACAAAGCCACCACAATGTTGGATATGAGAGCTGCCTGTGTGTACACATGTAGGCATGAGCCAGTGGAGGGAGGACTTCAGGACCCCCTTCAGAACTGATAGGTGCCCGTTGCCCCCACATCATTCTTCAAGCTTCCTCAGCTCTGCTGTGTATCTCGGGATGTTTCCCAGACTCCTGTATCTGGGGCCCTCTAGCTGGGTTGGACCAATCAGAGATTGGAGGGGGGAACAAGGGAATAGCCATGGTATTACTCATCTTCCTTCCCTCACATCCCTTTTACCCTTCCAGCTTCCAATGGATAAACCCAATAAGATTCCAGCTTTGACTGGGCATCTTAGGTCTCTCCAGCTTAAGAGTGGAACAGTTTATGGCCATGGCCAATTGTGGGACGCTTCACTGTCCTCTGTTAACCTTTAAGACTTCGCAGTCAATTTCCTACCTTCATTCCTACATCTAAATTCTCTTTGCATACTCCCAGTGGTTTCTGTGTCCTCACTGGATTCTCAATGATGTGTTAAGCGTCCTTTACTGAACCACGGCTTCCTTTAATTTTATATGGAATCCCCAACTCTTATAATAAAAATAGTAATAGCTAATATAGAGAGGGCGCTCCATAAGTACCAGGGAAAAGCACTTAGTAAGTCCCTACACAGAGGACAGTTACAGCTTTAGCCTCTAGCTTCTCCTGGTAGCAGCTGATAAATCTCCTCCGGTTGAACTTGCCAGCATGGTTTATGTTAGTCTGACTAGACCTTGACCGATACATAGGCTCTTCTACCTTAATTCTGGTAAGTGTCCCTTTGAATCTTTAAAAAATGGTAATTTCAGCCCGTTTATTTCTATTTTATTTCAACCATACTCACTTTATGAGTTATTATTTATATCGCTATCCTTCTTTTCCCTTTGTTCTTTTTTCTTTAGAAAATAATAAGAATGGGGGCGCCTGGGTAGCTCAGACAGTTAAACGTCTGACTCACGATCTCAGCTCAGGTCTTGATCTTGAGATTGTGGGTTCAAGCCCTGTGTTGGGCTCCACGCTGGGCAGAGGGTCTAGCAAAGACGAGGCGTCAAATAACGGCTCAAATCCTGTTTATGAAGATAGAGATGCTGCCGAAAGGGAATTTTGACGGGCGAGCTATGATTACGTGATACTTGGAAATGTCCATTATCAAGTGATGCGTGGGAGAAGCACTTGGCAAACGAGGACAACTGAGAGGCAGGCGAACGCCTAACAATTTAGAAGTGGAGGACTCCCCGTGCTTGCTTTCCTGCAAGGGAAATGCAGATTTCCGTGGACTGACTCCTACTACTAGTGTGATTACAATATTTTTATTGACCATCTTGATCTTCCTGCCATCTGCCAGAACTTTTTACATTATAAAACATCCCTTTTTACGCTATAAGGAAACAAGTGATGACAATCAAAAGCTCCGAGCTAAAGCCCATTGATGCATGGGGTAGACAGATTTCTAAGACAGCTCCCTAAGATTTCTGCCTTGTGGTGAATAATCCCTTCCCCTTGAGTATGAGCAAAACTGTGAAGCTGTTGGATGTTACCGCCATGTTAATGTTATATTATATAACAGAAGGGATTTTGCAGGTGTAATTAGTTTCCCTAATCAGTTGACATTGACTTACCCTGGATGGGCCTGACTTAAACTTAGAAGGTACTACACCCTTCCCGCCACAGAGTCAAAGGTTTACTGGGAGGACCTATGGAAAGGGCCACAAGAGAGTGGCCTCTGGTAGCTGTGAATGGTCCCCAGACAGCAAGCAGCCAAAAAGGAGGGACCTTAGTCCTATAAACCACAAGGAAATGAATTCTGTCAACAATGTAAGGAGGACTAGAAGTGCATCTTTCCCTAGTCAGGCTTCTTGATGAGGACTCGCCTGGCTGACTCCTTGAGTTCAGCTTCATGTAACACTAATCTGAACTGGACTCCTGACCCACAAAACTGGCAGGTAATAAATTTGTGTTGTGTTACATCACTAAGTTTGTGGCAATTTGTTACACAGTAATAGAAAAATGATACAGTCTGTGGGTCGTGTGCACAGATTCCATTGGCAATCACAGCAAAATACATCATAGCCACAATAAGAAATATATCAAGAAAATCCTAAAATTTTATTGATGCATAAAAGAGGGCTTGGAAAACTGGGGAGATATATTATGTCCCTAATGGGAAGACCAAATGTTTTAAAGATGTCAACCTTAAAGTAGTTTTTATGACAGATAAGAAGTACATGAATAGTCCAATAGAAGAAGTAAAATATCTGAACAAAAAATATACAGAACATTTGGAAATCTTTGGGAAAGGTCACTCTGGAAATAACATCTGAGACACTAAACTAGTCCATAATCTCTAACTGGAACTAAAATCTATAATGTTAGAATGGACTTAAGTTTTAGAACAAGAAAACTCAACAGGACTGAAATAGTAAATTCTAGAGGTGGTGGGAAAAAATGACTTTGCAAACACACAAAGGTATATAGAAGTAAGCACAGAGACAGAGAAGTTCATCAAACCCACAGTGGGACTAGATCTGTGGTCATTTTAGGACCCGAGAGACAGGGTATGAGTAAGGCACTTATACATTATTATAGATTACCTTTGAAATATAGATAATGATATCCAGTTAATATATCTTACAGTGTAATTTGATCAGTTATATGAATGTGTAGTTTTTTTTTTTTTAAGATTTTATTTATTTATTTGACAGACAGAAATCACAAGTAGGCAGAAAGGCAGGCAGAGAGAGAGGAGGAGCAGGCTCCCCACTGAGCAGAGAGCCGGATGTGGGACTTGATCCCAGGATCATGACCTGAGCCGAAGGCAGAGGCTTAACCCACTGAGCCACCCAGGCGCCCCGTAAATGTGTAGTTTTAAAATGTATTGATGTTAGGGAGTCAGATGGTAGCTGCATTTGCAGCGAGCACAGCATAACGCGTAGAGTCCTTGAATCATACTGTTGTACACCTGAAATTAATGCAACATTGTGTGTCAACTATACACCAGCTTAAAAAGTTGTGGTTTTTTTTTGTTTGTTTGTTTTTTTCTAAGGCTAAAGAAATGGGGGGAAAAAAAAGTATGGATGTTCATACAGGATTAGCTGTTTGCTGAAACTCCGATCTGGACCCCAAATTTACACGGAGAAGGACCATTCAAAGTCCCTGGGGGTAACAGCCTCCGGAGTTGTGCTTGGATACTCTCTGGGGGTTGCCCTCCCCTCCTCTCCAGCCTGTAGATTGCTGCCACCGCAGTGCTTTGGCACATAAAGGCACAGGCTGGGACCTGGGACCTGTTCTGCTTTACACAGGGCTGTTTCATGGGTGAGTGACCTGTGTAGCTGTGCTTAAAAGAATCATGCTTGGTGTATAGTTCTGTTAATACTATCCTGAAATTCTTAAATTTTTTTTTAACAAAGGGCCCTGCATTTTCATTTTGCACTGAGCCCTGCAAATTAGGTGGCCCGTCCTGGCTTTAGAGCCCACTGGATTTTTGCTGCTTCTGACAAACAGGGATGAAATTTACTTATAGTTAGGTAGTAACCGGGGAGGGGGCATTCCTCCAAATGCTCTGGTATGCTCCCCTGCCAGACTGTTCCTCTTCTCTAATATCCATCAGTTGGGTCTACTATAACTTCCAGGAAACTGGATGGGTCTCTAAAGAGAACCTTGGTGTTGCTTAACCTCTCTGAACCTCAGTTTCCTCATCTGTGAACGGGGCAAATAGAGGAGGTATTAAACCCCATAGGATTGCCCAGAAGACAGAGAGGATGTATAAAATACTTTGTGTGGGGGGCGCCTGGGTGAATCAGTGGCTTAAAGCCTCCGCCTTTGGCTCAGGTCATGATCTCAGGGTCCTGGAATGGAGCCCGCATCAGGCTCTCTGCTCAGCGGGGAGCCTGCTTCCCTTCCTCTCTCTGCCTGCCTCTTGTAATCTGTCTGTCAAAAAAAAAAAAAAAAAAAACTTTGTGAGGTTCCTGGTGCTTAGTGAGTGTTAGTGCTTAGGAAACATCAGTTCTTTAAAATTTTGAATGTATTTTTTTTAATTTTTAATTTTTTATTAACATAGACTGTATTATTAGCCCCAGGGGTACAGGTCTGTGAATCTCCAGGTTTACACCCTTCACAGCACTCACCATAGCACATGCCTTCCCCAAAGTCCATAACCCCACCCCCCTCTCCGTCCCCTGCACCCCTCAGTTTGTTTTATGAGATTAAGAGTCTCTTATGGTGAATGGATCAAGAAGATGTGGTATATATACACAATGGAATACTATGCAGCCATCAAAAGAGATGAAATCTTGCCATTTGCAACAACATGGATGGAACTAGAGCGTATCATGCTTAGCGAAATAAGTCAAGCAGAGAAAGACAACTATCATATGATCTCCCTGATATGAGGAAGTGGTGATGCAACATGGGGGCTTAAGTGGGTAGGAGAAGAATCAATGAAACAAGATGGGATTGGGAGGGAGACAAACCATAAGTGACTCTTAATCTCACAAAACAAACTGAGGGTTGCTGGGGGGAGGGGGTTTGGGAGAACGGGGTGGGATTATGGACATTGGGGAGGGTATGTGCTTTGGTGAGTGCTGTGAAGTGTGTAAACCTGGTAATTCACAGACCTGTACCCCTGGGGATAAAAATATATGTTTATAAAAAATAAAAAATTTAAAAAAAAAAAGAGTCTCTTATGGTTTATCTCCCCTCCCCATCCCATCTTGTTTCATTTTTTTCCTTCCCTACTAAAATTTTTAATGTTTCTTAAAAAAATATTTATTGAAGTATAATTAACATAAAATGTTATATTAGTTTCTGGTGCACAACATATGGTTTCGACAACTATGTACGTTACTCAGTGCTCACAGTAAGTGTAATCACCATCCGTCACCATACAAAGTTATTACAATCGTATCCACGGTATTTCCTATGCTGTCCTTTCCACCTCCTTGATTTTTTTCATACCCGGAAGTTTGTATCTCCTAATCCCCTTTATCTATTTCACCCACCCACCCCCCACCTCCCCTTCGGCAACCACCAGTTTGTTCTATGTATTGGCGAGTCTGCTCTTTGGTTTAAGGAACATCGATTCTTATCATTTGGGTCACGGGCCCCTGGGAGAATCCTATGATACCTATGGTTTCCTCCCTTACCCCTGCTGCGCCCCCAAATGCCATCTCGGAAAAAATAGCTTGCCTGGAGGCGGTTCCTGGACCCCAGCAAAGGCACGTGCCTCTCGGAGTACATTTAGGCGGTGCTAGCTCCACTCCCGCCGGGAAGCCTCCACCTGCGGCCTCCCACCGCCGCCACCCCGCCACCCCGCCCCTCCCCCTGACTCCGCACGCGGCTTCTCCGCAAGGGTCCCGGCGGCGGCGCCGGAGGGGGCGGGCCCGGCTGTCCGCCCGCCCAGTGTCGGGCTCGGGGTGGGGGTTCCCGCCTATTACTGGATGGAAACTCCGGCGTCCAGAGGGGCGGGAGGGAGAGAGGGAGGGAGGCCCGCGGGTGAAAGGGGCATTGATGCAGCCCGCGGCGGCCTCGGAGCGCGGCGGGGCCAGACTCTGGTCACGTCCGAGCTCCGCGCCTCCTCCTGCTCCTGCTCCTGCTCCGCGCGCCCCGGGGCCGCCGCGCGCCATGCGCCCCCACGGCCCCGCCGCCGCCTCCGCGCAGCGGTTCCTCGGGCTCCTGCTGCTTTTGCTGCTGCAGCTGCGGGCGCCGTCGAGCGCCTCCGAGCTCCCGAAAGGGAAGCAAAAGGCGCTGCTGCGGCAGAGGGAGGTGGTGGACCTGGTGAGTCCGGCGGCGGGAACAGAGCCGCGGGCCACGCGGGGAGGACGCGGCCGGGCTGGCGGGGTTGGGGGGTGGTCTGTACGGCTGCGCCCGTGGTCGTGCGTGCGCCCGGCTGTCCCGCTTTGTCTGAGTCCACGTGTAAGGCAGGACCCGGGCGAGGCGAGCGGTGGGGACGTGGAGCACCAAATGGTGGAGCGGAGATGCGACGTGGGTCGGGTGGGATGCCCCAGAAGACAGGGAGTGGCCCAATAATTTCTGGCTTCTGAGAGCCGTCGTCCCTCCTCCCCGCCCCCAACACCCTGGGAAGACGGAGGGGGTTAGGGCGGCAATGAGAGGAGAATGAGGAGCTCCAGTAGGTTAGAAGGTGGGCCTGGGAGCTGTCTAGGAGACCCTGGAGCTGATCTCCTGGGTGGGCCTGGGCCAGAGCCCTGAGATGTGTCCTCTGTTGGGGCTGGTGGCCACGTCTGCCTGCAGGAGAGAATAACAACCCTCACAGAGCATCCGTCCAACTCTTTGTAACTTGAACCCTGTGAGTCATGTTGGGTCATCTTCCTAGGAAGTGTGGACTGCAATTTACTTTGTTGGACGACCACAGCCCAGGACAGGAATGGTTCACAGGGATCAAGGCCAGAAGGGGAAAATGAAAAGACCCTGCACTAACCCTCCCAGGACCCATTTCACTGTTCTGTTTATAGACAGATGGACAGTCCATCCTTCCAGACACCCTGGGTCCTCAGCCTGTGGCCACCCAGCAGGAGGATCACAGTGGAGCTAAGGGAGAAGACAGTTCACAGAAGAGCAGATGAATACCCCAAGTGCTTTCTGAGGGCTAATCTATGGGAAGGTCTGTTTGCTTAAAGCTCCTTCCCTCCAAAATCAACAAACCCAGTGGAGGGCAGAGCAGTCCTCTGTTCTGTGTCAAGAGCTGTCCTTTCACAGCTACCATATTCCTTGGCACATAATAAACGTCAGTCCTTAGGCCAATCTTAGTTGCAGACAAATATCACTTACAAGCATTGCAGGACCTAAGGGGAGGGGGACATTGTTTTGATTAAAAAAAAAAAAAGTTTCGAGTTTGTTAAGCTGCCATTAGAAACTGAGCTAATAAACCAAACTCCCTGGCAGCTAGTTCTATGCCAGATTCAAAAACTCTGGAAAAAAATTCCTGCCATTGCACACTGCACATTTTGGTGATGTGCTATGTAATTTTGCCCCACAAAGCAGACAATGTGTTCAGGGCTACAGTTCTATTTTAAGTGTCCAAATTGTCTAAAACTGTACCAAATGGCTGGGGTTCATGTGCAGTTTGCATTTTATGGATTCATAATTATGATACACAAAATACCCCTTTTCTCCATAAAGCTAGCAATTTTTTCTTTTCCTCCACGGATTTGCAGTACCTGTGGTTACCCACAACTCTCGCCCAGCTTGGAAAAGCTTATTGTACAGCCAAGCTCAGGTGCATCCTGTAGATTGGATTTGGTTTTGCTGGAGAGAAAAAAAAAATGTTCATGTGGTCGTTGAGAAGGTTTCAACAGATGCTATAAAGCAACGTCTTTGTACAGGAGCTTTCAAAGCGTTCCTTTCAAGCTTCCAGCACGCTCTGCCCCCTGGTGGCCAGTGAAAGAAACAGGGGTTCAGTCTACAGACATTCGTAGAACACCCACCTAGTACTAAGCCTGTGCTAAGTTAGCATTTTAATTTTAATTTTTAAAATATTTTATTAATTTATTTGAAAGAGAGAGTGAGATCACACATAGGCAGAGAGAAAGGGAGAAGCAGGCTTCCTGCTGAGCAGAGAGCCTGATGCGGGGCTAGAACACAGGACCCGATCCCAGGACCCGGAGATCGTGACCTGAGCCAAAGGCAGAGGCTTAACCCACTGAGCCACCCAGGCGCCCCAAGGTTAGCATTTTTAAAGTGAAAGAAGACAGATGTAATATGCGTGGAACCAAATTCTGTAAAATTATGTGGTCATTGAAATGCAATTTTTAGATAAAAACCTGAATAAACACTCTCAACCTTGCCACTACTGACATTTGGGGCTAGATAATTCTTTGTTGTGGAGACTGTCCTGCACATTGTATGAGGTTTAGCAGCACCTGTGGTCCCTATCCACATTAGATGCCAGTAATACCCTTCCCTCCCAAGTTGTGACAACCAAAAATGCCCCCAGATATTTGCTAAGTACACCCTGGGGGACAAAATCATCTGTGATTGAGAACTAGTGATATACAGAAAAATAAAACTTTGTGTATCACCTTGTCTCAGGGGGAATAATAATGAAAAAAAAAATCAGACGTTTTGTTGTTTCTCCCTTCCCACTTGAAAGCTATGTCTGAACATGTATCTGCTAGTGAAAGCGAGTGAGATGACTAAAATGAAAAGTAAACTAGAATAAACCAAACTGCTTTAGCATATTTTATACTTTAATTTGTCTTCAAATTTTGTTAAATACATTTGCATTTTGTTAAATACTTTTCTTACTATTTCTTTGGCAATACATAAATAAATAGCGTCTTTTTTACACCAGGAAAATGGTAATGGCCAAAGTCATGACAAAAATCGTTTATCAAAACACAAATGAAATTGGTGATGTAACAAGAAATTGATTGGGAAACCTTATATATATGAGCATCCTTCCCAGGCACCAGCATCACTGGATTTTATAATATGACCATGTCTAAGTCCAGAAGTAATTTTCATATATAAGGAATCTTGGATTTTTTTTTTGTTCTCATTAGACAGTATCATTATACAGAATGATAGTACAAGTTACACCAATAGGGGAATGTTAAAGTAAAAACTTTAAGTCGATTGCATTTGGGGTTGGACCCATTCCAGAATAGACAAGGGAATTAGAGATAAAATGTTACCTTTACTAATTACTCCACTGTATTGGTGTGCGTGGCTTCTGTGTGTGTGCTGGCCGACAGGTTTCCTAATGCTGTCTTTCCTGGGTCTAGACGCTGGTTAAGTTCCACCCAAGGGAGTAGACACACTTGCCCAGGGTCATGGCCTCACATGGTCTTGGGAGAATAGTAAGAATCATCATGGCCGACATGGGCAATGTTCACTGTGTGCCCCACGCTGCTCCAAGCAGTTTCATAGAAGACCTCACTTAAATCTCACATGAATCCTACCACATAAGAATCTTCATCATTTTCCCTCTTTTACAGGTAAGGGAACAGGCACTGAAATGTTGAGCAAGTTGCCTTATCTCATATAACTAAAAAATTAAAGTCCAGAGTATCTATGCTCTTAACTTCTACTTGATACTCTTGCTGCCTGCCCACCAAGACCAGAGAGAATCCGGGCACTTAAGAGGTTTGACAGATTATTGCCCCCTGTTGAAGGCCAGTGGTTTTCTGTGACCAGGCCGTTAGCTCCTAAGGAGAAGTGAGGTTGGAGGCCAGAAGTTTTAGTCTAATGACACTTCCTTCACATAAAAATAGAAGCAAGAGATGTGCAATCCAATTCAAAGACATTGCTGGTGTAAGAGAATTCTTAGCTAAGATTTTTTTGATAAATATATCCCTAGGACTATGTCTTAGAGAAATAATTCAAAAGACATCGCTATATGGGTGAAAATTTTCATTACAATAATACTAATGATAGAAAAAATAGAAATAACCTAAGCATCTCCAAATAGTGCGATGTTTGCATAAAATGTTCAGAAGTATCATTATGATACTCTACAGTCCTTTACAACATACAGGGTTAGAAGAAAAAAGCACTATATCTAATTATGTTCACCCTGGTATACAGCAATTTAAGAATTATGTATGCTTTTAATAAGCAGTAGGAAAAAAGCAGGCAAATGAAAACATTTTGTCTTTGATTTCTCTGTGTGTGTGTGTGTGAGCAGTCTGTGCAATAGAAAGAAATCTCAGTATTTTAGAAATAACTTTAAAATCAATTCTCTGTATAAACTCATCTAGAACATAAGCAAGTGGTATGAAGAGCTTCTTGACTCCAAGGGCTCCAAATAAATGCAAGTCTGGGGTCCAGGGGTGGCTCACTTGGTTAAGCGACCAACTCTTGGTTTCAGCTCCTGTCATGATCTCAGGGTCCTGGGATTGAGCCCCCTCCCCACTGACCCCCAGTGTAGTCCCCAGTTGAGCCTGAGCGGAGTGTTAGGCTCCATGATCAGCAGGGAGTCTGCTTGTCTCCCTCTCTCTCTGCCCTTCCCCCTGCTGTCTCTCCCCCCCCCCCCCCCGCTAAAATAAATAAAATAAATCTTTAAAAAAAATGCAGTTCTAATCATCAAGTCTTTGAATCTTGAGCAGTGAGGGGTTTTCCCCTTTTCTTTTGTCTGTTGTAGTATAATGGAATGTGCTTACAAGGACCAGCAGGGGTGCCTGGGCGAGATGGAAACCCTGGGGCCAATGGCATCCCTGGTACCCCTGGGATCCCAGGTCGGGATGGATTCAAAGGAGAAAAAGGCGAATGCTTGAGGGAAAGCTTTGAGGAGTCCTGGACACCGAACTACAAACAGTGCTCATGGAGTTCACTCAATTATGGCATAGATCTTGGGAAAATTGCGGTAAGTAAAGTCTGAATTATTTTAAAGTTGAAGAAAAGCCTTTGAGTTTTCTCAGTTGAGTATGAATTGAAGATTTTATTTTTGCTGAAAGACTTTTCACAAAATTAAGGAGTAGGGACCCTGTAGCTAAGTTAGAATTAATGAATAAAAAAGATAACATTTCAGAGTTAATTTTATAAAGGTATTTCTAAGATAAATCACTATGTTATTTTAACCCTAATAATATCTAAAATAACTTGCTCCTTTTTAAAAAATGCAAACAAAAAGGGAGAGCATAAGTATCTGTATTGGGCAGTAAGGAACTTTCCAGTCTTGTTTAAAAGTGAAATTAACTTTGAATTAGTGTAAGAAATTCGGCTGTGGTCCCAGGCATAAGGGTGGGAAGAAATTTCCAAGAAACTAACCATGTGATAGGAATTACCTCCAAGTGGAAAGTCTGTTGGTATTTGTCATTCTGGGTAGCCCATGTGGCTTAAAATTGCTAAGCTTAAGAAAAGTGGAATGGTCCAGACATGTCCTACAGTGAGCATTTAGAATTTTTCTGCAACATTTTGATTAATGATTCAGTCACTTTAATGAGTGTTTGCTTCGAAAGCAAGGCAAGGTGACTGGGATGGCACAGAACTGAAGAAGCTGGGGCTCTTCCTAAGCCTCTTTCTTCTTTTGTTGGACCAGTTGTAGATGGTTCCATGTATATATTATTATTATTATTATTCAGCATTACGTTATTCCTTGATATTAACCACTCCTACCACCAGGCAAATGCAAGTAGAAGAGATTTTACTTTCACAAAACTCTGAGCTGCTCATCTCAGCTTTTTACGGTCTGCTTGATTATCTATGAAATTGCGTGAGACCGCCCTGATTTGATTTTTTTGTGTACTAGTATTACTGCAGGCTTTGTTTTCCTATGTGACTTCTTAAAAAGCATTTTGTTAAAATGGGTCAAAATGTTACCTGCTTCTTTAACACCTGACATTGACAGACTGGTTACTTATTTATAGTTCATCAGAAGTTGCTGAGTTCTCTCTAAAATGACTCTGAATTATTAATATGTTTTTAAGTTTCTTTTAGGAGCGGTCAGAATGAGTTTCGGTGCTTTCCGAAGGTAAAAGATAGTAGACCTTGAGCCAGTAGAGAGATGAATTTTGCAAAGAGCCATTAGAGAAAAAAAAACCGGGGTCTTCTAATTATGTCATTATAGGTAAAGACTAAAACCTCCACCTGTGCTTTATCTCTGATACTTTTTGCTATTGGTTGCAAAGAGACCAGTCAAGAATAAATATATAGTCTAGAATGTAAGGATCATGAAGGCAGATTCTGTTTCATTTACTGTGGTAACTGTAAAGTCCAGCACGTAGGACCCAGGAAATAGTTTTGGAGTGGAAAAAAAAAAGTAGATATATAGACCAGTTTGGCTTAAAATACTGAAGACCAGCTGTTTTGAGTAAAACTAAAAGATACCTTCAGTGGCGTGAAGAATTCTAAGAATGCCATGATTTAATTTTCTTAGAGTTCCTAACATCGGAGTCTCTTCTCTCTCTCCTTCTGTAAAAGTTAAGCTTTTTAAAATGTAGTTTGAGGAAAAGGAAAAGTGGAGTAATGGTCACACTACAACTTGAAAGCATCTTGTAAATGGAAATTGAAAATGCTAATTACACCCCATTTATGTGTTTATGATAGGAGTGTACATTTACAAAAATGCGCTCAAACAGCGCTCTAAGAGTTTTGTTCAGTGGCTCCCTTCGGTTAAAATGCAGAAGTGCGTGCTGTCAGCGTTGGTATTTCACGTTCAATGGAGCTGAATGTTCTGGACCTCTTCCCATCGAAGCCATCATTTATTTGGACCAAGGAAGCCCTGAACTCAATTCAACAATTAATATTCATCGTACTTCTTCTGGTACGTAGAATAGTGACTGCAGGGTGTGCCTGACGTCTTTAGAGACGGAAGACTGGTTTGGAACCCGCTATCATGTTAGCTCACCAGCCTGTGATAAAGAGACCGATAGCAAGTTTTCAGCACCTAACTCTTCATCCCGGTTGCATTTCAGAATTCCCTGAAACAGATCTTTAAAAAAAATACACAGATGCCTACGTCCCGTCTCTGACCAACTGTGTCAGAATCTCTGGGTCTAAGACTGTATTTTTTAAAAGACCCCCGAAGTTGAAAATCACTGAATTAGATGAAATGGTAGAACAGCCCATAATGCCACAGAGCAGTGGTTTCCAACTCTGGCTACACATGAGGTTCAACTAGGGCACTTAAATCCGCACCCGCCCTTCTAAGGAATCTGATTTCATGGGGCTAGATGCAGCCAAGGTACTGGAATTTCTAATGCTCAACCCGGCTTGAGGTCCACTTGGTAAGGTGATCATTTCTCTGCCTCGTCCTTTAAAAGGATAGATATTGTCTGCTGAATTTGTAAAAGAGAACATTTCTATAGTGCATTCTTTGTTTCTGCCTAATGTAAGAGAAAGAGTTTAAGACAATCATTTAAACCAGTGGTCATTAAGCTATAAGAAAAAAAACATTATTAGTTTGTTCTATTTGATTTTAAGGTTCATTAAAGAAAGTTTGGAAGATACCAAGAAATAGAGGGGGGAGGGGCTTCTGTTAATGCCATCACTCAGACACACCACTGTATTTGGCTGCCAGCCATTTTGGTTTCTTGAGTTGCAGTGGGATAGCACACTGTGATGGTCCACGTTGGGAGAATCACAAGATGTATATATCACTGGCTTCATTCCCCTCATGTTTTGCAGGGATGTCTCACTAACCTTGTACGTAGCAATGACAGAGGGAAGAAAAGAGGTCCCTCCCTATTAATCAGAAGCAGTTCTATTTCAGCATGCTTTGGGGACCCAAGTCAGATACTGAACCCCAAAATTAACATAGCACATTTATTCCTAAGAAATCATGGCCATCCCTTCTGCATTCTTCCTCAAATCCCCACACTCTCCTTGAGATATAAAGAAGATATTTGAATCCCCTCTCTTGGCACATAGAAAAGGTCCAGGGAAATAAAGTGTGTTAGGTAGGACAGTACAATCAGTGTTCTGGCAAGCAGAAACCAGCTCCTTGCCTGCTCTCTTGTCTCCCCAGCCCTCTCTTTGATCAAGTTAAAAAGTTTCATCACCAAGTCCTTAGATACTTGTGCTGGAAAGGATATGTTTTCCATCTGAGCAGCAATGCCTGCAATAAGAAAAACCTAGATAGAAAATCAGAATTTGATTAGGAACTGATATATGTTTAGTATATGTACATAGTAAATACATATTATATACATAGACATAATATTTATTACATTATATACTACATAGTAGGTACAGGATATGTGTAGTTGAGATAAGCAACTAGCTTTCTATTGTATTACCTTTAAGGTGTTTGTGTTAATATCTTGCTATAATTTAAGCCTTTAGGCTCAGGAACTGTGACCTATACATGCATATGTTTTATAAATTATTTAACATAGCAGCTCCTGACCACAGTGTGGAAATTATTTGGTGTGATCACTTGGGTGGAATGTCAGAAGTAATTTGGTATTTATAACAGTTTTTGTATTAAGATGGTAAAAGGATACCTCCATAATGAAATCACTTTCCCTTGCGCACAGATACTCTTTCCTGAGAGAGAGGAGATACTCTACACTTAGTACATCAAGGATGACTTAAAGCCTTGGATATGCCCATGGGAGTTTGAAAAACATTTAAATGTCACCTTGTTACCTGGGGCTAGAAAGGGAACAGGTCTAGAACCCCCTAATCCAACATATTTCGGGTGCTTATTAAGTTGCAATACTACCTTATCCCAGTAAATATGCTCATTCATTCAAAAAACATTATTTCACAGGTTCAAAACCATGAAGTGACCAATTGACCCTCCTCATGTGAGACTAGAGGTAGACTCAAATTTGTTTTACGTCCTGTACGTGTGGTGAACAAGTTTCTAGGCCATGGGTGTGCCGAACTTAGGAGAACATGAGTATTTCTGGACATTTTCACCCAGTGTGGCCCTAGATAAAGTGGGACTGTGATCATACTGCTTTGTTCTCCCAGCTTTGAAAGGGCCCCGAACCACAGTCAAATCCCTGGATTCTGAGGGATTTACCTTAGATTCATTGACGTGTGAGCTCAAGGAAGAAGATCGCTTCAGACCTACATCCCTGAGGCTCAGTTGGAATGTACTAACCTACCAAATGGGAAACCTGACTGGTTACATGATAGCATCCCTCACTACTTCTCCATCAGAACTCATTTTCTGAAACAATCTGGCAACCTTGGGTTCCTTTTCCTCCTTACACAGACACGTATCTTTTTGTTTCTTAAAATGACCATTGAGGGATTTTTTTTTAAAATATAGAAGGACCGCAGTAAGATGAAATGCAAGTTGTACATTAGAATATGGACCAGAGACCCTGAGAAAAGTTGTATATTAATAAAGCATAAGAACACTGAGGAAAAGCAGGGTGTTTGGTTTGTTCACTGTGAGGAAATTCCACGTAAAATGGGATTTCTAGACTGAAGGGCTGGTATAATGATTATGCTAGAATTTCTTTTAATGTTACAAAGTCCTTCTTTTGTATTTTGTGTTTTATATTTTGTATTTACAAGTGTATAGGTAAGTGTTGGAAAAGGCTTACATATCAAAAAGAACTGCATATCAAATAAAATTTCATGGCTTTTTTTTTTAAGATTTATTAAAAAAAAAAAGAATTATTTATTCGACAGAGAGAGATCATAAGCAGCCAGAGAGGCAGGCAGAGAGAGAGGGGGAAGCAGGCTCCCTGCTGAGCAGAGAGCCCAATGCGGGGCTTGATCCCAGGACCCTGGGATCGACCCAAACCAAAGGCAGAGGCTTAACTCACTGAGCCATCCAGGGGCCCCCAAAAGTCATGGCTTTCAAAAGTGTGGGCTTCTTCCATTTAAGGCAGTTAAAGAAACTGCCTTTATTTTTTGTTTCTAGTCACTTGAACAGTAACTTCTGGTAACTAAACAGATTCTGGTTTTATGGCTAAAACCTGTGAGAAAACTGCCTGTTCAGCTTATATCATCGGATGGATAGGTATACATTTTTAAAAAAATACTTACGTGGTAAGAAGGAGAGAACTTATCTTCATGAAGTCCTTATTAAGTGTTAGAATTTTTAATTCACTGTGCGTTCAATAGATTTGTTAGCTACCTTGCTAGGGTAATAACATTTAGATGAAGATTTTTGCTTTTTGTTCTAAAGAAGGGTGTAACTTTCCTCTCTGTTCTGCAGTGGAAGGGCTCTGTGAAGGAATCGGAGCTGGACTAGTGGATGTTGCCATCTGGGTCGGGACCTGTTCAGATTACCCGAAAGGGGACGCCTCCACCGGATGGAATTCAGTATCTCGCATCATTATTGAAGAACTGCCCAAATAAATCCTCTGATTTTCATTCCCTACCTCTTTTTTAATTAAAACTTTAAAGGGTTCATTTTAGTGGCATTTTTATATCATTTTTATGTATACGTCTGAAGAAGAAACGAAGATAAACGTGTCTCAGACCAAAGTGTAATCTCACACTGTTTGGAAAATCCAGTATTATTCATTTTCCTTCCATCAGAAATGGTTTCAGGATTTTGTAGTTGATTAGAATACCTTCTTCATAGTCCCCATTCCCTGAACCTGTAATCTGGAATGTCATTGTGGTCTTTAACTTTTCCTGTTCTCTTAGGATAGCGTTTTTTGAAACAGGAAGGCTACCATATCAGTCTTTGTACAAGTTGTAAATGTTGAGAACTATTTTATATCTGTGAAATAAAACTTATTTCAAACAACTTCAATATGTTAACCTAATTGCCACTAAAATTAGCATTCTTAGTACTTTCTTTCTGAAAAGTTGGGGTCATTTAACGATCATATATAAAATTTTAGTGCATGTATAGTACTGTTCCATATTTTGAAGAATATCAAGAAAAAAGGGGTATTTACATGTCAAGAAATACATTAGCACTTTAGGAATTTTATCTTTAACAAAGAATAAAAAGGTGTTATTTTTAACAAAGAATAAAAAGAGGAATTCTGTCCTTAAATTGTTTAGGATTTGGTAGGGAGGATAAGATATATACAAAAATAACAATAAATCGAAGATCAATATGTAGATTGACATACAAGTTGTTGGAGGGGTGGTACAATTCAAGGGATGTTTTGTTACGTCTGACCAAGGTGATCAGAAAGAATTCATGAGGAAGGAAGGGCAGGTGTCAGACTGACAAAAGTTAAGTGAATCCTGGACTTGAACTGGGAGTATCTATATGAACTTCTGAAGTACTTTAACTTAAATAAGACTATAAAACAATAACAACAATGTCTCCTAGTTTCTGGCCTGCAAACAATGACCTAGAAAAGGCTTAGAAATGATGACCCATTGAGTAACGATCTCCACATTCCATTTCCTTCTAAAAGGAACTAAGCCTCCTTGAAGAAAGATGTGATTTCAGCTCCGGGATAGGAAGATGTGATTTCAGCTCCAGTGTGAGTCTGGAACGTGTTGGCATACTTGGAAAACAAGGCAGCTATGAAAGATAACCGAAAAGGATCCAAGAGCCAACTTGAATTGGTTCCCTCTGGCAAGGACGGTACAATGTAAGCATCAATAAAGATAATAACTGCAATGGTTTGTAACACATCAAATATGTTTTAATATAGGAGTTCATAATGACATTAACATAAAATTCATCGGTCAACTTGGAGGATGCCAGCAAACCCCCCTGTTACTCTCAAGATTGGTAAATAGAAAAAAATACAAGCATTTATTCTGCTTTCTCAACATGAACTGTATTTCTGGGTGACTATATTTTGGATGAAGGGAAATTTCTCCTTATGGAAGTGTGTGTGTACTTTGTAGTGTGTATTGGTATAGATAACAAATGAGGAGTGATGGAATTGGAATATCAAATTTTCAACCCATCACAAATTAAGGGATCTAGCAATGACTGTCAATGACTGATTACTTTCCAAAAAGGGAGGGAAGAGACTAAGTACCTCTTAATGAAAGGATGTTAACACCACCCAAGAAGTAGTTTTGCCAAGGAACAAGCAAACTTGGATTTTATAGAGCTTCCAGATATAACTCTTAAACTTTAGGAAATATAGGGGATAGAAGAACCTGTTAATTGACACGACAGAATCATAATCAGCAAATCTAGACTGTGGAGACTTGAAAGACACCTTGGTTTCTTCAACAACAACAACAAAAATAAATTGCAAAACAAGAGAATGAAAAAACATGGATGACAAGAGATTTACTATTGTGTCAAGCCATCTCAATATTTGAACTTTATATGGATGTGAGATAGTTGAGGACATTTGGACATTAACTGGATATATGATATCAAATAATTACTTTTTAGATACAATAATGGTATTGTTATTTTTTGGACTTTTAAAAAATATTTTATTTACTTATTTGACAGAGATCACAAGTAGGCAGAGAGGCAGGTAGAGAGTGAGGGGGAAGCAGACTCCCCATTGAGCAGAGAGCCTGATGCGGGGCTTGATCCCAGGACCCTGAGATCATGACCTGAGCCGAAGGCAGAGGCTTAACCCACTGAGACACCTAGGTGCCCCGTTTTTGTTTTTGTTTTTTTTAAGAATTTATTTTTAAGGGGCACCTGGGTGGCTCAGTGGGTTAAGCCTCTGTTTTTGACTCAGGTCATAATCCTGGGGTCCTAAAATCAAACCCCACATAGGGCTCCCTGCTCAGTGGGGAGCCTGCTTCACCCTCTCCCTCTGTCCCCCTACCCCACTCATGCTGTCTCTCTCTTTCTCATTTGCTCTTTCAAATAAATAAAATATTTTTAAAGGAAATTTTATTTTTAAGTAATCTCTACACCCAACATGGGGTTTGGATTCACAAACCCGGGATCAAGAGTCATATGCTCCACCGAGCCAAGCAGGCACCCCATATGTGGTTATTTTTGAATAATGTTTATCTTTTAGAGGTACTGCAATATTTAAGGTAAAGTGATATGATGTCTGGGATTTGCTTCAGAATAATCTGGAAAGGAAAGCTGGGTGAGAAGGAGGATGGATGAAATAATGTTGAAAAGAGAAGTTAACAAAGATGGGTAAAAATTTTGAGAAATGGGACTGGGATTAAGGACATGTTGGCTGGGGACGAGAACATTAGTTCAGACCTCTTTAAATCAGCACAGACTGTGAAGATACCTGGCTCCCACGTGAATGCCTACCAAAGAACATCCACTGCAGATCAGGCTTTTAATAGTGAGATGGACAAAATATCACACTGTTGATGTCAGCTCCTTTCTCCAGCCACTCCAGAGCTAGTTCAATGGAGCCATGAGCAAAGAAGCCCTGGCGGCAAGGATGGAGGCTCTTCAACAATATGGAGTTTCCCTTAAAAGGCTGGCTGGGTTAGTGTTACTGAACATGTAACACTGGCACCATTCCCTGAGAGGACAAGCCAAACATCTAGGGGACCTCTTCTACCACGGAGGGACAAAGATTCATTCTCATAGAAATAGACATATATTCTGGATATAGATTGCCCCTCCTCCCCGTGCCAATAATACTTCTGCCAGCACTCTTATGCATGGACCCCACTGTCATGGCATTCTACTCGGCACTGCTTCAGATCTCGAAACCTCATTTTACAACACAGAAGTGTAGCAATGGGGCTCACCCCCATGGAATTAACTGGTCTTACTACTTACCCCGTCATTTGAGAGTGGCTAAGTCTAAAGGAAAGGTGAAATGGCTTACCAAGGACTCATTATGGTACCAGTCGGTAGACAGCATCCTAGAATAGGGTTTTGCCTTATAGGATGCAGTGTGTGCTTGGATCAGAAATCATAAGCTGTCATCTCTCCTGTGACCAGAATATAAGCAGTGGAAGTGAGAGTGGCTTCTCTCACTATTATACCATTTTGCTTTTTTTTGTAGACTTTTTGCTTTCTGTCCTGGCAACTTTGAACTGCGGGTTTGGAGATCTTGGTATCCAAGAAGGGAATGCTTCCACCAGGGGAGACAAAAATAGTTCCACTGAATTGGAAGAGGAGACCTAGTTTTCTGTACTAGCTTTCTGTTGACTGCATAACTAATTTAGTAGATTTAGACAACATAAATTTATTTATCTCATGGTTTCTGTGGGCCAAGGGTCTAGGTACAGGTTAGTTGAGTCTTCTGCTTATGGAGTCACCGGGCTGAAATCAAGGTATTGGCTTAGTTATCTCATCTGACACTCAGGATTCTCTTCTCAACTCACGTGTTTGAAGAATCCAGTTCCTTGCAGCTGGGTTGTTAAAAACCTTGTTTTCTTGCTATCAGCTGAGAACTGCTTTTACCTCTTAGAGGTCGCTCCCAGGTGCTATCTATGTGGCACCTCCTCTTATGACATGGCTCTTTTTCTTCCAGACCAGCAAGAGAACTCTGCTGCTTATAGGGTTTGCCTGACTGGGTTGATTGGGGTTCCCCAAGTTCATCTCCTTTTGGATTATAGCCAACTGTTTAGGGATCCTAATTACATCTGCAGAATTCCTTCTGCCATATAATATAAACATAGAATTGATACCCAACTCTATTGACAGGTCCTAACAATGCTCCACTAGAAATAGGTTGTTTACATCAGGGGCGGGGTTCATGGAATCCACACTAGAAGCCTATCTACCACAGCCTGCCACCTGGCCATTTTGCACTCTTTATACCACTGAACCAACAGGTGAAAAACAGGAGTTAATCTATCGGCTTTACTGGTGGATCCTAATTACCAAGGGAAATTAGTTGCTACTATGGTGAAAGCAAGAAGGACTACGCTTGGAACCCAGAAGATTTTCTGAAGTTCTTTTTAGTACTTCAGTGTCAAAGATGAATGGAAAACCCGAAAAAGCAGAGTGACTGGGCATCCAGAACTTTCAGAGAGGAGGATTTGGACCTACTTCACCAGGTAAAGAAGACAGAGCTGTGGGTTCTGTCTGTGGGCAAGGAACATGTGGAATGGTAGTTAAAGGTGGAAGCTATAGCTATCAACTATGACCTTGTGAACAAGGACAGAAGCCAGTACTGTGGTAGCTTTGGATATTTTCTCTTTGGTATATGTCTGCTTGCTAATGCTTTTCTTCCTTTCTCTCCTTCCCATTTTTATCTTGCATAAAAGTTGGTGGAGGTCAACTTTACAATGTAGTCTTTAGTTAACAAAATATTCACTGGGGCCATGACTGAATTTGGGGAGTAATTAATATAGCCAGCAATGGATTCAGTGATCGTTGGGCTTTGTATTTTCTCATGCGGGGGGAGGGCAGGCACTTTCGGGAGAGCTGTATCATGCTAGGGCTAAAATAGAGTCAGTTGCTTCGTCCTTGTGCAGGAATTGGAATGTGTATAGAAGGTTGCAAATGAAACTAAGGACTCCAAAGGGTCAAGCTACTCACCAATTTATTACGTCTGAGCTCTAAACTCATTCTTCAGTACCTACACTGTGATAATGAGCGGGTCTCTTTAAGACGCCTCTAGTAGGATCCTATTAAGAGAATACTGGAGGGGCACTGCAGAAGAAAGAAGCTTGTCTTCCTAGGTTTCAGTGTGCTGAAAGGTGCTTTTTCTTGCTCCTCTCAGTGGTGTGTGTGTGTCTGTCTGATGGTACTCTGCTCTTTGCACACCCAGAATGCACAGTCCTTTAACTAGGACTTATAGCCCCAGCCCCTGCAGTTGAGGACATCCCATACTCCTGGCTTCTGCTGTGGCAGCGCCCCTGACTCTCCAGCATGCCCACCCACGAGTCTCGGCTTGCCTGTGCCCTAGAGTTGTTTCTGAAGCCTTTCCAACGTGGACATCTGCCCTGGTTTTGCACCTGCAAAAATGTCCCAACTTCCTAGGCAACCTGCTCAACAAGGCTTGGCTTGTGTCCTAAGGGATCTTTTCCTGTTTATCATATAATGCTAAACCAGCTCTGGCTCAGTAAACCCAGCAGACTTTGTCATCATCTGGTGGTCTGCGATGGTACCTACTTCAAGAGGTCTGAATTGCAAAGGGGGGCCCTCTTCCAAGCTTGTCCTTCCTTGTCTCCTCTTTTTCACCTTTAGGGCACTGTTAAAGAGTTCCCGTAATATTTTAGCAATTCCTTAGCAATTCCTTCAACTTCTCTTGGTGAAACTTACTGTGTGTTCTGCCTCCAGATTGGGTTTAGATTGATAAGAAGGTAATTAGTTGATCGGAGATGGGGACAAGGAAGTGACCATGAGTAGTGTTTTCTCTCTTCTTTGGGAACAAGCTGCTCACAGCATGAGTTCAGCCCCATAACCCCTTGCTGTTATGTTTTGTTTTTTTTTTTTACGATTTATGTGAGAGAGAGAAGGAGCAGAGGGAGAGGGAGAAGTAGACTCCAAGCAGGGAGCATGACCTGAGCAGAAGCAGGCATCCAATCGACTGAGCCACCCAGATGCCCCCTTCTTGCTGTGTTTTACAAGGACAGGCTCTAAGAGTCTTGGTCCAGTGCTCTCTGGGGCTGGAAGCATAGGTGCGAATGACTCCGAGGCCTGATATAAGCAAAACTTCTTTTACACAGATACAAGTCTCATTTCTCTAATTTCAGCCTTACTACTGCTAAGGATGATAATATCCTATCATGCTTCACTTACCTTGTCAATTTATGAATTAGTTTTTTTTTTTAAGGATTTATTTATTTGAGAGAGTGCTCGCAAGTAGGGGGAGGGGCAGAGGGAGACAGACTCCTCGCTGGGCCAGGAGCCTGCTGCTGGCTCAGCTGCAGGACCCTGAGATCATGACCTGAGCTGAAATCAAGAGTCAGATGCTCACCCGACGGAGCCACCTGGGCACCCTCTAATTATGAAAACATTTTAAGCCTGGGCGAGAAAGAGGTTAATGTGAATCACTTAACAAAAACTTCTTGTTGCTTTTCGACATGTTGTGTGTAAACTGTTTTTATCACCTCCTAGCCTTGAGTAGAACATGCCTGACATCACGATATATACTGAAATCTAATATAAACCCACAATTTTGTAATATTTGATGTCAGAAAATGCATTAGAGACAACTTCAAATCATCCAACACTTGTACAGTTGGACCTTCTCCAATAGCAGATTTTAGTTATTTTTCTGTCTGCTGGTCAGTCTTCCTCTTTCCTGCTTTTCATGGTGAGTTAAATAACCTCTTTAATTCTTGATAAATATTAAATAGCTTGTGTTTTTCAATTAAGGGAAGAACATTTCAAAAACCTATACAACCTATGGAAGGGTCACGAAGTGCTCCTTTTTCCTAAAAGAAACATCAATTTCCATAGAAACGAAGAGGTCAGCATCATCACAGTTGACGGGAAAATGACATAGAGACTTTAGGGTCTGTATCACAGTCCCAGGGAGTAATAGAAAGACCCAACTGAGAGTGGCTTAATAAAGCTATTGGTTCACTCAGTTGAAAACTATAGAGGTACATGCAGCTGGGGGTCAGAATTGATCGAGAATCTCATATGACATGATTTAGGGCCCTGTTTCTTTCCATTTTTTTCTTGTCATTTCCTTGGTTTGGATTTCATCTTGACTCCAAACTCCCCCTCCTCTCCAATTCATAATCCTGAATTGCCTTTGAGGGGCTTTGTGAATTAGGGTACAAATCCTAACTGGTGAAACAGCAAGGAGAGAATCTATGTCAGGACACACAGATAAAAAAGTCTTTTTAAGAGTCACCCCAACTGGGCCAGCTTAGGCAACTGTTTCAATTCCAAACATTCATTGTGAACAGAGATGGCCCATTTAGATTGGCTCTGCTAATCAGCATCAAACCCCTCCCCCCCCCACACCCACCCCACGCAAGTGAGGCCAGTTCCATCTAAACCACAAAGGTGTGAATGAAGGGAGAGAGGTTCTGAAAAGAAATTCCGGCTACTAGTCTCAGAAGGTAAACAGATGCCAAGCAGCCAGTAACAGGGTATTGACTAGAGATATTTGCAGGGTCTATTTCTTATTTACTCATTTGGAAAGACATTTAAGACCTCAGCCAAAGTAACCCAAAACTTCACATACTTTCTGATGTTAAAGAATGTATTTTCAGAAAAGAAATAGTTATATCGTTTCATGGTATTTTATTTCTGCAATTTTATAAACACTAAAGAGGCCTTGCTATTAACGTAACAACACTCTGCCTGGAGGATTCTATGTTCAGTAAGGTGTCCATTCTACAGACAGACCTTGCTCTGATGACTCCTGAACTCAAACACACTTTTCAGTTGATAACCCTTTTCTAGTATGGCTTTAAATAACACGACTTTCTAAAACGGCCACGCTACAAAAGCACACACTGCAAACATAACAACCTCCTTTTCACAAGGCATGAAAGCCAACATCGTCTTGGTTCCCATTCTACCATGCATTCATTCTCTGATGCTGAGCTCCAAGTTTTGTTTTGGCCTCAACCTTCCGGCTCGCACCCCCTCCTAGACTCCCAGAAATTTTTTCAAGCTATTTTTTATTCAAGCAATTTTTTCTACCTTTCCTTTATCTGCTGAAATCCAAGGAAGAAGAGCCTTGAGTGAAATGAATACTTGCTCTTTGCCCCACCTGCTTAACTGCTTGCAATCTGTCTTCAGCCTCTATAATTTGAATCTGCTTAAAGTTATCAGTGACATTCATCTTCACCTTACTGAAATATTTACATGGTTGATAACCCCTTCCCTTTGAGTTTGCTCCTCTTATCTGATTGGTTGTCTTCTGTCACCCTTACGATGTAACCGTGTCTCTCTCTTCTGTTAATGACTCTCACTTCTCTTTTACTCATCAAATAAAACCGAAACACATGTAGTAAGACTCAGAACTCTCAGAACTCTGAGTCTTACTACATGTGTTTGGGTTTTATTTGATGAGTAAAAGAGACCAGACATGTGGTCCTGGTCCTGGTCTTTCAGCTTTCTGTTCTATTTCTTCCTTTTTTTTTTTTTTTACCACATTGACAACCCACTGCTCAAGACATGTCACCTGTGCTTTTTTTTTTTGTGGTTCCCTTTGAAATCTCTACCACCAAGGCCAAACTTCAAGTTTTCTCTTCCACGAACCCTGCTCTAGTTCCCACCAAGCTATAAACTATCTCCAACTCTTCAAGCTCTTCACTAGGTGTCTGTGAAAGCTTCCCTAACTAGTAACCCTGTTTCTTGTCTCCTGTTTCCTCATACCATTGCTAGAATAATCTCTCCCCCAATCTAAACTTCTGACCATGGCCTGTAAGAGCTGGTCCATGCTAATGTTTCTAAAATGCTAAGCACTTGACACGGGTTGATCCATTTAATCTGATCAATAATCCTTTGAGCTACCTACTTTTAACATCCTCATTTGCAGATGCTGTGTTGATGACCCACCAAATCCCTTTTTACAGGGCCGGTGCACCCATATTCCCAGCTGCTAACAGCTGTCATCCCCACCTTATTTGGAGGGCTGCTCCCTCAGAGAGGGACCTAGCCTCCACTCCTCCCACCGTGACAGGTAGTGAATAACTGCCTGCTGTGAGAACACAGTAGCACAGCCTCTCACCTCAGGGCAGGATAATAATCTCTGTGGTCCAATTCATACTGCAGTGTCCCGTAGGGTCAGGCTGAAGGTGAACTTCTGAAACTACTTCTTCCCCTGTTTTCTTCACTCCATTACCTGTGATCCTAAGAGCATTCCCTCAATGATCACTTGCCCAAGCATCTTCATATCACCCTCATCCGCAAAGGAACAAATCTAAGACACATTTTACAAATGAGAAAACTTGATTGGCCTGAGGCCAACCAGCAAATGGGAAGGCTAAAATCTGAAGCCAATCCTGCACTCTTTCCTTCCATACTATAAGGGCCGTTTCTCCAGCCTCCTCCTCCCTGGTCACCCTATCCTTAACTCATTCCCTCCGGGTAAATTAATTCCTGCCTCAGGGCCTTTGTGTTTTATTTTCTCTCTGCCTAGAATGTGTCTATCCATCCTAGAATTCCTTATCTTGTTGTAGCTTGCTTCCTCCTTTCTTTCAAAATGTTTCAAATATTCTCTCTTCAAAGAGGTCTTTCCTGACCCTAAGCATCCTAAGATAGCAGCCCAATTTCCAACTCTGCTCTAGTTCTATTTATAGCATTTAATCTATCTGAGATTGTATTAGGCATAATTTATGTTCTCTGACACTCCCACTAAAATGAAAATCCCCTGAGGGCAGGAATGTTGTCTGGCTTATTTCCTGTTCTATCTCCACTGCTGGCATAGAGCAAGAACTCAGTAACAACTCGTTGTTGAATGAGAAGAATGAGTTCTCTTTTCTCAGAACTCTTACAGAGCTTTGTAGAAATCTTGTCTGTTAGCCTAGAACTGTTAGTTACTTAATCCTTATTTATTTTTTCTGTAAGTTTGTATGCTCTTAGAAGACAGGAATTATGTTTTAGTAATATGGGTGTACACAGGAGGCATTCAAAGAATGGCACTACCTCCAAAACTCCAAACAGCAACTATAACTGGTCTTCTATGTAGAGACCCATATCGGGATTTCATATGAATTATAGTAAATCCAGAAGTATGAAAAAATACATCACATTTAATTTATAAAGTATCCTGTGCATGTTACAAGAGGTTAGAGTAAATACAATTAGATACGTACTATTCTGTATTTTTAAAACAATGTCATTTTCAAAATATAAAAAATAGACCCGTTTTCAAAGACCCATTTAAATATGGCTTTGAAAACCAGTTTTATTTACAACAAACAGATGGAAGTGCAACGGCATTCATAAAGGTTTATGATAAATAAAAATATTATTCTGGCATCCTTTGGGGGCAGGCTTTTATAGGTATTTGCAATGGCTCATAAAAGTAAAATCAATAATGGCCATCAATGTAATTTGTATTTAAACCTGAATATGAACAACCAATGAAGATTAATCATTTCTTTGGGATCCGAACCCATATGTTAGAGAGCTGAAGTAGGAAGTTAGTTTCTCACTTCCACACAGTTTCTCAAAAACATATTCCAATCATTCTCGTGTCTGTATGAGAATAAATCACTGATTTATAGCCAAATATGCTAACCCAGCTGAATCCTAATTCAGATTTTTTAACTTTACGAGACACTAAGTACCTATGTCAAAAAATGTAACTGGATCCACAATTACAGAGCCCCTGGAGAAAAAAAATTAATGACAACAAATATCAGACATTTCTCAAATGAAGAGAAGTATATAACTTCTCAAATTTTCCTAGTTAGCACATTCCAATGGAATTAAAACGAAAATACACTTAACAGTGTTTTTTTTTTCCTCACCAAAATTTCCCAATTCAAAAATGGTCTGGATTTAAGCAGTACTTTCCCCAGCAAAATCCTTCAAGTTCAATTTACCCTTGAAACAGTCATAATAATTCTTTTCATAGGCCATTTTCTTGCTATTGCACAGAGACTGATTTTAAAGCCAATCCAGGCAATCCAGGCAAATGAGTTCAGAAAAAGAAGCACATTCATCTAATCCATTTAGCAAATGCTATAATCAGCTTCTACATGAACAGTGAAATACAGAAATTTGTGAAACTCTCCGCTTGATGTCAGTTTTACTATTGTGTCGATGGGAGCCATTTCTGGCCGAGGTAGCCAAATCCCATACAAATGGGGAAGGCAAAAAGCGGAAAAACATTGCAAAGTCTTAGCAGTTCTTTGACTTCTAATGACTACAGACTGATTTCCATGTGACCCACGTTGCTGTGCAGTCTTCTTCCGAGGTTTACATCTCAAACACAAAGGAACAGTTGCTCCCTTAAGCAGATGTACTGAAATTATCTTCTTCTAGCTTACTTTTTATTTTCTCTAAGGTCAAGTAGAAAATGTGAGACATTCTCATATACCACAAAAGTAATACAGCAGGCTGGAGTCACTCTAATCAAATTGGGGGCAATTCCTTTGTAAAATCCACCAACGCCTTCTTTCCTTTAAAGGGAAAAAATAGATACATGCTTAATTTCCTACATAGCTAGCCTGAAGATACAAAAGTTTCATTAGCATAGGGCATGGAACCAGCATTCAAGCCTCCGTGTGATTCAAGTACATGTTCTTAACATGCTGAAGTAATGCAGTCTACGAGCCATTTGTAGGGGCTTCCATTCCTTCTGTGACTGACTCAGAAGAGAGGGGAGAGGCACCCCAAAACTGAAAAGTGCTGTAATGACAACCATCTTTCAAATGTCTCTAAAGGTACAAGCATGCAGGAGCATTAACTGATTAACTAAAGGAGGCATCAAAAATCTTACAGCTTATATAAATGCCAGGCAACAGTAAATCTAGCACATACAAAAATAAAACTTTATTTCCTTAATGCCCGGAATGGGAATATGGCCTTGGAACATGTCACTTGCATTCTCAATAAATATACACTGAACTCAATGTAAACATCAAAAATATTCTGCTCTAGAATCCTCCCAGAATTACAGAAAAATATGGGGATGTCTATCTGTAACAGTTTATCCACAGGCTGAAGAGTGAGCATCTCTTCTATACATGGAGACAAGTGTTTGCAAGTTACTGTGCAAGCAGCAGTTTAATTATATTAAACTAGGGTTTTTATGACTTCCTATATTCAATGTCATTCAACTATCTTAGGACACCTAAATTTGAGTATATCAATTTGCTGAAGCACAGAATTTTTTGCAAGCAGGGGCAGGGGATGGGGAGGAGAGAGAGGAAGAGAGAGAATTGTGAGTAGGCTCCACACCTAGTGCAGCACCTGAGACAGGGCTCAATCTCATGACCCTGAGATCATCACCTAAGCCAAAATCAAGAGTCGGACACTATACCAACCAACCCACCTGGGAGCCCCAATCTCATTTGATTTTTAGAACAACACTGTCCACCTAGATTTTCTAATTTTACAAATGAAGGAATCAAGGCTCAGAGATTAAGCCTGTGGTTCTATAGGTAGTCTATGGGAAATGGAAAAGCAGGAACCACTGGCTATGTTTTCAGCACAGCACACTGGCCTTTGCTATCCAACCAACAGCAACCGGTCAGTTTGAGGCATGCAGGGCCCCTCCTGAGAGCCGTTCTGATACGCCGTGTGCTCTCACCTCCACGTCTTTGTGATCACGTCCAGCACGCCCTTGTAAAACATGTGCTGATCCTGAAGACGGGCTCTCACGACCTGGTATGGGTATGTGGCTGCTACAGCAAATATCTTGGAGAGTGCGGCAACAGATATATACTCTATTGTGCTCTAAAATGACAACACAAGACATTAATTTTTCTTTAGGCAGGAGTCCCTTAAAAATACAGAAGTAAACATTATACAGGAAAATCTTTAAATGAACTGTAAATGAAAAACATGGTTTCCCCTCTTAACATAAGCACTGTACAAATAAGGGGTTCTATTTTTAACATATGTGTCATTGGCCTATATTTAATTGTACATTAAATTAGTGGCAGTCATCATCATAGCAGTATTACCAGAGTAAATGTGGACAAAATCTCCTTCTATTAAATGCCCATAAATGTAAATGAGATCCATTGTTTTTGTGTTTGTTTTTTGAAGAACCATCTTACCAGCTGGGCCTCTGGTAACCTGTTGATATGCTGGTTGTACTTCAACTTCAACAACTCATATGCCATGAACTGAAGGGCACCATGTGATGTTCCAAACAGCCCAGGAATAAATCCCTAAATGGGAACGATTAAAAAAAAAAAAAAAAACAAAAAAAAACAATAAAAAACAAAAACTAAGCCAGTTCCCAAAGGACATAGTTTCTAGGGACAGGAGTAAGGAGTGGTTGACCCCAATGTGTGACTCAGAGAAATGGTTACTATACAAAATTTTACACAGGCCTTCTCAAATCCGCCAGCATCATTACAGTAATGAGGATAAACAGATAAAAGCATAATTTCCATATTATACACTAGGACTTTGGTTTTCATTAAATTGCTTCTTGCCTCAGTCGGGCTTCTTTTTAGGACTGACTACAGGTCATTCAGAACTCTGACAAGAGAGTCAGGGGAAGTTACAATGGTCAGTTTTTCAAAACATATTGATAATTCTTTACCTTATATAATCCACGCACACCTTCATACTTATATATTTTCAGAAGCGTATCAAACATTCCTTTATATT
The DNA here is from genome assembly GCF_022355385.1 of Mustela nigripes. Taxonomy (NCBI): domain Eukaryota; kingdom Metazoa; phylum Chordata; class Mammalia; order Carnivora; family Mustelidae; genus Mustela; species Mustela nigripes. Next base: position 163,734,165 of record NC_081559.1, read on the forward strand.
GTCGCTGTGAGGAGTTAACAACACCATTGTACTGTAACATAAGGCGAGTTTTTGTTACCCATAACGGGTTTGTAATGCAGAGGGTCATGGCTCCTAAAACCAAATTTAAATAAGATTACTCAGCATACAGGTTGTCACTTCCGACAATCCAGATTAAGAACAGTTCATTAACATAAACAATGGGGTTGCCCAGGGGTTGTACCCGCAACAGTAAGAGGTATTGTTCACTGAAGAAGTCTGAGGGTTAAAGGGTAGCCATAGTTTTTGGCCGCCAAAAAAAATTTCTTTACTCGGTTAGTGGGAGGTAAATTAAAAGGGAGATGGAAATGGGAAACACCTTCCCTTTGAGCTGTGAGGACAGCAAAGACGTCCTGGCTCCTGAACAGTATGGCTTGTGTAGGGACAGATGGGGGTCCTAGGAAGCAGATGCTAGTAAGGAGGTATAAATATTTAAGAGGACATAGTATAGCCCAGAGGGGTTAAAGATTAGGGGAAAAGGATCCGGAATCCAAGGCCTCAATATTTTCCACATGTACATATATATATATATATATATCTACCCCAACTTTACCACAATCCTCCTCAAATTCATTCAAAGTAGACAACGCATCTCCAAACTTAAAGAACTACATAATACTTTACATGCATTATAGAAAGTGACAATTTTGTATATAAAACATTTCATCTGGTTAAGTTTCTCATTTGCTGAGTCTCCTAAGTACTCCTTTATTCAACAAACATTTATTAAGTCCCACTGTGATTCCGGTCTGTGCTAGCTGCTAGGTATTAAAAAATGAGTAGGCTTTTTAAGACAAGAGCTATCAGTAAAGTATAAAAGTAAGAGTTATAATAAAGATTTATGCTTTTCTCTTTGGAATATTACACAAACATGAGGCAATTAACAAGGCTGCTAAACTAATATGAAAACTAAATTATATTTTATTTGAAGAAAACATACCAAATCATCTCAAACTATCAAGAATTCATACATTTCTAAATTTTACTTCTTTGTGATAACTAAAATTCTTGAAATCTGTCCAGAGTAGCCAGTAAGAGTAGCTGCTTTCTAAGAAATTCCATGTGATAACTGGTTGCAAAAGCATACTCAACTCTATTGTTCAATGGGGGGAGAAAGCAAATAAAAAACAAAAATGAAAATCAAGTTGGAAGCTGCTATTTTACATTTCCCACTCTGTCTTACCAGCTTCCGCGGCTGAGACGAGGTATTCTGTTGCCTCTAAACGTTCCACTCTTCCTTCTGTCTTATATGATTTGATGGCATTGTAACTAAAAGAATTAAACATAAGCAGTTTGATAAATATCTGAATTGGTATCCTAAAACAGTCAGGTCTGTTTAAAATGTAACTTAACAGCAATACCCCATAAGTAAAAGTCAATGCACACGGCAAAAAAGAAAGTTTCAAGAATGGATTTGCTGGAAATGGTTTATTCCAAGAGTTTATCATCTCTCCCCCAAAATGAATATGGCTACCACTACACAGGCAAAATATTTTAATCACATACTCATCAACAAGAAAACTGAGGGGAGGAGCTGTAGCAGTGGCACAGCTGTGGGGCACAGAAGACAAAAGGACAAAAGCAGGCCCCTAACAAAAAAGTGCTGAACACATAGCCTTCAGGTACTGTGGTTGGCAATTCTGCTAGATGAAACACTGGGTGGGTCCTTCCTTGTGGATTAACAAGGACCACAAGCAGCACACAAGTAACCTAACAAAGACCTCACAAATGGTGTCATAAGAGATTGAGAAACTATGGCTGAGATCACAGAAGGCTTGGTAGGTGGCACTGGTGGGGTGTGGAGACAGGTGCAGCTTCAATGGGGAAACTGATGAGCATGAACAAAGGTTATAATAAGGGCGGTGGGGGAAGACAGGGAAATGGAGCCACACTTGAGTGGCAGACTGACATCAGGGCTTTATTTGGCAGAAAATCGAGAGCCGCTCATGTTTCTCAGCAGAGGAGTCAGATAAGTCTATTCTAACTCCAATTTCCATTTTTCCACTTGGAAGAGGAGCTCAGCTATGTAAATCCAAACTTTACCATTTCTATTCTAACACGAAACAAGTATACTTTTATAAGAAATTCTCATCACCTAAACCTTACATTCATAAGCCATGTCCTTAGAAACTCTAGAGAATGTACACAACTCAAAATTCATAATAAATTTCATACCTACAGTTTCACCCATCTAACTATGTCTTAGAACTAAAACAGAGAAAAAATACATTTTTAAACAATATTAAGGTTGAATTTGTTCTGCATTCACTTAAAAAATATTTTAAGATTGTGGTTGGGGGGGGAGCCAGGGTGGCTCAGTCATTTAAGCGTCTGACTTGATTTCGGCTGAGGTCATGATCTCAGGGACACAAGATCAAGTTGTACACCAGGCTCTGCACTGGGTGGGGAGCCTGCTTAAGATTCTCCCTCTTCCTCTCCCCACCCACCCCCCAAAAGATTGAGGTTTGGAGACTGCCATAAAATTATGGGAGATAAACTAAAATATGCAACACAAAAGAGAAAAAGGCAAATAGACCGGGTACTGATGTTCTAAAACTGTCTGTCATCTAGTAAAACAAAGACAAGCCTCCCCGTTCCTGGATTCAGTTTCAAGTATCAGGGCAGCATGTGCTCCTCCACTGCCCCGCTTTGTTCCCACGCTCTTGCACAGTCGGTAACCCGAGTGTGCCTGGCCCAGGTGTTTTCTGTGGCTTCTTCACTGGTCATGGAATCGCAGCTCTTTCACATGGTGACGATACCTGACAGGCGAAGTAGGAAGGAAAGGAACAAGGTAGGGAGATGATGGAGCCGGTCAAATGAGAGGCAAGAGGGGATGTGCCTCCACATCTTATAGCCACGCACTGGCTTTTACTTTCTGTTCCCCAGAGGGAGCTCCTGTGGCATGCGTTCTTATGAGGGCCCCAAGACCTGTCCTCTTCGGCTTTCCAACTTCCTTACGGATCAGAAGGACTTCGGTAAGGCATCTTCCTGAATTCACCTCCCAGAAGTGGCTTCTGTAAGAGCTTTTCTCCCACTCATCCTCCACCTTCTTCCTATTAAGAACTTTTCTTCCAGACCAAATGCCTCTGATAATAGCTGACAGAGAAGGAAATAAGCCTTTTGCTCTTTCTGAACCTTCCTATTGAGAGAAACTGATGACTCACCTTGTTTCATTGACAGATACGTAAAAAATCACTGAAAAAACAAACTTCTTTTATTTAATATTGTAAAATCTCCCAGATCTACTCACAAGAAAAAGTAGAGTCCCCAGGATAGACCTGCACCCCACACGTTTGGGGTTACTCCTTGGTAGAGGCCTCGTAGTCCATCAAGTTTCCAAATGGTAGTCAAGCAATGCACAATTCCTTTATATTTTGGTCTCAGTTCCAATCCATCACTCACTGCAGTAAAGGCACAAAATTAGGTGAGAGCAAAGTTCTAGTTCTGAGTCACATATAGACCTAGACGTCACATTGTTACAGTAAGGAGATAAATTCAGAAGAAAACAGTTTTTAGATAAAGAAAAATATTCTCTTTATTTTTTGGAACTATTTATTCTGTATTATTTTCTCTTCAAAACATCTGATGCAGGGCGCCTGGGTGGCTCAGTGGGTTAAGCCTCTGGCTTCGGCTCAGGTTATGATCTCAGGGCCCTGGGGTCGAGCCCCATATCAGGCTCTCTGGTCAGCAGGGAGCCTGCTTCCTCCTCTCTCTCTGCCTGCTTCTCTGCCTACTTGTGATCTCTGCCTGTCAAATAAATAAATAAAATCTAAAAACAAAACAAAACAAAACAAAATATGATGCAAATTGCTAGAATGTTCAACAACTTTCAGTTCTTACATAGTCTCTGAACCTTGAAGCTTTTACACAGACTATTCACGAATACTGTCTTCTCAGTCACCTAACTCCTTTACACAGCTAACTTCGATTCCTCTTTAAAGTCTGTTTAATAATTTCCCTTGGTGATCCTTTCCTATCCCCTAGATGAGCTCAAGTTTCTTTGCACCCATGGCATAATATACTTTCCCTACCATAATAAAAACACTCTTCACTGCAATCATTATTGCTCAATTATTCTGGCTTCCCAGTAGGAAGATGCTGTGAGGGCAGAGACTACTACTATTTCGCTGCCATATTTCTACTCCTATCTTAGTGCTTTCTACACTGTAGGCTCTCAAGATAGATTTGCTCAATTATTATAACATGAATATTGCTTCTTTTCCAGATCCATGGTTCATCCCTCTCTAGCACGTTCTGCCTGGCAGCCTGACCTTGTCTTCTAGTTTCCAGTTGAGTTGGGCCAGTGGGGATGCCTGACAAGAGATCAGAGGGATGGAAGAGAGTGGAGGAAGATATTTACTCTTTCACTTCCCTTCCTATGGAGTAACCTCAGGCAGGCTGCATTTCTCTACTGACAGTCACAGCTCTGCTCAAGATGGCCCTCTCTCAAGGACCTTCTCGCCTTGACATCTGGCCCTTAAGGTGGCAACAGCCCAAACTGTTTCTAGCTCCAGAATTCTGCAGTATTCGTTGTGGTTTTGCTATAATCTTGTATCTTTGTAAACAGTCCTTTGAGTGTTCTTTTTTTTTTTTTTTTAAAGATTTTATTTATTTACTTGAGAGAGAGACATGAGCGAGGAGAAGGTCAGAGAGAGAAGGAGACTCCCCGTGGAGCTGGGAGCCCTATGCGTAACTCAATCCTGGGACTCTGGGATCATGACCAGAGCCGAAAGCAATCGTCCAACCAACTGAGCCACCTAGGCATCCCCTTTTGAATGTTACTTTGAATGTGCCTTCTGTTTCCTATGGGGAAATGGAATGAAAGAATGTTAAATTTATCTAGGTTTTTTTCTTTTTTTTTTTTTTAAAGATTATTTATTTATTTGACAGAGAGAGATCACAAGCAGGCAGAGAGGCAGGCAGAGAGAGAGAGAAGGAA